>NC_090380.1:98577304-98878441 GCF_036365525.1 Heterodontus francisci | reverse complement strand
ACAAGAGACCACTGATAAACTGTTTTACTGCCAATTACAGGCAGCCTTTTAATAGCTCAACATAGGTCAAACTTGTAAAGTTAAAAAAAAAACACAATGTCATATCGTATGGATTTGTGCAGGCAATTTCCCATAAACTCAGCTATGGGAGGTAATAGGAGGTGGTACAAAGCAGACAGCCCACCATTGCAAGCCAGTCTCAGAGACGTTCAGTTGTGCCTTGGAAGAGTACATGACTGCTTTAAATAAGGCCATTAAAAACAACTTTCAATAAATGAAAATAGCTGCAAAAAGAATAAGATCGGAATTCTTTTCCTTTTCCAAGCATCATCTGCCCTCACTGTAACCTTACTTTTAGCTTTAGTCATTAGCATCATTCTGCAATATTCTTGCTAGAAGATGCAATACTACAGTACAGTGCCTGTTTCCTTTCTGAAAGCGCACCATCTAGTGGCCAACTGAGAATGTCTATTACAAAACACATATTTTGATTTAAGTTCAAACAGCAACACACAGGACAAAGGCCCGATGAGAACACATTGTTCTGTAATGCAAGGACGCCTATTACAATGCATTCACACTCCAGTAGCTTAGAATCCGTGCACAGCCAAAACTGGTTTCCACAAATATTAAACTTGGGTGAGAAGGCCCGAACTGATTCTGCTGGATTTGTTAGTGCTATGGGACTTCCTACTTTGTTACTACTCAGGCTACTATCCTGGATTCACACCACATATACCTTGTAATTGTAGTGTCAGTATGAAGTGTACTGTAAATGCATCCTATGTCACATTCCTGCCTTGATTGCAAACTCATAACTAGTACACCATATTTTTTTTAAAATTATATACAAGACACAAATCTAAGCAGCTATCCTTGCGAGATTACTGACACAGAAAGTAAGTTAAGACTGGAAATATCTGGTCTGGTGCTATTTCCTGAACTGTGATAGCTGCTTTAATTGCTAATTTTTAGTGTGGAGGCTAACTTCAGGGCTCCGTGGTTGGCATGGGCAGCTATTTATGCACTTATCAGAATAGCTTTTTGCCTGCTCAAAAAATAGAAATAATTAGCAAACAGGCATTGGGTCAACAAAGCTTGTATCAGTTCACAATAAAAAAAATGCACACATCCAAAGTCAAGTTCAAACTCAAGTTACCAGAAGTCAATTTAATAGGACACAGGTCTTAAAGGAGAGTATGAAAATTGTAAACCCCTTTTCTTCCATAAAAGGTTAGAAAAGTACCTAGTGAAATTAAGGCCAATGCATACTTTGAGAGACATGGCCAGAATTTAAAGTACTGTAAATATATTGTACTGAGAATAGTTCCCCCACAGTGTTGTTTTACCTGTACTCATTCGTATAATCAAAGTCCTGTTTGTTGTGTGTGGGCTTGAGAAAGTTGCATTCAATAACTCCGATGACACCCACTCCCATGTTGTTTGCCTGAAATAGTAGAGTGAATTCATATTATTGTAGGATCAGATGTCAATTGTAAATTATAATTCTAAACCACGATTGACCTTATAACTTATAAATATACTTACTCTGAGCTGACAGCCAACTTTCTCATAAGATTTAATCAGTCTGTTTTTATGGTACATCATTATCCCGTAATGTTCTTTGTTTCTCCAGTTAAAGCCAAAGGTTATTTTTATGTTTCCATTCTTAAAGAACATTAAGGAAATTACAATACAGCCATAATTATAATGGAAATTAAACAATAAGCAGCTACAGTTTGTGTTCTTTTTCAAACTCAAAGGAAAATACTGAAGGCATAAAATGCTTGTGCAGGCCCAGAATAAAATTCCTTAGCAACCTAAGAGTGACGGAGAGAGAATTAAAAAAGTTAAAGGGCTGCCTTAGCCTCTGCAAGGAGGCTATTCTTTTGTTAAGTTGCGGGCATCAATGGCCAGCATTTGCTGCCCATCCCTAATTGCCTCCGAGAGGTGGCGTTGAGTTGTCTCTTGAACCACTGCAGTCTTTGTGTAGGTACACACACAGTGCTATTAGGGAGGAAGTTGCAGGATTTTGACCCAGTGACGATGAAGGAATGGTGATATATTTCCAAGTCAAGATGGTGAGACTCGGAGGGAAACCTGCAAATGGTGTGGTCATACACCTGCTGCCCTTGTTCTTTTAGGCGGTTGAGATTGCGTGTTTGGAAGGTGCTGTTGAAGGAGCCTTGGCGAGTTGTTGCAGTGAATCTTATAGATAGTGCACACTGCAGCCACGATGTGCCAGTGGTAAAGGTAGTGAATATTTAAGGTTGTAGATGGGGTGCCAATCAAGAGGACTGCTTTGTCCTAAATGGTGTTGAACTCCTCGAGTGCTGCTAGAGCTGCACTCATCTAGGCAAGTGGATAATATTCCATCATGCTCTTGGTTTGTCTTGTAGCTGGTGGAAAGGCTTTTTGGGGGGTGCGGAGGTCAGGAGATGCATTCCTTAGCACAGAATTCTCAGGCTCTGACCTGCTCTTGTAGCCAAAGTATTTATGTGGCTGGTCCAATTAAGGTTCTGCTCAATAGTAACTCCCAGGATGTTGATGGTAGATGATTCAGCAATGGTAATGCCACTGAATGTCAAGATAAAGTGGTTAGACTCTTCTTGTTGGACATGGTCATTGCCTGGCACAAAAGGTACTTGACACTTATCAGTCCATGCCTAAGTGATGTGCAAGCATGGACTGCTCTATTATGAGAAGTTGCAAATTGAACTGAATCCTGCACAATATGCAAGCATCCCCACTTATGACCTTATGGAAGGAAGGTCATTGATGAAGCAGCTGAAGATGGCTGGGCCTAGGATACTGCCCTGAGGAATTCTTGCAGAGATATCCTCGGGCTAAAATGATTGGTCTCCATCAACAACCTTCTTCCTTTGTGCTCTGTATGACTCCAGCCAGTGGAGAGCTTTCCCCGATTTCCACTGGTTTCAATTTTACTAGGGTTGCTTGATGCCACACTCTGTTGCTGCTTTGATGTCAAGAGCAGTCAACTCTTGCCTCACATCTGGAATTCGGCTCTTTTGTCCATGTTTGAATCAAAGCCGCAATGAGGTCTGGAGCCGAGAGGTCCTGGCAGAACCAAACTAAGCATCAGTGAGCAGGTTATTGATAAGTTAGTAAGTGCCGCACAATAGCACTGCTCAGGACACCATCACTTTGCTTATGATTGACAGTAGACTGATGGGGTGTACTGTAATTGGCTGGACTGGATTTGTCCTTTTTGTGAACTGGAAATACCTGGGCTATTTTCAAATTTGTTGAGTATATGCTAGTGCTGTAGTTGTAATGAAACAGCTCAGATTGGGGTCAGTTCTGGACCATAAGTCTTCAGCCCTACAGCCAGGGTGTTGTCAGGCCCACAGCCTTTGCTGTATCCAGTGCACTCAGCCGTTTCTGGTCATCAGGTGGAGTGAACTGAAGTGGCTGAAGACTAGCACTTGTGATGCTGGAAGTTCAGGATGCCAAAATGGATCTCCCACTCTGCACTTCTGGGTGCAAACCCTTTAGCCTCGTCCTATGTACTGAAATAACTGAGGATGGGGAGGTTCATGGATCCTCCCCCTCATGTTAGCTGTTTAATTGTCCACCACCATTCTCAAGCAGGTGTGTCAGGACTGCATAGCTTTCATTTGATCCGTTGGTTGTGGGATTGTTTAGCTCTGTCTATAGCACGCTGCTTCCACTATTTATAGCACGCAGGTAAGTCCTGTGTTGTAGCTTCACCAGGTTGGCATCTCATTTTTAGGTATGCCTGGTGCTGTTTCTGATATGCCCTCCTGCAAGCTTCACTGAACCAGGATTGGTCCCCTGGCTTGACGTTAATGGGAGAGTGAGGGATAAACCAGGCCATGAGGTTACAGATTGTGGTAGAATACAACTTTGCTGCTGCTCATCAGCCACATTGCCTCATTAATGCCCAGTTATGAACTGATTGATCTGTTCTGAATCTATTCAACTTATCACGTGTAAGTCCCACACAACACAGTGGAGGGCTCTCTCAAGTATGAACACACGACTTTGTCTCCACACCTACAAAACAGTGATTACCCCTGAAAATAAATTCATTGTATGTGATGCGCTTTGGGATATCTTAAGGTAGTGAAAGGCATTATTTAAGTTATGATGCCCTAGCCTGATGACGAATACTGAGTATGAAAAATAATTCAACTTTCTTTCTCTTATTAGGTGCTGCCTCATTCATTCTCTTAACGAAGAAAATGGACAGGTGCCCTACACTTCTAAAACAAATCACTAGGAAATATGCTAAGATTGCACTGACAGTTATCCTCTGATTTTTGTCCCTGAAAGGAATCTTAGTATAGTCTAGTTTAGGAGCTCAGCATGTGGCTGTGGACTTTCATCCTACCACCATGCTGTACAGCAAAATGCAATCTTCAAAATTCTCATCTGGTCACTATTTCAGAGAAATGTACAGTTTTTATAAAAAGGCATATATTTTATAACATGCAAGTCCTCCTGTAAGAAAATTTTATTTAAATTAAAGCTAGTTCAAAAAGGATACAATGAACATTGGTCTGTATATATCATGTTCAATGTGAGCAAGACTTTTAGAAATAAGCTGAGTTTTGACTTTCTCTCCACGAAGAATGATTTGCATCCGTGGCTTCAGATACAAAACACTACAATAAGCCTGAAAATAAAATGTAACAACCTGTAAGCACCAATTGGACTATATTTCAGAAGCACGCTTTAAATGTTCTGAGATCACCTCATGAACGCCATCAATAGGGAAACAAATTTAGTTAATTTCAATTTTCAAATTCTCCCACAGATTAAACAGGTTCAATGGCATAAATTAAAAACTGACACAATGGAACAGAATATTACAATAAAGTTTTCTCTTACAAACACATGAACATACACATACGAGCATACGAATCAGAAGCAGGAGTCGGCCACTCGGCCCCTCGAGCCTGCTCCGCCATTCAATATGACCATAGCTGATCTGATCGTCACCTCAACTCGACATTTCCACAAACCCCCAATAACCTTCCACCCCCTTGCTGGTCAAGAATCTAACCAACTCTATCTTAGAAATATTTGAGAAAGAGTTCCAAAGATTCACAAGCCTCAGAGAAAAAAATTTCTCCTCACCTGTGTCTTAAATGGACGATTCCTTATTTTTAAATAGTGACCCCCTAGTTCTAAATACTCCCACAAGGGGAAACGTCCTTTCCACATCCACCCTGTCAAGACCCTTCAGGACCTTGTGTTTTAATCAAGTCGCCTCTTACTCTCCTAAACTCCAGCAGACACAAGCCTAGCCTGTCCAACCTTTCCTCATAAGACAAGCTGCCCATTCCAGGTATTAGTCTAGTAAACCTTCTCTGAACTGCTTCCAATGCATTTACATCCTTCCTTAAATAAGACGACCAATACTGTACACAGTACCCCAGATGTAGTCTCACCAATGCCCTGTATAACTGAAGCATAACCTCCCTACTTCTGTATTTAATTCCCTCACAATAAATGATCACATTCTATTTGCCTTCCGAATTACTTGCTGAACCTGCATACTAACCTTTCGCAATCCATGCACTAGGACACCCAGATCCCTCTGCATCTCAGAGTTCTGCAATCTCTCATCATTTAGATAATATGCTTCTTTTTTATTCTTCCTGCCTAAATGGACAATTTCCCACATTATACTCCATTTGCCAGATCTTCGCCAACTCTCTTAACTTATCTATAAACCCTTTATAGCCTCCTTATGTCCTCTTCACAACTTACTTTCCCACCTATCTTTGTGTCATCAGCAAATTCAGCAACCATAATTCCGGTCTCTTCATCCAAGTCATTTATATAAATTGTAAAATGTTAAGGCCCCAGCACTGATCCCTGTGGCACACCACTTGTTACATCTTGCCAACCAGAAAATGATCCATCTATGCCTACTCTGTTTCCCGTTAGCCAGCCAATCTTATATCCATGCCAATATGTTATCCCCTACACCATGAGCTTTTGTTTTCCACAATAACCTTTGATGTGGGTTACTTCTTCAAAGAACTCTAATAAATTGGTTAAACATGACTTCCCTTTCACAAAACAATGTTGACTCTGCCTGATTACCTTGAATTTTTCTAAATGCCCTGCTCCAATGTCTTTCATAATAGCTTCTAACATTTCTCCCAAAACAGATGTTAAGTTAATTGGCCTGTAGTTTTCTGCTTTCTGTCTCCCTCCCTTTTTGAATATTTTCTTTATTCTTTATTTCAGCGTCACTGGCAAGGCCAGCATTTGCTGCCGGTTTCTAATTGCCCCTGACACCTGAGTGATGGGCTTTTATGACAATCGATGTTAGTTTCATGGCACCATTAGAGACTAGCTTTTAATTCCAGATTTTAATTAACTGAATTTAAATTCCAATAGCTGCCGTGGTGGGACTTAAACTCATGTCCCCAGGGCATTACCCCAGGCCTCTGGATTACTAATCCAATGACATTACCACTACGCCACCATCTCCCCCAAAATAAATAAAGGAGTTACGTTTTCTATTTTCCAGTCAGCCCGCAGCTCCAACTATTTGCTCAGTACCAATTCCCTGGTGATTGTAATTTTCTTGATTCCGCCCTCCCTTCCATTTCCTAATTTACAGCTATTTCTGGGATGTTACTTGTATCCTCTATAGTGAAGACAGATGCAAAATACCAGTTCAATTCATCTGTCATCTCATTTTTCATTACTAATTCCCCAGGCTCACTTTCTATGGGACCAACGCTCACTTTGTAAACTTTTTAAAATATCTAAAGAAACTCTTACTATCTGTCTTTATATTTTTAGCTAGCCTTCTCTCGTAATCTAATTTTTCCCTCAAAAACTTTTAGTCATTCTTTGCAGTTTTTTATATTCTATCTAATCTTCTGCTATGCCACTCATCTTTGCACAATTACATGCTTTTTCTTTGAGTTTGATACTATGGTTAATTTTTTTTTAAGTTAACTACAGATAGTGGGTCCTCCACTTGGATTTTTTCTTTTTCGTTGGAATACATCTATTCTGCCTATTCTGAAATATCCCCTAAATGTCTGCCACTGCATCTCTATTGACCTATCCCTTAACCTAATAAGCCAGCTCACTTCAGTGGGCTCTGCTTTCATGCCCTCAATTGCCCTTATTTAGGTTTATAATACTAGTCTTGGACCCATTCTTCGCTCCCTCAAACTGAATGTAAAATTCAATCATATTATGATTGCTGCTACCTAGGGGCTATCAGGTCATCAATTAATCCTACCTCAAATGTACCTTAGTAATCAATGCTTAGTTAACATTGGTTAGTCTCTTCAAAAAGCCAGATCTTTAAATATTTGAAACAAAGCATTCAGTTTTATATATCTTTATAAACAGACAAATTCCCAAAGCAGCAAAATTTGAATGATTACATACAATCAGAAATAAAACAATTCAGCAGTGATGAGGTTTTCTTTATTGGACTCTCAAATTTCAGTCACAAACTTCCTAATCTTCCATATGCAGCAAAATTGGCAGCAGCAATTTCTAAGCTTGCTAGGAAATCTTTATTTCCACTTACTCTTAATGAATAATCACTTTCAGGCACAATTTGGTCCATCCGTTCTTGCCTTTTGTATTTTCTCTTTCCTGCGCTGTCATCTAAAATATCTCCAGGGATTCTGATATCGTGCACGTCAGATTCAAAGTCAAACTCTGTCTTTCCATCCGTGGTTCTTTAAATAAAATAACATGATTAAATCGATGGCTTATTTTAGTCCATGGAATTTAGCTCCAGAAATTTAACCAAATCCTTTCAAAGAACAGCAGCCTGTTTGATCAGCACCCCATCCGCCACCTTAAATATTCACGCCTTCCACCCTCAGTGCACAGTGGCAACAGCGTGTTCTAATATACGAGATGCACTGCAGCAACACATCAAGGCTCCTCTAACAGCACCTTCCAAACTGCAACATCTTCCATCTAGAAGGACAAGGGTAGCAGATGCATGGAACACCACCACCTGCAAGTTCCCCTCCAAGCCGTACACCATCCTGACTTGGAAATATGTCGCCATTCCTTCACTGTCACATCAAAAACCTGGAACTCCCTCCCTAACGGCACTGTGCGTATACCTACACCACATGGACTGCAGCGGTTCAAGGCGGTGGCACACTACCACCTTAACAAGGGCAGTTAGGGATGGGCAATAAATGCTGCATAGCCAGCCATACTCCCATCCAACGAAAGAAAGAATGAAAAAAAATAGTTACATCTATTATAACTGGTGTTCTTATTAGAGCAAGGCAGGTTAGAGGAGATCTGATAGAGGTGTTCAAATTACATGGGATTTTGCTAAGATAAATGGAGAAACACATTTCCATTCTGAAATAAAACCAAAAAATGCTGGAAATACACAGCAGGTCTGGCAGCATCTATGGAGAGGGAAGCAGAGTTAACGTTTCAGGTCAGTAACCTTTCATCAGAACTTTCATTTCCACCGTGCCAGTAACTGGAGTGCATAATTTTAAGGCCACCACCAAATAAATGCAGAGGGTTATAATTTTATTTATAACCTAGAGGTTGTTAGGACACGGAATACCCCATCAGAAACACTTTTTTTTCAAAAAAACTTGTTTCAGGAGATGTGGGAGTCACTGGCCAGGCCAGCATTTATTGCCCATCCCTAATTGTCCTTGAGACGGAGGTGGTGAGCTGCCTTTTTGAACCGCTGCAGTCCATGTGGGGTAGGTACGCCCACAGTGCTATTAGGAAGGCAGTTCCAGGATTTTGACCCAGCGACAGTGAAGGAACACGATATAGTTCCAAGTCAGGATGGTGTGTGGTTTTGAAGGGAACTTGCAGGTGGTGGTGTTCCCAGGCATTTGCTGCCCTTGTCCTTCTAGGTGGTAGAGGTCAGTGGCTTGGAAGGTGCTGCCCGAGTAGCCTTGATGCGTTGACGCAATGCATCTTATAAATGGTACACACTGCTGCCACAGTGTGTCGGTGGTGGAGGGAATGAATGTTTGTGGACGGGGTGCCAATCAAGCGGGTTGCTTTGTCCTGGATTGTATCGAGCTTCTTGAGTGGTGTTGGAGCTGCATCCATTCAGGCAAGTGGAGAGTATTCCAGCACACTCCTGACTTGTACCTTGTAAATGGTGGACAGGCTTTGGGGAGTCAGGAGATAAGTTACTCGCTGCAGGATGCCTAGCCTCTGACCTGTTCCTGTAGCCACGGTATTTATATGGCTACTCCAGTTGAGTTTCTGGTCAATGGTTACCCCCCCAGGATGTTGATAGAGGGGGATTTAGCAATCGTAATGCCATTGAATTTCAAAGGGAGATGGTTAGATTCTCTATTGTTGGAGATGGTCATTGCCTGGCACTTGTGTGGTGCAAATGGTAACTGCCACTTATCAGCCCAAGCTTGGATATTGTCCAAGTCTTGCTGCATTTCTACACTGACTGCTTGAGTATCTGAGCAATCGCGAATGGTGCTGAACATTGTGCAGTGAACATCCCCACTTCTGACCTTATGATTGAAGGAAGGTCATTGATGAAGCTACTGAAGATGAAGCCTAGGACACTACCCTGAGGAACTCCTGCAGTGATGTCCTGCAGCTGAGATGATTGACCTCCAACAACCACAACCATCTTCCTTTGCGCTAGGTACAATTATAACCAGTGGAGAGTTTCCCCCCACCCCCCCGATTCCCATTGACTCCAGTTTTGCTAGAGCTCCTTGATGCCATACCTGGTCAAATGCTACCTTGATGTCAAGGGCAGTCACTCTCACCTCAGCTCGAGTTCAGCTCTTTTGACCACGGTTGAATCAAGGCCGTAATGAGGTCAGGAGCTGAGTGGCCCTAGCGGAACCTAAACTGAGCGTCACTAAGCAGGTTATTGCTAAGCAAGTACTGGTTGATAGCACTGTCAGTGACACCTTCCATCACTTTACTGATGACTGAGAGTAGACTGATGGGGCGGTAATTGGCCGGGTTCGATTTGTCCTGCTTTTTGTGTACAGGACATACCTGGGCAATTTTCCACATTGCCCGGTAGATGCCAGTGTTGTAGCTGTACTGGAACAGCTTGGCTAGGGGCGCAGCAAGTTCTGGAGCACAGGTCTAGAGTACTATTGCCGGAATGTTGTCAGGGCCCATAGCCTTTGCAGTATCTAGTGCCTTCAGTCATTTCTTGATATCACATGGAGTGAATCAAATTGGCTGAAGACTGGCATCTGTGATGCTGGGGACTTCAGGAGGAGGCAGAGATGGATCATCTACTCGGAACATCTGGCTGAAGGTTGTTGCAAATGCTTCTGCCTTATCTTTTGCACTGATTTGCTGGGTTCCCCATCACTTAGGATGGGGATATTTGTGGAGCCACCTCCTCCAGATAGTTGTTTAATTGTCCACCACCATTCACAACTGGATGTGACAGAACTGCAGAGCTTAGATCTGATCCGTTGGTTGTGGGATCGCTTAGCTGTGTCTATCGTATGCCGCTTACGCTGTTTGGCATGCAAGTAGTCTTGGGCTGTAGCTCGTCTTGAGGTATGCCTGGTGCTGCTCCTGACATGCCCTCCTGCACTCTTCATTGAACCAGGGTTGGTCCCCGGCTTGATGGTAATGGTAGAATTGAGTATATGCCAGGCCATGAGGTTACAGATTGTGGTTGAGTACAATTTTGCTGCTGATGATCCGGAGCGCCTCATGGATGCCCAGTTTTGCGTTGCTGGATCTGTTCAAAATCTATCCCATTTAGCCCAGTGGTAGTGCCACACAACACGATGGAGGGTATGCTCAATGTGGAATAAGATCCATAATAGCTTTGAAAAGGGGCACTGGATGATACTTTAAGAAAAAATTTGAAGGATAGGAGGGAAGGGCAGGGAACTGGGACTAAGTAGACTCTTCCAGAGAGCCAGCACAGATGTAAGTCAAAATACCTTCTCCTGTCTTGTAAAAGTGTATGGTGCCATGACTATCAGACGCCAGAAAGTGAGTGTTCAAAATGCAATGTTTTCTTTTTTAAAAAGTAAACGTCCATACATCAGTGTGATCTATTGCATCTCCTAACTAATCTGACCATTACATTCATCTCTTTTTGGCAAAATTGTTATATACTTGAGGTACCAATTAACAAAGTTTAACTTACTTTCTCATATTCCAAATGATAATCCTTGTTCCTCGTTTTCCAAAAATAGAGTCCAGTTCTGCCAGGAGCTCCTTTTCTGTACTGAATAAAGAATGCTGTAAAATTGCTTTCAAACTTGACTGCATGTCATCACTTATAAGCTTTCGTAAGACTTGCATTAAGGAATATAACCATATATTCAAATACATAATAATCAGTTTGTAACTCATGTAGCATATCCACATTTCTCAAATTCCAGCTGAAATATGAAGACTCTTTTGAGGAATATGTTGAATATCAAACACGTTGCTTTTTAAAAAGGTGACAACGCACAAGAATTCACATCTTGAACCAGCAGGAATGCTGAACCTTACTCAACACATGAAGTTGCAATCTCACAATCATGACATTTGATCACGCAGGATTCTCAGACTGAAAAATTTGGAAGTTCTTAAAATAGTTGAAAAAAATACTGTTAGCGGTAGCTAAGTCAAAAATACTACTTCTCATCTTCCCCATATAGTCCTCATTTAACCTGGTAGTAAATGGGGAAAATCCAATTCTCTAACTGGAACTGAATTTTCAGAAATCAAAGAAAAATAATCTGATCGTATAACTACATGGTAAGAGGGAGCTTTTGTTGCTAGGTTAAATTGTAACAGAATATACAAACAAACAGTCTAAAGGATCCTAAATCAGGAAAGTAAAATTCTACCAGATACCCCAGTGGCTCAGCAGGTTCGTCCAGTGATAATTGAACCACACAAAAGGTAGCAGAAAGGAACAACTGGCCTCAGCGTCTCTAAATTAGAGAGCAAATTATCAAAAATAGCCAAACCATGTTTCTGATCACTTTTGCAGCAACAACATATGTGCAAGGACAGGATCAGGCCCCAGGTCCAGCCCATGATCAAATCACTTATTGGTTGGTATTCGCAGCCAAGGTTCACCAGTGACTACAGCCCACTTGGGCAGCGTATCAGAGGGCAATTATTACCCATGAAACCAGGTCACTGGCTTGAGGAGAGGATAGGGAGAAAACTGGCAGAACAAACAATAAATGCAATACCAATGAATATCTAATGCACCTTAAAAACCTGCCTGGATGAGTGCACTAACACTCAAGAAGCTCGACACCATCCAGGACAGAGCAGTCCGCTTGATCGGCACACCATCCACCATCTTAAACACAGTCACTCCCTCCACCACCAGTGCACAGTGGCAGCATGGTGTCCAATCTACAAGATGCACTGCAGCAACTTGCCAAGGCTCCTTCCAAATCCACGAATTCTGCCACCTAAAAGAACAAATAGCAAGTTCCCCTCCAAGTCACACACCATCCTGACTGGAACTCCTCCCTAACAGAACTGTGGGTATACCTTCACCACGGACTGCAGCGATTCAAGAAGGCTGCTCACCACCTTAAGGGCAATTAGGGATTATCTCTTAAATAGTGAGAGTCTTTTAAATCAAGAACACCTTAAAAAAAAAGGATATTGTTCTGGTTGAATGAAACAATCGGTACAATCACATTTTCTGATTTTACCGCTTGAAGGTAAGTTTGAGACAAGAAGCCTATACTACACATTTCTCCATTTTTTGTGAAAACCATTGTATCTCTTCCCAACCGCATAGATCCAGACTTGAAACCATTGCCATAAAGCCCAACAGGGATGTGTCCATTTATTATAACTTTGTCACTGAATCCAAAGCTGGGAGGGAAAAGAAAGAAATTTACATTAAAATGAAAGAATTAAAAAAAAGTTTCAAGCCAAAGTAGTTACATCACTTTTCACATTTTAAACAATAGACTTAAATAATCACAAAACACAACAGTAAATACAAACAAAATCAGTTAGTTTGCATTAGGAGTTTCAGAAGTTAAAATGCTGAATGACAAAATTCATAATCATACATGACAGATGAAAAAATTAAAAGACTGTAGTTATCCCATCATCACTTCGCTCCTCAAAAAACAAATCCTAGAGCCCACCGCCCTTGCAAACAACCTCTCTTTCCTCTCAAAAGACCTTAAGTGTATGGTCAACCCCAAATCTGTGCCCATCTTTCTGGAAAACCATGTCTGAATCCCTCCAATCAGGTTTGCACCCTTGTCACAGTACCAAAATGACTTTAAAAAGAAAATCACAAATGACATCTTATGTGACTGTGACAAAGGTAAACTATCTCTTTTTGTCCTTCTCAACCTGTCTGCAGCTTCGACACAGTTGTTCACACCATCCTCTGCCAACACTTCTCCACTGTCCTTCAGCTGGGTGGGACTACACTTGTATGGTTCCATTATTATCTTTCTAATCGTAGACAATCACCTGCAATGTCTTCTCTTCCCAATCCTGTACCATTACATCTGGTGTCCCCCAGGGATCTATCTTTGTCCCCCTTCTACTTCTCACCTACACACTTCTCTTTAGAAACATTATCCAAAAACATATACACTGATGACACCCAGCTCTACCTCATCACCAACTCTCTTGACTCCTCCAACATCTCTAATTATCAGAATGCTTTTGCGACATCCAGTACTGAAAGAGCAGAAATTTTCTCCAATTAAATATTGGGAAGACAGAAGCCACTGTCTTTGGTCCCCACTACAAACTCTGTTCTCTAGCCACTGACTCCATCCATCTCCCTGGCAACTGTCTGAGACAGAACCAGACTGTTGGCAACCTTGTTGTCATATTTAACGCTGAGATGAACTTCTGACTATATATTCACACCATCACAAAGGCTGTCTACTTCCACCTCTTTAACACTGCCCCACTCTGCCCCTGGCTCATCCACTGCAAAAACGCTCATCCATGTCTTTTGTTACCTCTAGACTTATTATTCCAACACACTCCTGGCCAGCCTCCCATATTCTACCCATGGTAAACTAGAGGTCATCCAAAACTCTTCAGCCCTTGTTCTTACACCAAGTCCTGTTCTTCACCCGTGCTCGCCGACCTACACTGGCTCCCAGTTAAGCAATGCCTTGTTTTTAGAATTCTCACCCTTGTTTTCAAATCCCTCCATGGCCTTGACCCCCCCCTATGTCTGTAATCTTCTCCAGCCTCACAACCCTCCGAAATATCTGCATTCCTCCAATTCTGGCATCTTGAGCATCCTCGATTTTAGTTGTTGCACCACTGTTGACTGTGCCTGCAGCTACCAAGACCATTAACTCTCTCTTTTAACATCTCTGCCTTTCTATCCCTCTTCCTTAAAATCTATTTCTTTAATCAAGCTTTTGGTCATCTGCCCTAATATCACCTTATTTGTTCAGTGGCAAATTTTGATTTATAAAACTCCTGTGAAGTGTTTTAGGATGTTTTGTTATGTTAAAGGCACTTCACAAATACAAGTTTCCCATGCTGAATCATTTCAGGCCTTTTCACTTTTCAGTGTCACTACAGAATATGTGGGATGCCCTTTAAGTTGTACACAAATATGATTACAAAGCTTTAGCCTGGACACATTGGGCTGATGACATTTTCTGAAAAGGAGTGGCTACATTGAAGGGTGTTTTCTGCCTTGCGAAAGAGATTAAATAAAAATCCACAAAAACACCTTTTCTACAACTCCAAAGTGTTAGCAACGTTATCACATGCACCAAATGAGAGGCATTGTGACTTAATTACAGATGCAAAACAATGATATGTTCACAGGGTTAGATGAATTAGGGCGGGAGATGCTCTTCCAAGTTAAAACACACTGCAGGGACAGAGCAGAGAACTGGCTACTGAAACATGTTTCTCTCACTAGTTTCAGTCACAGTAATTTCCAGTATTTCAGTTAATTCCTAAAATTATAGTTTACAGTCTAGAAGATGCCCAATAAGCTCGAAGCTTGTTTAGTGCTTTCACTTCAAATGAGCTGTCTACTACAGTCCCATAAACAACTGTGCAACCACTGCTAATACCAATGACTAAGTTTTTGTTTCTTTACTTGGCTTTGTACCATGAAGCCTTTTGTCAGTTAATCACACATCTTCCCTTCTGTTCTTCTTCACCACCACCCCCCCCCCTTTCACTTGCTCAAAACCTATTACATTTCTAACCTCTGTCAGTTGTGAAAGAAGGTCATCGACCTGAAACATTATCTTTCTCTCTCGCCACAGATGCTGCCTGACTTGCTGAGTATTTCCAGCATTTTCTGTTTTGTTTCAGATTTCCAGCATCGACAGTATTTTGCTTTTGAATGATTTTAAGCTGTTGCTTGCACCATCAGAAGCTGATCTCATGTAAAGCTCAACCACAAAAGAATACCAGTACATCAAGCAATAGTCTAATTCAAAGTTGCTCTGTTCAAATTGCTGGATAATTTTCTTAAGTGCAAGAACTTTTAAGTATCAGGAGTAGAGCGCACCCTAGTGGTATTCTTTCTGAATCATTTATAACCACAGCAACAACTTACCTCAACATTTTGTGTAACTTGCCTTGATTCATCCCCTGTCCATTGTCAGCAAATATCAAGCAAACATATTGCTTTATTATAGCCTTATCAATCCACATCTGCTTTGCATTTACATCTGGATCATATGCATTATCTGGAAAAGTAAAACAAAAGTCAAATAATGGAAAAGAAACATGATTTTAGTTAAAGACACTCACTTTAGATACTACTCTTAAACAAGTACTTTTTCAAGAAACCATTCCCTTTGCAAGCAAGAACAATATACCTCACAGTAAAAGCAATATTGGCAACTTTTCGCTTGAAATCAAAAAAGGATCACTATATGTTTAAAGAAGAAACCATCACATTAAGAATTGGTCTGATCTACTAACAAACCTGAGAATGTATTCCACTACCACATGTGCACAAAGTACAGGAGATAACATTTTAAATTCTACCATATTAGTGAATCCAGGGACATTAAGAAAAGTACTTCAGGGTAAACATACAACTTAAGTTTACTAGTTAGTTGTTGGTAACCCATGCCAATGAGGACGTCAACTCTATATATGCTAAGCTACTTCTGAAGTTTCTGAGAATGAATACCAAGTAAAAAAAAAATCTGGTCCAAGTGCATCAGGCATTTTACAACACTGTACTAATCAATCATAATACTGCTGCTGTTTCACAAATCATCAGCTATCATGCATAGTACTTCAGTGCAATACCGAAGTCTTTTCTTTTTTCTTTCTTTTGGGCCTCCTTATCTCGAGAGACAATGGATACGCGCCTGGAGGTGGTCAGTGGTTTGTGAAGCAGCGCCTGGAGTGGCTATAAAGGCCAATTCTGGAGTGACAGGCTCTTCCACAGGTGCTGCAGAGAAATTTGTTTGTTGGGGCTGTTGCACAGTTGGCTCTCCCCTTGCGCCTCTGTCTTTTTTCCTGCCAACTACTAAGTCTCTTCGACTCGCCACAATTTAGCCCTGTCTTTATGGCTGCCCGCCAGCTCTGGCGAATGCTGGCAACTGACTCCCACGACTTGTGATCAATGTCACACGATTTCATGTCGCGTTTGCAGACGTCTTTATAACGGAGACATGGACGGCCGGTGGGTCTGATACCAGTGGCGAGCTCGCTGTACAATGTGTCTTTGGGGATCCTGCCATCTTCCATGCGGCTCACATGGCCAAGCCATCTCAAGCGCCGCTGACTCAGTAGTGTGTATAAGCTGGGGGTGTTGGCCGCTTCAAGGACTTCTGTGTTGGAGATATAGTCCTGCCACCTGATGCCAAGTATTCTCCGAAGGCAGCGATGGAATGAATTGAGACGTCGCTCTTGGCTGGCATACGTTGTCCAGGCCTCGCTGCCGTAGAGCAAGGTACTGAGGACACAGGCCTGATACACTCGGACTTTTGTGTTCCGTGTCAGTGCGCCATTTTCCCACACTCTCTTGGCCAGTCTGGACATAGCAGTGGAAGCCTTACCCATGCGCTTGTTGATTTCTGCATCTAGAGACAGGTTACTGGTGATAGTTGAGCCTAGGTAGGTGAACTCTTGAACCACTTCCAGAGCGTGGTCGCCAATATTGATGGATGGAGCATTTCTGACATCCTGCCCCATGATGTTCGTTTTCTTGAGGCTGATGGTTAGGCCAAATTCATTGCAGGCAGACGCAAACCTGTCGATGAGACTCTGCAGGCATTCTTCAGTGTGAGATGTTAAAGCAGCATCGTCAGCAAAGAGGAGTTCTCTGATGAGGACTTTCCGTACTTTGGACTTCGCTCTTAGACGGGCAAGGTTGAACAACCTGCCCCCTGATCTTGTGTGGAGGAAAATTCCTTCTTCAGAGGATTTGAACGCATGTGAAAGCAGCAGGGAGAAGAAAATCCCAAAAAGTGTGGGTGCGAGAACACAGCCCTGTTTCACACCACTCAGGATAGGAAAGGGCTCTGATGAGGAGCCACCATGTTGAATTGTGCCTTTCATATTGTCATGGAATGAGGTGATGATACTTAGTAGCTTTGGTGGACATCCGATCTTTTCTAGTAGTCTGAAGAGACCACGTCTGCTGACGAGGTCAAAGGCTTTGGTGAGATCAATGAAAGCAATGTAGAGGGGCATCTGTTGTTCACGGCATTTCTCCTGTATCTGACGAAGGGAGAACAGCATGTCAATAGTCGATCTCTCTGCACGAAAGCCGTAATACCGAAGTACTACAATGTCAAAGGTACCATGTTTCCAATGATGTATTAAACTAAGGTCCTAACTGCCGGCATCCCCTGGCACTATTTGAAAAGGAGGTGGTAACTTGCCTGTGGAGTGGTCAATATTTTATTTTTACTCGTTCATTGGATGTGGGTGTTGCTGGCTAGGCCAGCATTTATTGCCCATCCCTAATTGCCCTTGAGAAGATGGTGGTGAGCTGCTTTCTTGAACCGTTGCAGTCCATGTGGGGGAGGTACACCTACAGTGCTGTTAGGAAGGGAGTTCCAGGATTTTGACTCCGTGATAGTGAAGGAATGGCGATATAGTTCCAATTCAGGATGGTGTATGACTTGGAGGGGAACTTGCAGGTGGTGGTGTTGCTATGCATTTGCTGTCCTTGTCCTTCTAGGTGGTAGAGGTCGAGGGTTTGGAAGGTGCTGTCTAAGGAGCCTTGGTGGGCTGCTGCAGTGCATCTTGTACTTGGTACACACTGCTGCCACTGTGCGTCAGTGGTGGAGGGAGTGAATGTTTGTGGATGGGGGGAAATTAAGCAGGCTGCTTTGTCCTGGATGGTGTTGAGTTTCTTAAGTGTTGTTGGAGCTGCACCCATCCAGGCAAGTGGAGAGTATTCCATCACACTCCTGTCTACTTGTGCCTTGTAGATGGTGGACAGGCTTTGGGGAGTCAGGAGACGAGTTGCTTGCCACAGGATTCCAAGCCTCTGACCTGCTCTTGCAACCACAGTATATATATGGCTACTCCAGTTCAGTTTCTGGTCAATGGTAACACACTAGGATGTTGCTACTGAAGGATTCAGCGATGGTAATGCCATTGAATGTCAAGGGGAGATGGTTAGATTCTCTCTTGTTGGAGATGGTCAGATTCTCTCTTGTTGGAGATGGTCATTGCCTGGCACTTGTGTGATATGAATGTTACTTGCCACTTATCCGCCCAAGCCTAGATATTGTCCAGGTCTTGCTGCATTTCTACACGGACTGCTTCAGTATCGGAGGAGTCGCGAGTGGTGAATATTGTGCAATCAACAGCAAACATCCCCATTTCTGACCTGATGACTGAAGGAAGGTCATTGATGAAGCAGCTGAAGATAGTTGGGCCTAGGACACTACCCTGAGGAACTCCTGCAGTGATGTCCTGAAGCTGAGATGATTGACCTCCAACAACCACAACCATCTTCCTTTGCACTAAGTACAACTCCAACCAGCAGAGAGTTTTCCCTTGATTCTCATTGACTCCAGTTTTGCCATACTCAGTCATAGAGCACAGAAACAGACCCTTCGGCCCACTGTGTCTGTGCCGGGCATCAAGCACCGAACTATTCTAATCCCATTTTTCAACACTTGGCACTTAGCCTTGTATGCTATGGCGTTTCAAGTGCTCATCTAAATACTTAAATGTTGTGATAGTTCCTGCCTCTACCACCTCTTCAGGCAGTGCATTCCAGATTCCAACCACCCTCTGGGTGAAATTTTTTTCCCCTCAAATCCCCTCTAAACCTCTTGCCCCTTACCTTAAATCTATGCCCCCTGGTTATTGACCCCTCCACTAAGGGAAAAAGTTTCTTCCTATCTAATCTATCACTGCCCCCTCATAATTTTATATACCTCAATCATGTCCCCCCACTCTGCCTTCTCTGCTTGAAGGAAAACAACCCTAGCCTTTTCAGTCTCTCTTCATAGCTGAAACACTCCAGCCCAGGCAACACCCTGGTGAATCTCCTCTGCACCCTCTCCAGTGCAATCCCATCCTTCCTTATAGTGTGGTGCCCAGAACTGTACACAGTACTCCAGCTGTGGCCTAACTAGCATCTTACACAGCTCCATCATAACCTCCCTGCTCTCATTTTCTATGCCTCGGCTAATATATATAGTTCCAAATCAGGAAGGTGTGGGGCTTGGAGGGGAACTTGCATTTGCTACCCTTGTCCTTCTAGGTGGTCAAATTTAGCCTTGATGTCAAAGGCAATCACTGTTATCTCACCTCAAGTTCAGCTCAATATTTATCATTCAACAAGCACCTCCAAAGACAGAGTAACTGATTATTCAGTTCATTGTTTTCGTAGAACTTTGCAGTATGCAGATTGGCTGCTACGGTTATCTCCAATAGTAACTATTCTTTCTTTTGGGCCTCCTTATCTCGAGAGACAATGGATACGCGCCTGGAGGTGGTCAGTGGTTTGTGAAGCAGCGCCTGGAGTGGCTATAAAGGCCAATTCTGGAGTGACAGGCTCTTCCACAGGTGCTGCAGAGAAATTTGTTTGTCGGGGCTGTTGCACAGTTGGCTCTCCCCTTGCGCCTCTGTCTTTTTTCCTGCCAACTACTAAGTCTCTTCGACTCGCCACAATTTAGCCCTGTCTTTATGGCTGCCCGCCAGCTCTGGCGAATGCTGGCAACTGACTCCCACGACTTGTGATCAATGTCACACGATTTCATGTCGCGTTTGCGGACGTCTTTATAGCGGAGACATGGACGGCCGGTGGATCTGATACCAGTGGCGAGCTCGCTGTACAATGTGTCTTTGGGGATCCTGCCATCTTCCATGCGGCTCACATGGCCAAGCAATCTCAAGCGCCGCTGACTCAGTAGTGTGTATAAGCTGGGGGTGTTGGCCGTTCCAAGGACTTCTGTGTTGGAGATATAGTCCTGCCACCTGATGCCAAGTATTCTCCGAAGGCAGCGAAGATGGAATGAATTGAGACGTCGCTCTTGGCTGGCATACGTTGTCCAGGCCTCGCTGCCGTAGAGCAAGGTACTGAAGACACAGGCCTGATACACTCGGACTTTTGTGTTCCGTGTCAGTGCGCCATTTTCCCACACTCTCTTGGCCAGTCTGGACATAGCAGTGGAAGCCTTACCCATGCGCTTGTTGATTTCTGCATCTAGAGACAGGTTACTGGTGATAGTTGAGCCTAGGTAGGTGAACTCTTGAACCACTTCCAGAGCGTGGTCGCCAATATTGATGGATGGAGCATTTCTGACATCCTGCCCCATGATGTTCGTTTTCTTGAGGCTGATGGTTAGGCCAGATTCATTGCAGGCAGCCGCAAACTTGTCGATGAGACTCTGCAGGCACTCTTCAGTGTGAGATGTTAAAGCAGCATCGTCAGCAAAGAGGAGTTCTCTGATGAGGACTTTCCGTACTTTGGACTTCGCTCTTAGACGGGCAAGGTTGAACAACCTGCCCCCTGATCTTGTGTGGAGGAAAATTCCTTCTTCAGAGGATCTGAACGCATGTGAAAGCAGCAGGGAGAAGAAAATCCCAAAAAGTGTGGGTGCGAGAACACAGCCCTGTTTCACACCACTCAGGATAGGAAAGGGCTCTGATGAGGAGCCACCATGTTGAATTGTGCCTTTCATATTGTCATGGAATGAGGTGATGATACTTAGTAGCTTTGGTGGACATCCGATCTTTTCTAGTAGTCTGAAGAGACCACGTCTGCTGACGAGGTCAAAGGCTTTGGTGAGATCAATGAAAGCAATGTAGAGGGGCATCTGTTGTTCACGGCATTTCTCCTGTATCTGACAAAGGGAGAACAGCATGTCAATGGTCGATCTCTCTGCACGAAAGCCACACTGTGCCTCAGGGTAGACGCGCTCGGCCAGCTTCTGGAGCCTGTTCAGAGCGACTCGAGCAAAGACTTTCCCCACTATGCTGAGCAGGGAGATTCCACGGTAGTTGTTGCAGTCACCTTTGTTTTTATAGAGGGTGATGATATTGGCATCGCGCATGTCCTGGGGTACTGCTCCCTCGTCCCAACACAGGCATAGCAGTTCATGTAGTGCTGAGAGTATAGCAGGCTTGGCACTCTTGATTATTTCAGGGGTAATGTTGTCCTTCCCAGGGGCTTTTCCGCTGGCTAGAGAATCAATGGCATCACTGAGTTCCGATTTGGTTGGCTGTATGTCCAGCTCATCCATGACTGGTAGAGGCTGGGCTGCATTGAGGGCAGTCTCAGTGACAGCATTCTCCCTGGAGTACAGTTCTAGGTAGTGCTCAACCCAGCGGTCCATCTGTTTGCGTTGGTCAGTGATTATGTCCCCCGATTTAGATTTGAGGGGGGCGATCTTCTTGATGGTTGGCCCAAGAGCTCTCTTCATGCCATCATACATTCCTCTGATGTTTCCGGTGTCTGAGGCCAGCTGAATATGACTGCATAGGTGTTGCCAGTAGTCGTTTGCGCAACGCCTAGCTGTTCTTTGTGCAGTACTTCTGGCTGCTTTAAGTGCTGCGGATGTTAAATCGCTGGGGGCTTTCTTGTAGTTCAACAGTGCAATGCGCTTAGCGGCTATGACAGGTTCCAGCTCTTCATTATGAGATTGAAACCAGTCTGCATTTCTCTTCGCACTTTTGCCGTAGGTGGTCAAAGCTGACTCATAGATGGTGTCTCTGATGTGGGCCCACTTGGTCTCAGCATCCCCTGTGGGAGTGTTTTGAAGGGCTGTTACAAGTGAATTTAGAAATTTTTGTAACAGCTGTGGGTGAGAAATTCTGCTCGTGTTGATGCGCGGGTGGCCCTTCTGCTTGGAATGATGCAACTTCTTTGGTCTGAGTCTAACCTTGCTGCACACCAGGGAGTGGTCGGTGTCGCAGTCCGCACTGTGGAAGCTGCGTGTGATTTGAACACTGTTTAAGGCGGCTCACCTTGTGACAATGAGGTCTAGCTGGTGCCAACGACGCGATCTTGGGTGCCTCCATGAAACCTGGTGACAGGGTTTAGTGTGAAAGAACGAGTTGGTGATGCAGAGGTTATGATAGGTACACAACTCAAGCAGTCTCTGCCCGTTCTCATTCATCCTTCCAACGCCATAGCGCCCAAGGCAGGAGGGCCATGAGTCATGGTCGGCCCCAATTCTGGCATTAAAGTCCCCCAGCAGGAATAGGTGTTCGGTGTTGGGGATGCTGCTAATGATGTTATGGAGTTGTTCATAGAACTGGTCTTTAGCTTCAGGTGGGGAGCAGAGTGTTGGAGCATAGATGCTGAGTAGGTGTACTGGACCAGAGGTGGTGAGCAGTCAGATGGACAGTATGCGTTCCGAGCCATTTGAGGGAGGCTCTATCATGCTGAGCAAGGAGTTTCTGATGGCGAAGCCCACTCCATGCTGTCTTGGTTCTTCAGGATCCCTGCCCTGCCAGAAGGTGTAGTCTTGCTCTGCTAGAGAGCCACTCGCGGGGAGGCGAGTCTCCTGAAGTGCTGCAATGTCCACATTGAATCTACTGAGCTCGTTGTTAATGATGGCGGTCTTCCAAGAATCGTTGATTTGTGTAAGGTCTTCCGACAGGCCAGGACACATAGTTCTGACGTTCCAGCTTGCAAAGCGAAGGGCTAGTACCTTCTTTCCTTTTTTCATGTTGTTTGGTGCGGTGTATCAGTCCACCTTTCGGGCAATGACCCTGAGCTCCAAGCACCCATTGAAGCAGGCAGACTGTGGCGGGACAGAATCTTATTGACCGGGGGCTGCCCGGTTTGAGGCGGGCGGTAGCTGTCCAGTGAGGTGCAATGACCTCTCCCACCGACAAAGGCAACCCGTGGCGCCCAGTTTCTACGCCAATTTATCTGGACTTATAACCCGTAACTGCTGCCTTCCGTGTTGTTTTAGTCTCTGTGAGGCAACTATGGAGTGACCTCTCCATGGCGCATGCCTGGGCAAATTTATGGAGGTTGAGAGTTGCCCAGCCGTCAAAACCCCCCTCTCGGCCTTTCTGGTGGGGTCCAAAGGAGTGCAGGACACGACGTTTGGCACCAGTATGGCTGCAGGAACTGCCGGAAACATGCCAAAGGTGACACATGACCGCCTACGGGGTTCCGCTCCGGATTATCTGTTAGGGTTTACTCCCTTAGCCTTGGTCTCTCCCGAGACGCCCACAAGGCAGTGGGGTTGTTGGGGCCCCTACACAGGTGTAGGATGGTGCCGGTGGGAGGAGGGGATGCAAGGGGGAGGGGTAGAGGGAGGGAGTGGGTGCAGGGGAAGGGGGTGCGGGGTGAAGATGGTGCGAGGGGGGGGGGCGGGCTGGGACGGCGTTGTGAGGGGGTGAGCTGAGAGGGTGGAGCAGGGAAGGGGACGGGGTGGAAGGGGGGGGGGGGGGGGGAAGCTGGTGCAGGTAATAAGCCATTTCCTCAGTGCCCACCATCGACGTCCGGAAAGCTCATCCACGTCCTTCGGGAGGTGAAGCATCATTTGGCAGACTTAGAGGTGATTACATTTGCTAAGGGATTTTTTTTTGCAGTGGTTTCAATAAAGGCATGCAGCATTGCCGACAGTGCGCTGCAGATGCTCTCCGAGCCATCTCCCGCGGGCGCTTTGAAGTTGCGGCCGGGGGGGCCATTCGTGGATTTTTTGGGTGTTTGCACCTCCAAAGACAGAGTAACTGATTATTCAGTTCATTGTTTTCGTAGAACTTTGCAGTATGCAGATTGGCTGCTACGTTTATCTCCAATAGTAACTATACAGGCAAAGTAATTCATCAGAAGAACTCTGGGACATCCTAAGTTCATGAGAGATTCCCCATATAAGTGGCACTTTCTTTATAAAACCACAAATAACAGTTCTAAAGATGGTAAGATGACAAACACAGCAAAGTTGAAGGAAGTTGTGTACCAGTGCTTCATCAGTTAACAACTCGTATTTATATCAGGCCTCTAAATGTAGTAAAATGTCTCAAGGCACTTCATTCAAACTTTAAACAAGGTTCGAAACCGAGTCACATAAGGAGATAATAAGATAGGTGACCAGAAAAGGTCAAAATGGTAGGTTACAAGGAAGAAAGAGGGGAAGAGGGGCATAGAGGTTTAGGGAGGGAATTCCAAAGCTTTGGCAGCTAAAAGGCATGGCTGACAATGGTGAAGCGATTAAATCGTGGATGCACAATCGACCAGAATTAGAAATAAAAACAAAGTGCTGGAAATACTCAGCAGGTCTGCCAGCATTTCTGAAGAAAACAGAGTGAACGGCTGGAATTTTTCACATGGCAGACAGGAGCCGTCAGCCGACCGTAAAGGCAGTGGTGATCCCGCCTCCGCCAGGCCTGGAGATCCAGTCGGGTTTTACGGTTCCAAGCCCTTAACTGGTCTGAGGTGGGACTTCCACCTTAAATGGAGGCAGGAAGTCCCGCCTAATGGAGCTGCTGGACAATCAGCGTGCCAGCAGCTCTTAGTCCCAGCAAACAGTGGTGGACAATTAAACAACTAACAGGAGGAGGAAGTTGCATGAGCTTCCCATCCTCAGTGATTGCAGAAACCAGTAAGTCAGTACAAAAAACAAGGCTGAAGTATTTGCCACCACCTTCAGCAAGAAGTGCCAAGTGGATGATCCATCTTGGCCTCCTGAGGTCCCCAGCATCACAGATGCTGTCTTCAGCTAATTTGATATATTCCACACGATATCAAGAAATGGCTGAGTGCACTGGATAAAGCAAAGACAACTGGACCTGACAACATCCCAACTACAGTGCTGAGGACTTATGTTCCAGAAATAGCCACGTCCCAAGCCAAGCTGTTCTAGTACAGCTAAAACACTGGCACCCACGCAACAAGGTAGAAAATTGCTCGGGTATGTCCTGTCCACAAAAAGCAGGACAAATCCAATATGGACAATTAACACCCCATCAGTTTACTTTCAACCATCAGTAAAGCAATTGAAGGTGTCGTGGATAGCGCTATCAAACGGCACTTACTCAGCAATATCAACGATGCTCAGTTTGGGTTCTGCCAGGATCACTTGGCTCCAGAGCTCATTACAGCTTTGGTACAAACATAGACAAAAGAGCTGAATTCCAGAGGTGAGATGAGAGTGACTGCCCTTGACATCGAGTCAGAATTTGACCAAGTGTGGCATCAAGGATCCCTATCAAAATTGAAATCAATGGGAATCAGGGGGAAAACTTTCCACTGCTTGGAGTCATACCTAGCACAAAGGAAGATGGCCGTGGTTGTTGGAGGCCCATCATCTCAGCCCTAGGATAACACTGCAGGAGTTCCTCAGAGTGCCCAAGAAATGCCACATCCCATTAACAAATGAAAAAAAAAGTGGAAATAGGCAGTCTTAGTGATGGCGCAGCTATGTGGTTGGAAGCTCATCTCGGTTCAGCCTCAGACAGTTCTCACTCAAAGAGAATGGCTGAGAAACACAGTTTGTGGCAGGGACCAAAGACAATGACTTTGGTCTTCCCAATATTTAATTGGAGGAAATTGCTGCTCATTTAATAATGGATATCAGACGAGTAATTGAAATACAGTGGAGGCATTGAGA
Organism: Heterodontus francisci; assembly: GCF_036365525.1. Lineage (NCBI taxonomy): Eukaryota > Metazoa > Chordata > Chondrichthyes > Heterodontiformes > Heterodontidae > Heterodontus > Heterodontus francisci. The sequence goes on along the minus strand of NC_090380.1, from coordinate 98,852,465 downwards.
GAGGCAGTGGTGAGGTAGAGCTGGGTACACGCGGAAAATGACAATTTCAGATGCCACTGAAGGGCAGCATGCAGATGAGAAACAGGTGGAAGCCAAGGCTAGATCCTTGGGGGGAAATTGCAGACGCAATGGTGCAGGAGCAGGAAGAGAAGCCATTGTAGATGATTCTGTGGCTGCAAATGAATAGATAAAGAATGGAACCAGAGAATGCAGTCACAGAGAGCTGGACAATAAGTAAAGAGACATCGGAGGAAGATGTTGTTAACCACATGAAAGGCTGCTGTTACGACCAGGTGAGAAGGTGTCTGGGGGTTCCCTCTCAGCCTTTGCCTGGTTTAACTGTAACAGGGTTTAATTTGAAAACACCATGTTTTTAGCTCCCCCTTAGGTGAATCCTTGTTCACTGCTCCAATTGTAAGGCAAAGAAATCAAACAGGTTTCCTTAGATTTAAACAAATAAGGTAGAAGTTTATTAATCTTAAACTCCTATCTGCTTAACAACTACGAATATGCAACGCGACCACACTAGCATACATACATGCAAATAGAGACAGGAAAAGTAGAAGGGATAAAGGGGAAAAAGTTTGAGGCAATATCTGGTAGTTACAGTCCTTTAAGTTCAATGTGGAATCTTTGGTTGCCGGTAAGTGTTGCAATTCGTTGGGGTCCAGTTCACGCTTCAACTTGTTCCCATGGGGAGGGAGCGAGTGTGAGAGTGACAGCCAGACATCCAGGCGAGAGACTTGCTTGTTTCAGTTGCACACTGCCTTCAAACTGTTCTGTGGCTAGTTCAAAAAAACTTGGACCAGCTAGTCAGTCATGTGACCTGCTGGTTTAACCAGTCCTGGCTCTGTGGATTATATCATCTTAGCAGGGCCTTAAATGCACTTCCTTATACCTTCAATGTCTGGCGATCAAAATCCATTTGGGTTAATGGGAGCAGCTGTTTGTCTCCACAAGCAGCATCTTTTAGTATGCAAATGTCCTTCCAGCCCAGTGTCTGCTGATCTTCAAACAAGTCATATCTTCACTCCAGCAACAGTTTAAAATCAATATTCATATGACAAAGTAAATATGCCTCACTCTTGGCAGGTGGGGGTCTGCATGACAACATCAACCACAACAGACCTATGATCCAAACAAGCCACACCTCTAGCCAGGTTGTTCCAGTACAGCTACAACACTGGCATCCACCCGACAATGTGAAAAATTGCCCAGATCTGGCCTGTCCACAGAAAGTAGGATAAATTCCTTGACATCAAGGCAGCTGTGACTAAATGCGGCACCAAGGAGCCCCAGCAAAATTGAAGTCAATGGGAATCAGGGGGAAATTCTCCATGAGTTGGAGTCATACCTGGCACAAAGGAAGATGGTTGTTGGACGCCAATTATCTGCTGCAGGAGTTCCTCAGGGTGGTGTCCTAGGCCCAATCATCTTCAGCTGCTTCATCAAATGACCTTCCTTCCATCATAAAGTCACAAGTGCGGATGCTGGCTGATAATTGCAGTGTACAGTACCATTTGCAACTCCTCATTTACTGAGGCATACTGTAGCTACATGCATGAAGACCCAGACAACATTCAGGCATGGGCTGTTAAGTGACAAGCAAATTCACGCCATACAAGTGCCAGGCAATGACCATCTCCAACAAGAATCTAGCCATCTCCCCTTGATGTTCAATGGAATTACCAACGCCAAATCCCCCACTAACCAGAAACGTAATTGAACCACCCACACAAGTACTGTGGCTACAAGATCAGTTTGGAAGCTGGGAACGCTGCAGTGATTCATTCACCTCACAACTCTCCAAAACCTGTCCACCATGCACAAGGAGTGTGACAGGATACTCTCCGGTGCCTGGATGAGTGCAGCTCCAACAACAAACAAGAAGCTCAACACCATCCACGACAAAGTAGCCTGCTTGATCGGCACCTCGTTCACCACCTTAAACATTCACTCAATTCACTGTCGTCACACAGTGGCAGCTGTGTGTACCATCTACAAGATGCACAGCAGCAACTCATCAAGGCTCCAACAACAGCTTCCAAACCCACGATCTCCATCACTGAGAAGACCAAAGGCAGCAAATAACCCAAGTCACACACCATCCCGACTTGGAAATGTATCGCTGTTTGTTTCATTGCCGTTGGGTCAAAAATCTGGAACTCCTTCCCCAACAGCATTAATGGATGTGCCAAGACCACGTGGACTGCAGCAGTTCAAGAAGGCAGCGGCTCATCATCACCTTCAAGAGCAATTAGGGACGGGCAATAAATGCTGGCCTTGCCAGCAATGCCTACATCCCATGAACGAATAAAAAAATTAATACATTAAACATATTTTTACGTCCATTGCGTCGTTTCTGCTTGTGTCACACTTGTTTCCTGCGTCAGGCTTCAATTTCTTTATTTATCTCACTGCAATGTGATTCAGTGCTGACATGTTTCTCCTAGCATAATTAGGGCTGGATTTAATTTTCCCGCAGCTGAAAAAATGGCAGGCTGCATGTGCGGGCCACGTGCTGCAATCTTGAGCGTGGCAGCTCATTTAAATGTGCAAAGCGGCCCACCTCCCCCAATCACGTGGCGGAGGCAGCTGTCTCTGCGCAGGCGCTGGCACCATTTTTAAAAAGACTGCCAGCCTTGCCTGAAGAATGCAGAGTTGCCCCGATATACCCCCCAACTACAGTAAAAATAAACGTTTGGCCCATTCCACCCCCACCACACTGAAATTGCAGAGTTGACCCCTCTTCCCCCACCCCCACAAGGAGCCCGACATTGGGAGCTCAACAACATCCAGCCCATAGTCTCTAAGCTAGCTGGCACCAAGCTACTGTTTACTTACCTGTGATTGGCTGCAGCTGATTGTGATCTTGCCAGCTACAACTCCCAAGTCTCCTAAGGAACGGCCCAGTTATTGGTCTCATTTCAAATCTCCAATACGGCTGCATCATTACTATTTCTAAAAGCATTGAAAGTTCCTGAACAAACTTAAATCCTGTTCCCATTATGGCAGCAACTCAGTTCGTGACTGTGGAGGCTACATTCTCTAAAGGGGTTTATGTTGTTCGAGTGATCTACGCTCCATAAATAAAGGCTCAGTACTTAATGCAGGTTTCCCACAATTAACTCTTATGAAAACAATGATTCAACAATCCTGTGTTCATGGTGGGGAGCGACACCTTCTGAGAAGCGTAGGAGCACATTCTGAGAAATCAATCCATCATAGACAGAATACCATGAGTTGTTCACCCAGTTTCCTGACAATACCATTAGAAACTCTGGATTGTGAATCAACCCTTAAATCATTCAAGTGCTATAAAATACTGAAACTTTTAAAAATACATTTTAAATGCTCAAAACATTTAAATATCTTAAATCCATCACATTCACAGCATGAACTGCCTCTGAATAACTTGAGATCCCTTACAAGAAGTGTTGTATTAGTTAAACAGCAGAATTTAAAAATCATGAGTCAGGGACAGGATTCTCCATCAAATAAGTTCATTTTGGTTTCAATAGACAAAAGCCAGCAGAGACAAGCCAAGAGCAATAAGAGTGATAACACAGGAATCAATGTGTGTGGAATTGAAAATGAAACTGAAAGCCCTGTGAAAACTACGCACATCTAACAAAATTATGTCCTAAAGAAATTACGTAGATATTCTTGACAACTCACTCAAGCAGGCCAAACTTGGCCCCGACTACAATCAAAGCTTTTTTTAAACACAAGCTTGGGAATATCTAACCACCAATGGATTTAGATATTTGCTCCTACTACTTTTTTCACCTTTAGTGACTTCTTGCACCATGGGCTTTGTGCCATCACCTGAATTCCCACATACAAAACAAGATCGGATACAAATATAGCTCAGGTGTAAATATGTAGACCAGAAAGTATTAAAAAAAAGAAAAAAGGTTTTTAAATTTTGAAGAGATCCTTATTCACACAGACATTAGTGTTAGGAGAATTTGGGAAGAGGGGTGTTCATATAAAGAAAAACAACCCTTCTTTTCAATTGAAAACTATGAAAGTCAACACAGGGGTATAGGGTGAAGAGTTGGCCGGGGCCTGGCAGCACTCACCTATCAGCTCCGCCATTGCACTGAAAGGCCAAGTGTGACTGGTGGAGTTGGTGTGCAGGAACTTGGGGCTCAACTGTATGTAAATAAAAACACGGAGGAAAGGGTTAATAAGCAGGACACGATCAAACTGCATGGCGCGCGATTCCACACCCCTCCCTCTCCCCACCCCCATCAGAGGGGTGAATGAGTCCCCGAGCTGCAGCCTTCAATTTCCAGTGGCTCCTGTACTCACTGCGCTCAGAGGAATCCCCTGCCGCCCCAGCCCACTGCTGCTCCCATTCGCACTCCGCAGGAAAGCCCCGGCCATCTTGCGGCTAACGGGTCCTTTAAATAACGGCTAGAGGGGAGATTCCACACCAACAAGCCCGACCCCACTCTGACTATTTACAAACTCCAGCTCCCGCTCGGCGTCAGGCCTCTCCCTTCCATCAACGCCAGCCCCCGAGCGACGCACATCCCGTCTACCTCGCACCGGCCCCGCCCACCGGATGTGCGATTCGCCCATTAGTTTCCGGTCACCCACCGACTTCCGGTCAGTTCGAGGCCGGACTGTGAGTGCCGTTTCAATGTCCATAAAATCAGAGCAGAACATTGCGGATGCGGGAACTCTGAAATGAGAACAGAAAGTGTTGGAAATACTCAGCAGCCTCTGTGGCGAGAAACAGAGTTAACGTTTCAGGTCTGTGACCCTTCAGAACTCCACACGCTGCTTCTATATCCCTAGCACCTTTCCGTTGAGTGTGTCAGCAATCATAGTTATGTTCTTCCAGACTTTCCATTATCAAGTCTCGTAGGAAACGACATCCCTCCTGCCTGTGTGCTTAGTAAGATGAGCAATAGGTTAATTTTTAATTGGAGATGGCCTAGACAGGAGACATCTTTTGGGTTTTGCTACAAGGTCATTGACTGGAAAGGTGATCTCTGTTTCTCTCTCCACAGAACGTGCTGCCTGACCAGATTGTTTCCAGCATTTTTCTGTTTTTATTACATAACTTAGATCAATGATTAGTGCCCAACCGACACCACTTAAAACATCAAAACAGGTAGCATCCCTCGTGGGTAACAAAGCCACCCTCTTCTATCTAGTGGAGGAATACCTAGTGAACCTTCAGCAATTTACCCTCCCCACTGGACTTACAAAACTTTTCTTCAGATTTACCACAGCAGGAAAGGATTTCCATGCTACTGTGACTCAGTTGCAAAAGCTAATACAGCCGGAGTTAACCAGTCTATATTTGATTAACAATACATGACAGGACTCTAATGAACATAACCAGGAGCTTGTAACAGGGATTATGGACCACGCGGTCCCTGGTTCTTCCCTTGCTGCAGAAAAAGGATGATATGTCAAGACTAAAGAATTTGTTAGTTCAGAACTTGCAACTGCCTTTGCAGTCACAACTTGAGATGGTGCAATGGCAAGCCATGATGTTCTGTCAGCTGGCTGCAGAAAGCTTAAATCAGAATAGTGATATTTTGCAACACCAACATTTTTATTATTAGGCCACATAAAGAATAGGTCTATGTCTATTGCGCGCCTGACACATTGGTTGCTATTGTTACAGGTTTGTGATACTGAGCTCAAACATACAATGCAGTCATCTATTATACACAATAGTACCCTATGAGTGCTCCCAACCTGCACTTCCCCTTCCTACTTCATACATGTTCTCCCTAGGAGGAAAGGTCTGGGTGAACTTGACTCAAAAGGGTTAAGGAATTATAGCTTTGGCTGGACCAGGAAATTGGCTGAACTGCAGGAAAAAGAAAGTCGGGATAATCGGCAGGTACTCTAATTGACAGGGTGTAATGAGAGTTGCCCAATAGGAGTCTGTGTTTGGGCCTCAACGGTTTACAATATTTATTAATGACTTAATTGATGGGACAGAAAGCTGCATTCCAAATTTGCTGATGGCACAAAGATAGGTATCGGAAGCAGTGTAGATGGAAATGTAAAATTACAAAAACATAGGGCTGAAATTTACCGGCCCCTCGACGCCGCGGGTCATGGTGCGGGGCTGGGAAAACTCTGCGGAGAGAGGACCGCCTCGATTCGCGATGTTGAGAAGGGCCTGCCGCATATTACCGGCGGCGGGGGTCCTCAGTGCAGCACCACCCCCCCACCCCCGCCACTTGGCAGCACCCCAATTAGAATATTTAATATGCTACTTACCTCTGCAGATTATGCATCCCGCTGCCTCTTGCTCTGCACTTCCTCATTTTACATAGAACGGGCGGCTGTCATGTGCCGTCCTGTTCGCAAACAGAAAATTAGATGGGACAGCAGAAGCAGGAGTATTGGACAGTGAATGTAATTCCAGATATACAGGGGTCTCAGCTCTGCATTCTTAAAGAGGGGGGGGCAATTACAGGGGTCTCAGCTCTGCATTCTGGGAGGGAGGGGGTCTGGGATTACTGGAGGGAAAGCTCTGCAGGCATGAAGGGAGGTACTGTGTACCCTCCCTCCACAAACAGTGCATGCTCTGCATTTGTTTGTGTTTGTGAAGGAGCAATGGCACTCTAGTCACCCTGTGTGTGGTGAGGGTGCCAGAAAGGGTAGGAGCTTTCAGGATATATGGATGGTGGGGGCAATCGATGCAGCTGCTGGATCTTGATGTGGTCATGTGCCACTCTGTGTGTTAGCCAAGATGGTCAATGCCTTGCCACGCCACATAGTTGATCCTTGAAAGCACCCGATGTACCCGTCAACATCAATCCCTGCCCTGTTAGGAACCTTTGAATAAATGAAGGATACAACTTTATTTATCACATGGAAATGTGTATGGCTCATCCTACATTGTGTGATCTGCTTCTCCTGAGGATCCGTATGCGCCAGAAGCAAAATCAACAGGCAGGTGCGGTCCACATAGAGGTTCTCAATTGTGAGCAGCAGCCCACTAGGGTGAGCTCACCGTTACGGTTGCTGTGCATCTACAGGCCCCACATTACATGCCATCAGATGTCAGAGCACAGGTTCAGATGTGATTGCGCATGTAGAGAGTGTGGTGACACGTCTCTGTGCCCTGCTCAAGGGTGACCTGCAGCCCATGGGCTTCGGTGGATATCCTCTGCCTGTGGTCCTCATAGTGGCAGCAGTTCTTAAGCTTGATGCCTATGCAGCATTTCAGGGGCCCACCAGAGACCGTTGTGGGGTCACGCAGTAAGCAGTGCACTGCTGCATCAGGGAGGTCACCAATGCCCTGCACCGGAGGGCCATGAGTATGTCCATTTCAGGACGGACTCTCACAGCCAGGCCCAGAGAGCCATTGGTTTCGGCACCATTGCCGGACAACCAAAGGTGCAAGGGGTCATAGACTGCACCCATGTGGCCTCCTGCCAGGCTACCACCTGCAGACATTATTAAAGGAATCATGCAGCTGGTATGTGATCACCGGAAATGCTTCATGCAAATCTTTGCCCGCTTTTTAGGCAGCTGCCATGATTCTGGGACCTGCACCAGTTCCAGCTGCCACTGCTGTTTACTGAACTGGCTCAGATGGAGGGGTGGCTTCTTGGAGATTAGGGCTTGCCCCTTGCAGACATGGCTTCCGGTACCAGTGAGAGACCCCACCACTGCTGCAGAGGAGAGATACAACACCAACCACTGAGCTACAAGAGACACCATTGAGCAGGTGACCGGCATGCTGAAAAACGCTTCCAATGCCTGGACAGATAAGGTGATGCCCTGTACTATGGACTGAAAAGGCCAGCTCCTTTCTTTGCTGCTCGTTGTGCTCTGCACAACTATGCACCCAATAGGGGGCAGGCCTGGCATGATGAGGAGAGACGTCAACAGGATTCCTTCACTGACTATGAGGACGCTGAGGACCTACAACAGCAAAGGTGCATGGGAGGGCAGATGGCACCCAGGCTCTGCATGCAGGGCTAGCAGTGAGCTAGTGATGTATGGCAGTGGCTTATCGGACAAAGGCTCTCTGCTCTATAGGAACCGACATGAGCTCTGCAAGTAACACATCACCTTCGCTCACCTGCTGTGCACCAGTCCACATCTGCAGCATCCCTGTGAAAACCATTCGAGGCAGCAGCTGACTGAGCCAATGTCCATGTCACTGCATCCATGGAGACAGTCATGAGTAATGGTGTCATGGCAATGATATTGCAAACGTTGGCTCTCCTGAAGGACCAACAGTGCAAAGGGTTGTGACATTGGTGCTACATGCTGGCACACATCATTCACACAGAGAAAAGGACACACATGTTGGTGAGGAACATTTAGTGAAAGATGTATTTACATTGCTGTGACACCCGTGCATTCCCATTTGTGTCAGTGTGTTCTCTGTAAACGCTTGCGACTGTCCCTTCTCGGTGCATCCTCTGCACTTGCAGCCTGACTGGAGGAAGGCTGCTGATCTGATTGTCCTTTGGCTATGGATGACTTTGGGGCTCATACCCTGTGCGCACGAGGCCCAGAGGGCCCCGGCTGGCTGGGGGATTGCTCTTTCATCCTCTTCCAGCATTGGACCCTTTGACACCATCTGGCCCCACAGCTACTCACCTCCTCTGCCATCTGCAGCCAGGTTGCCTTGTTCAGGCAGAAGGTCCTATTCTTACCATCACTGGGGAAAAGGACCTCCCGCCTTGCCCGCACAGCCTGGAGGAGAGTGAACAGGGAGGCTTCGCTGAACTGTGGGGCCACCCTAGGGTACCCCTCTGCCATTCTTGTTTTTTGGTTTGGTCCTTTAAATGCAAAGGTGACTCCACTGTGTAACTGCCGTAACGTCTGGCTGCAAGGTTTGTCTTGCACATGTTTGAAAACCAATGCAGGACTAGTGAGGAAATCTGTGCTGTTGTCATGGTCTATTACACATCTATACATGTTCACCAACACTTTGCTTCTGCAGCAGCTTATCATAGTTATTGGTATAATATTTCTAGTTGGCAATTCAGCTAGAATATGAACATATTTTCCTGGTTCTTTACAAAGATCATTTAATTGCAGTTGCATGTGTTTTCACATAGCAGTTAGCAGAGAAATGAATACAGATTCCAAATTCATATTAATCTGCGGCTTTTCACCATCATGATTAGAAGCCCATAGTATGTCTATATTCTTCAATTATGGTTTGATTTCTGTTGTGTATTTGCCTTTTGTGGTGCATTTAAGTCTCACGCCCTGGAATGTACGAAATTAAGATTATTCAGGTGCAACACGCCTACAAAAGGAATGTTACACTTGAGTGGGAGAAGAGGATCGCAACTTCACAGGACACTGGGACACAGCAGGGTAAGTATGTGACAGCAAAGCAGAAAGTGCTGTGGAAACTCAGCAGGTCTGGCAGCATCTGTGGAGAGACGAGCAGAGTTAACTTTCAGGTCTGTGAACTTGGTCACAGACTTGAAAGTTACCTCTGATTCTCCACAGATGCTGCCTGACCTGCTGAGTTTCCCCAGCACTTTCTGCTTTGTTGCTAGATTGACAGCAGCCCCACTCTTCAAAAGTGAGGTAAGTATTTCTTTGACAGCTGTCAGGTAGCAGGTGCTGGGGCACTTTAAATAGGGATGTCCCATCTCTCCCCATGTAATATGGGGGGGGGGGAGGTGCATTGCAGTGATGCTAATGAGCCCCCGCGCATAATATCGCGGATGCTTGGCAGGGGCCGCTGGATGCGGGCATGCCGCTGAGTTCAGATTCAGGCCATAGTGATAGATTAAGTGAATGGGCAAAACTGTGGCAAATGGATTTCAATGCAGGCAAATGTGAGGTTATCAACTTTGGACATAAAAACAATAGAACAGGGTACTTTCTCAATATTGAAAAACTCAAAACAGTGGAGATCCAAAGAGACTTGAGGATTCAGGCACATAAATAATTAAAATGTCATGAACAGGTAAAGAAAATAATCCAAAAGGCAATTGGAATGCTGGCCTTTATATCTAGAGGACTGGAATACAAGGCGGGGTGAAGTCATGCTTCAGCTTAGACCACACCCGGAATTCAGTAAGCAATTCTGGGCACCGTACCTTAAGTAGGATATATTGCCCTTGGAGAGAGTGCAATCTAGATTTACTAGACTGATAAATAGACTCCAAGGGCTAAACTACGACGAGAGATTAAACAAACTAGGATTGCATACTCTGGAATTTAGAAGGTTAAGGATGATTTGATTGACGTTTTCAAGATATTAAGGACAGCAGGTATGGGAGAAACTGTTTCTGCTGGTTGCGGAGTCTAGGCCTAGAGGGCATAGTCTAAAAATTAGAGTCAGCCCTTTCGGGTATGGGATTTCTGTTTGGAACTCTCTTCAGATGCTAGATCAATTGTAAATTTTAAAACTGAGATCGATAGATTGCTATTTGCCAAAGGTATTAAGAAATATGGGGTAAAGGCAGGCATGTGGAGTTTGCTTGCAGATCTGCCATGGTCTCATTGAATGGTGGAAGAGTCTTGAGGAGCTAAATGGGCTACTCCTGCTCCTATGTTCCTACAGACTACAATGTCCTTCTTTTCCTGGAATTAGGTCTGACTTCCATCAAATCAATTTTCAAAGTATGCAATTGTGAACAGTTAATGAAATTAAGGCCATCCATCAGTTAACAAGGTATTGTACGCATCCTGATTTGCTCCTCTCTGTCTAGCTTCAACTGTCTAACAGGCAATGGGGTTATATAACAAGATGTACAGTCGTGTTCGCCCTCCCGCATTAGGGTAACTAGCTCCATATATTATTATATTAGTGTGTCAGTTAAGCCTTCTAAGTATATCCTTTGAACAACATATCATAACACTCAATGTAGATTTGAATGAAAGCACTGTCCCGGTGAGGTGGAGGCCGTGCCCCCACCCATTTGACTGTATAACTATCAGGCCCTATTGCTGTGAGGCATTCCACTGGCCACTGACTCCTGACCTTCATAAACATGTGGCATAACCATTATAATACTGCCAGATCTGGGGTCAACATACTTCCTCAGTGTTCTTATTGCCAGTGTTATTTTTTCTAATGGGAGTACTTTGTACATCTTTTTCATTCTCCAAGGTTTAATTCTATTCAGGGTGTGGTTATTAGACCATCCCCAAAGATGCTGTGTCCCACTCCTGACCAACATATAAATGTTGAATACTAACTTTCTGGGATTTGTTGTATCATTACTCTGGTTTCATTCAGCACACAGTTCATAAGCTTTCTGTCCCCAGTATATAGTCCTGGTAGTGGATAGTCCAGCTGTATGTCGGTTCTTCTTTGACTCCCACTCCAGCAACTGTGATGTTACATACTTGAGTCCATCCACAGGTCAGAAACCAGTCCAAGCAGTAGATACTGTCCAATTTCCATTTCCAATTTTATAGCATAGCATTTACATACATACCTACGTACATATGAATTAGGAGCAGGAGTAGGCCAATTGGCCCCTCAAGCCTGCTCCGCCATTCAATAAGATCATGGCTGATCAGATTATAACCTTGACTCCACATTCCCACCTACCCCCAATAACCTTTCACCCTCTTGCTTATCAAGAATCTATCTACCTCTAAGAGCGAAGACCAAAGTACGGAATGTCCTCATCAGGGAACTCCTCTTTGCTGACGATGCTGCATTAACATCCCAAACAGAAGAGTGTCTGCGGAGACTCATCGACAGGATTGCGGCTGCCTGCAACAAATTTGGCCTCAAGAAAATGAACATCATGGGATCGGACATCAGAAATGCTCCATCCATCAATATCGGCGACCATGCTCTGGAAGTGGTTCAAGAGTTCACCTACCTAGGTTCAACTATCACCAGTAAACTGTCTCTCGATGCAGAAATCAACAAGCGCATGGGAAAAGCGTCCGCTGCTATGTCCAGACTGGCCAAGAGAGTGTGGGAAAATGACGCAATGACACGGAACACAAAAGTCCAAGTGTATCAAGCCTGTGTCCTCAGTACCTTGCTCTACGGCAGCGAGGCCTGGACAACATATGTCAGCCAAGAGCGACGTCTCAATTCATTCCATCTTCGCTGCCTGCGGAGAATCCTTGGCATCAGGTGGCAGGACCATATCTCCAATGCAGAAGTCCTCGAGGCGGCCAACATCCCCACCATATACACCCGACTGAGCCAGCGGCGCTTGAGATGGCTTGGCCATGTGAGCCGCATGGAAGATGGCAGGATCCCCAAAGACATTGTACAGCAAGCTCGTCACTGGTATCAGATGTACCGACCGTCCATGTCACCGCTTTAAAGACGCGACATGAAGTCCTGTGACATTGATCACAAGTCATGGGAGTCAGTTGCCAGTGATTGCCAGAGCTGGCGGACAGCCATAAAGGCGGGGCTAAAGAGTGGCGAGTCGAAGAGACTTAGCAGTTGGCAGGAAAAAAGACAGAAGCGCAAGGGGAGAGCCAACTGTGTAACAGCCCTGACAACCAATTTTATCTGCAGCACCTGTGGAAGAGTCTGTCACTCTAGAATTGGCCTTTATAGCCACTCCAGGCGCTGCTTCACAAACCACTGACCACCTCCAGGCGCTTACCCATTGTCTCTCGAGACAAGGAGGCCAAAGAAAGAAGATCTACCTCTGCCTTAAAAATATTCAAAGACTCTGCTTGCACTGCCTTTTGAGGAAGAGAATTCCAAAGACTCACAACCGTCTGAGGGAAATAATTTCCTCCCATTTCTGTCTTAATTGAGCAACCCCTTATTTTTAAACAATGACCCCTGGTTCTAGATTCTCCCACAAGAGGAAACATCCTTTCCACATTCACCCTGACAAGACCCCTCAGAATCTTATATGTGCCAATCAAGTCGCCTCTTACTATTCTAAACTCCAGCGGATCTAAGCCTAGCCTGTCCAAACTTTCCTCATAAGACAACCTGCCCGTTCCAGGTGTTAATCTAGTAAACCTCTCAGAACTGCTTCCAATGCATTTGTTACTATTCTCAGTCTTAAACATAATTCTTAACCTGATGTTTTAAGTTGGTTGATATGATACCATCTGCCACTTTTTGCATCCTTCTTTTCAGTAACCTGAATCAGGTGTACTGATGGGCTAGCTTTATTGATTATGGGGAACGGTCTTTTTGCTGCCAAAAGCTACTACCATTACTGTGTCGCTGACCTGATACTCAAAAGGTCATAGAGTCATAGTGGTATAGAGGAGGTCATTCAGCCCATCAAGTCCATGCAAGCTCTCTGTACAGCAGTCCAGTCACTCCCATTCCCCGGCTTTATCCCCATAGCCCTCAAGTTTATTTTCCTCGTGCCCATCCAAATTCCTTTTGAAATCATTGATCGTCTCCGCTTCCACCATCCTTGTGGGCAGCAAGTTCCAGCTCATTGCCACTTGTGACATAAAAAGGTTCTTCCTCACATCCCCTCTGCATCTCTTGCCCAAAACCTTAAATCTGTGTCTCCTATTCCTTGTACATTATCTGTTATAGTTTTGTATACCTCAATCAAATCTCCCCTCAATGTCCTTTGCTCCAAGGAGAATAACTCCAGCTTCTCCAACCTAACCTTGTAACTAAAATCCCTTATCCCTGGAACCAGTCTAGTAAATCTCCTTTGCACCCTCTCAAGGACCCTCACATCCTTCCAGAAAGGGATGCAATACTCTAGTTGTGGTCTAACCAGAGCTTTATAAAGGAGCAGCATAACTTCCCTGCTTTTGTATTCAATTCATCTATTTATAAAGCCCAAAATTACATATGCTTTGATAACTACTCTCTCAATATTTCCTGTCACTTTCAAAGATCTATGCACATGATGGTCATACCTTCTTTGTTGAAATACCTTTTCATTTGCTCAGTTATTTAGCCATATACATGTTTCTGATTCTGATTGATTCTTCCATTTTTTGTACCCAATTTTCAGTAACTACCTTTTTGATGAAAAGTCACAGCTTGAAACATTAACTGTTCCTCTCTCCACTGATGCTGCCTGGCCTGCTAAGTATTTCCAGTATTTCCTGCTTTTGTTTCCGATTTCCAGCATTTTTCTTTTGTATTAGTGTTTAATTCACTGCCACTTCTCTTCCAGGATTGCTCACCTTGAAGAAGTTCTGCTCTTCTCTCCAACGGGATTTCTCTTTGTCTCTTCTACCTTGTTCACCTGCATTGCTTTCTATCTCCCAGTTCTGATGAAAGGTCACAGACCTGAAACATTAACTCTATTTCTCTCTCCACAGATGCTGCCAGACCTGCTGTGTATTTCCAGCATTTTCTGTTTTTGTTTCAGCAACTGTACCCTTCAATTTTGGTGTATCTGTTGGAGTTAATAAGTGACCAGGTGTCCTCATCAACCTTCCGATCATAACCTGATATGGCAATAGGCCGGTTATAGAATGTGGGGTGGCTCTGGTCGCCACTAAACTCAAAGGGAGCATATTTTCCCATTGTGGGCAATGATCAGCACAAAATTTCCCCTGCGTTGTTTTTAGGGTTTGGCTACACTTCTCTGCTACCCCTGAGGATTGTGGGTGCTGGGAAATGTAACTTCTATTTGATTCCTACCATTGCCTGTAGCTTGGCAAAACATTTCCCTGTGAATTGTGACTCCTGATCATTGTCCACCTGAAGTGATATTCCCCGCCTGCAGATCACCTCACATAACAACACTCAAGCTGCAGCTAAAGCTGTGCTGGTGCATACCTAGAAAACCTCCATCCATTTATTAAACTTATCCAAGGTGACAGTGAACAAAACCAACCGATACTTGTGGCAGCATCCCAATAAAATCAATTTGAATGAGCATTGCTGCCTGTACAGCAGATTTAGGCATGCAGTGTAGATGTTATGCAGGTAGTAAAGCGGCAACAATAGTACTGTGTTGATGGCATGGGCACTGCCTGGTAGATGCTGGTAGCCACACCAGATGTGATGTAAAAGCCATTAGTAAGGCCATTAATTCAGCATACTGCGCAGAGAGCATGTTACCTTCTCAGGGGCCACCACCACAAATTGGGTATCTAGTTCCTGATCACGTGACTGAATGAGCCCACAATGTCGAGGTCTTTAGAACTGGGTGATGATTAAACTAGATGATGGGCAACCGGTATGTGTGTGATTCCCATTGGTACAATAAAAGATGCAGAATGAGCATTGCCCTTTTTCGGTCTGGATGTTAGGTTCCATCAGCAGCAATGTCTAGTGGTTCCGTTATAATGCCGAGACAAATGTGTCACTGGGTTTTAGTAATATAGTACAATTCCATACCACTCTATTCCAAGTAAACCTGCAAATGGGGGCCTCATGTTCTGCTAGGTTATGGGGCAGATGAACATATCCAGAGCTTGAGCACACCCCGGTAAGATCTGGGGCCACCCACATATTCCCATCCTCCAGGTTGATGTATTTCGGGGATCTGCCATACTCTACTAATGCACTCCTATGTTCTCCACACAAAACAAGGGACTTGGGGCTGCATTTTCAAACAGGATGAGACAATTAAACACCATACCTAACAAGGTGACGTTCTTCTGCCTCTGCCAATCACACTTGTGTTTCACTGGGAACTTTCCTACCAACCTTCTGACTTGGCACATAGGGTAAGTTTGTAAGTGGACATTGCTGTCAAATGTCGATCAGTCACGACTAGCCCATTTGTTGGCCCTGGAACACATTTGGGGCAACCTTATTGAGTTTACTGCATTGGCTGTGTTTTATTTGTGTGGAGGGGAAGCATAGGATGGACTTTCAATTTATGCGAGTTTAGAAGAATGTGTGGTGATCTCATTGAAACATATAAGATTCTGAGGGGGCTTGACAGGATCGATGCTGAGAGGATGTTTCCCCTAGTGGGGGAGTCTAGAATTAGGGGGCACAGTTTCAAAATAAGGGGCCATTAATCTTTGGAATTCTCTTCCCCAGAGAGCAGTGGCAGCTGGGTCATTGAATATATTCAAGACTGAGTTAGACAGATTTTTGATCTACAAAGGAATCAAGGGTTATGGGGAGATCGACAGGAAAGTGGAGTTAAGGCCGCAATCAGATCAGCCATGATCTTATTGAATGACAGAGCATGATCAAAGGGCCAAATGGCCTACTCCTCCTATTTCTTGTGAGCTTATGATCGTATTCCATTGTTCATCTTTGTCCTTGATCTTTATGTCGTCATTGTCAACAGGAATAGTGCCGGGAGACTGGAGGATAGCAAATGTTGTCCCCTTGTTCAAGAAGGGAAGTAGAGACAGCCCTGGTAATTATAGACCTGTGAGCCTTACTTCGGTTGTAGGTAAAATGTTGGAAAAGGTTATAAGAGACAGGATTTATAATCATCTTGAAAAGAATAAGTTCATTAGAGATAGTCAGCACGGTTTTGTGACGGGTAGGTCGTGCCTCACAAACCTTATTGAGTTTTTCGAGAAGGTGACCAAACAGGTGGATGAGGGTAAAGCAGTGGATGTGGTGTATATGGATTTCAGTAAGGCATTTGATAAGGTTCCCCATGGTAGGCTATTGCAGAAAATACGGAAGTATGGGGTTGAAGGTGATTTAGAGCTTTGGATCAGAAATTGGCTAGCTGAAAGAAGACAGAGGGTGGTGGTTGATGGCAAATGTTCATCCTGGAGTTTGGTTACTAGTGGTGTACCGCAAGGATCTGTTTTGGGGCCACTGCTGTTTGTCATTTTTATAAATGACCTGGAAGAGGGTGTAGAAGGGTGGGTTAGTAAATTTGCGGATGACACTAAGGTCGGTGGAGTTGTGGATAGTGCCGAAGGATGTTGTAGGGTACAGAGGGACATAGATAGGCTGCAGAGCTGGGCTGAGAGATGGCAAATGGAGTTTAATGCGGAAAAGTGCGAGGTGATTCACTTTGGAAGGAGTAACAGAAATGCAGAGTACTGGGCTAATGGGAAGATTCTTGGTAGTGTAGATGAACAGAGAGATCTTGGTGTCCAGGTGCATAAATCCCTGAAAGTTGCTACCCAGGTTAATAGGGCTGTTAAGAAGGCATATGGTGTGTTAGCTTTTATTAGTAGGGGGATCGAGTTTCGGAGCCACGAGGTCATGCTGCAGCTGTACAAAACTCTGGTGCGGCCGCACCTGGAGTATTGCGTGCAGTTCTGGTCACCGCATTATAGGAAGGATGTGGAAGCTATGGAAAGGGTGCAGAGGAGATTTACTAGGATGTTGCCTGGTATGGAGGGAAGGTCTTACGAGGAAAGGCTGAGGGACTTGAGGTTGTTTTCGTTGGAGAGAAGGAGGAGGAGAGGTGACTTAATAGAGACATATAAGATAATCAGAGGGTTAGATAGGGTGGATAGTGAGAGTCTTTTTCCTCGGATGGTGATGGCAAACACGAGGGGACATAGCTTTAAGTTGAGGGGTGATAGATATAGGACAGATGTGAGAGGTAGTTTCTTTACTCAGAGAGTAGTAGGGGCGTGGAACGCCCTGCCTGCAACAGTAGTAGACTCGCCAACTTTAAGGGCATTTAAGTGGTCATTGGATAGACATATGGATGAAAATGGAATAGTGTAGGTCAGATGGTTTCAAAGGTCGGCGCAACATCGAGGGCCGAAGGGCCTGTACTGCTCTGTAATGTTCTAATTCTAATTCATCTCTTCCATTATCGCATTCTTGTACCTGATAGAAGTCACAACTTCCTGTGCCATCTCAGGGCTGCCCATTTTCATCTAACATCCATGGAGATGGGATCATCCTCACCGCACATCCAGAAGGGTGCAAACCGAGCCCTTCTCTCCAAAGGAGCCCTTCTGCCATATGGGTATACAAAAGGTCTTACACACCTGTAGATCCTTCCTACTCTCACTACCACCATGACCAACATAACATGGCTTCCCCATTGCCCTCCCATTGAGTTGGACTCCCTGTGTTCACCTGGAGTCCCCTCTCTGATAGTAGTTTGTATTGTTCTCTGTCTCTGCTCGAATAAACCATGGTTGTCTGTTTTCTCATTCTTTTACCTAACACACATCCCTTTTCCCTTTCCCATGCCTCATAAGTGGTCATCCGCATTTTAGCTCCTGTGCAACTTGTTTTGCAAGTATCATTAATAGCTTGAAGGGTACCCTCCCAGGCGGTGCCTTGAAGTGAGGCCACTGGGCAATGGCAATCTGACTTTCACACCCTGAACCATCGAGCCTGCTACGCGCTATCATCATTGTCTCCATTATTGCTTTGGTGTATAGCACTGCGCCACACAGCAGCAGCCACAATAATCTCCCCATCTTCCCTTGCCTTGTCTTTGCCTATAGAGGAAGGGAATAAAAGTAGGGTGTTACTTACATTCTCCGCAGGACTGGCCTGACAGTACCCCTCATTTAGTGCTGCTTCCTAAACCGCTTTGGTTTAGGCCTGGGCCAAACCCTCAAATTATAACCATACTGTACCTGTGGAGACACCATATTAGGCTCCCCTTCTCCATCATCTCACTGGATATGATGAGCCAGCCTCACCATGCTCATGATCGTGATTTGTTGTCTTCTTGACCCGCTGGTGGGCTGGAAAAGCTTCATTTGCGTAATGTGAAACAATTTAATTTGCTTAGATAATTGAATCAGTTACACCCATGGGATGAGCTTTGTCAATTGTGCTATAGGGTCCAATTTTTGATCTGTGGGTGACAGATGTGTGGGGTGGTAGGGTGGTTAGTTGAACTTCAGTCTTGAACCTCTGTCAACGCTGGATCAAACAGGTGCACTTTGTTAATCTCTCACCTAGTGTCAACGTTTACCACAGTTAAAAGATCCTTCTTCACCGGGGTAATTTCTGTTCCCTGGTCCAATGCCATAGCCCTGTTAACTACTCTGACCCCTGCCACGCCTACTAAAGGCGTCAAGTTCAAGATGATCCTGGATGAGATGCTGAATGTGTAAGCAAGCTCTAATATGTCCCTCCCATCTCCAATTGGACATCTGTCTTGCACCATCACCTTTTGTTCTACCTGGGCTCCTCTTAAACACTAGTTACGTAACCTGCCCAATTAGTTTGGACTGTCTGGTACACTACCTCTACCTGTTTCTGTGTTCCCGTAGGAGGATCATTATCGTCAAGGTAGTGATATGCTGCATCCTCCAGTCTCATCACTTCCAAAACCATTAGCACAAGTTACTGCCTCTATTGCATTTTTGGTTACCTGTGGCTCAGTTGGTAGCACTCTTGTCTCTAAGTCATGAAGGGTGTGGGTTGAAGTCCCAAGACTTGAGCATCAAAATCAGTGGTGACATTCCAGTACTGTACTGTCAGAGGTGCTGTCTTTTGGATGAGATATTAAACTGAGAATTTCTCAGGCGGACATGAAAGACCCCATGGTACTAACCTGAAGAAAAACAGGAGAGTTATCCCTGGTGTCCTTCCCAATATTCATCCCTCAATCAATATCACAAAACAGACTACCTGGCCATAATCACTTCGCCGTTTTTAGGAGCTTGGCCACTGTGTTTCCTGCTTGTCGTGAAGGTGCTTCCACTGTCATACTTTTTGAGGGCTCGTGTTTAAAAGATTGTGAAAATTTATTCATTTGAAAGACTGAGGAGATGCTGGATTTGTTTTTTTTTTTAAAAGGTTACTGGAAGGACACTTTGTTTTTTTTTTAAATCACTTACCAGAAGAGACAATGAAGTAAAATAAACATAAGGACCCTTGCTGGCTATTGGAATTGTTTACAGAGAAGTCACATGCCTAGATTTATGCTTGTCAGGTGTTTTGGCTTTCTGTTTTGGGGGCTTGGACTGTTTGAACGCTCAGTTGGTGTATAGTCTGCTAAGAGAGAAGCCATCCAACTCATCCTTTTCCAGCTGTTTTGAAAAATCTTCTTAGAATCCAGTGTGATAGCTGAAACCACTGATGCAGTAATTCTCCTGAAAAGCCTGCAAGACTACTTCTCAACGTCCTAAACAGAACTGCTCCAGAAAGATCCCAGTGACAGCTGTCTACGTGTACCTGGGTGCCAGACCAAAGGCCTTCTGGAACATTGCATATCTCATCCTTTTTCTTCAAGAATTGATAATATCTTGGCCAAAGTATTTTTTGGAGGTGATGAGACTGGAGGATGCAACATCCTGGAGGGAACACAGAAACAGGTAGAGGTAGTGTACCAGATAGTCCAAACTAATTGGCAGGTCACGTAACAAGTGTTTATGAGAAACCCAGGTAGAACAAAAGGTGGTGGTGCAAGAGAAAGGTCCAATTAGAAATGGGAGGGACATATTCGAGCTTGCTTACACACTCAGCATCTCATCCAGGATCATTCCTGCACTTGACAATCCAAATCTGAAGTGCATACTGTCTGGACTTCAAGGCATGGTTGCAACCAGCGGTCTTCACCTCTGCCACTAACTTTCAGTCTGCAAAGGATGCTGAGAATCAGTCAGATAGATGTTAATGATATGATTAGTAGATGTAAACCAGTTTTCTTGTACATTAGAGTAAAGTTACACTTCCGGAATAGCTACTTTTGATGCAAGTGCTTTTGTGTAGCAGTCTGAAATAAATTATGATTCTTTAAAGGTATAGTCTGCTGACAAGTTGTTAAGTGTAGTGGAGCACTTGAAGGTTGATATTAGACCAGGAGCTAGAAGACCTGAAATTCAAGGACTAGTGGCCTGATAGCTGAAGATTGAGTGACAAAGCCAGAGAGACAAGTAGAATCAAGAAAACAAGGAAGCACTGGCACAGATTCAATTGGACAGGAAGAAGTTAGAGCTAGAATTTCAGGCAAGGGAAAAGGCAAGAGGAAAAGGAAAAAGAAAGGACATTTCAAAGGGAGCAAGCAGAGCGGCAGGAGAGAGAAAGGGAAAGAGACAAAAGGAGAGAGAAAGGGAATACCAGCTGAAGCGGCTGGAACTAAAACAAAAGGGTGGCCTTGACTCCAGAAAAAATTCCGATGAGGAAGAATCTGGCTCCAACCCAAGACCCAGTGGGGAGCTGTTTAAATTTCTGCAAGCCCTCCCGAAGTTTGAGGACAGGGACGTAGAGGCATTTTTCATTTCTTTTGAAAAGATAGCTAAACAGATGAGGTGGCTGAAAGAAAACTGGACACTGCACATGCAAAGCATTGATAGGTAGAGCTCATAAAGTTTATGCTATGCTTTCTGAGGAGGCTTCTGCAGATTATGAAATGACAAAAATGCTATTCTCGCTGCCTATGAGTTGGTCCCTGAAGCTTACAGGCAGAAATTTTGGAACCTGGGAAGACTTATATAGAATTTGAGAGGGTAAAGCAAACTAACTTTGATTGTTGGATGCAGGCACTAAAGGTAGAGACAATGCATAAGACCCTTAGGGAAATAGTTCTCCTGGAGGAATTTAAAAATTCTCTCCTTTCATTAGTAAGAACCGATACAGAGAACCAGAAGGTTTCAACAGCCAGACAAGTAGCTGAGATGGCTGATAATTACCAGCTTGTCCACAAGTCTAAACCCATTTTCCATCACCCCCACAAACCTGAGAAGGATAGGTGGGAGGGTGACAGGAAGGCAAGTAGCCAGGGATGAGAAGGGACAGCCAGGAATGTACCGGGATCATCTCCTCAGGCCAGAAAGGAAAGTGCTGAGGGTGGGAATGGGGTCCAGAGGACTAAGTGTTTCCATTGCCACAAGGTGGGACAACTTCATATGGATTGCTGGAAGTTACAGGGTAAACCCATGGGACTTATTGTGGTACACAAGGCCAATGCAGAGAAAGGGGCCCTGACCAAGAGTATGACAGATCAAGCTGTAGCTCTGAGTGCAGCTGTAAGGCCAAGTGCAAACGCCACTGTGAGTGTGGGGGATGTGACCAAGATACCTGAGAGCTATAAGGAATTCTTGTCAAAAGGAAAAGTAACTCCTTATCCCTCAAGTGCGGCAGGTAAACCTGTAGTTATACTTGGGGATACAGGAGCCACCCAAACTCTTTTGCTGGGGAAAGGCATGACTTTTCCACAAGAGAGTGTATTGAATGCCAAGGTTTTAGCGAACAGTATCGGCGGGGAGTATATACCTTTGTACCGGGTGCACCAGGAGTGTGACTTAATGTTTGGAACAGTAACTGTAGGGGTTATCCATAGTTTGCCTATAGACTGAGTTGACCTACGCCTGGGGAATGATTTGGCCGGAGCGAAGGTAGTAGCTTCTCTAGTAGTCACGGAAAGGCCAAGTGAAGTCAAGGAGACAGAGCAGTTGCAGGAAAAGGTTCCAGGAAGTTTTCCTTCTTGTGTAGTGACTTGAGCAATGGCTAAACAAGTTCCATCGTTGGAGGTCAAATTGGCACCACAGACAGATATTTGGCTATCTGAACCTTTTTTGGGGGATTTGGATAATCTGAAGGAAATGTTCCATAACTCCTCTCTAATCGAAGCTCAGCAGCCGATCCAGAGTAAGGTGGCACAATTGGCTCAATCCAAAGCTGAGGCAGAGGGAGTTCTGGAATGCTACTATAGTAAAAATAAGATTCTGATGGGGAAGTGGAGACCTCCTCACAGATCTGCGGACAAAGAATGGACACCAGATAGTGGTACCGCCCAAGTATTGCCAGGAAGTATTAGGATAGCCCATGAAATTCCTCTGGCGGGACATGTAGGGATCCAGAAAACCCAAGCACATATAAGTCGACATTTTTACTGGTGAGGTCTTCACAAGGACATGATGCAGTTTTGTAAAATGTGCCATATGTGCCAATTTGTGGGAAAGCTGCAACCTGCAATAAAACGGGCACCTCTAATTCCCATACCACTTATTGGGAAACCATTTAGTAGGGTGTTGGTAGACTGAGTGGGATCTTTACCGAAAACAAAAGTGGGACACCAATATGTACTTAATATTATGGATTTGGCTACTTTGTTCCCAGAGGCCATTCCCTTGAGAACAACTTCTGCTAAGTGGTAGAGAAGTTAACCCAGTTCTTTACTCAATATGGATTACCGATTGAGATCCAGTTGGAGCAATGTTTCAATTTTATGTCTAAAATTTTTCAGGAAGTTATATCGAATCTGGGTGTAACACAGTTAAAGCCATCAGCATACCACCCACAGACACAAGGGGCTTTAGAACAGTACCATCAGACCCTCAAAATGATGATCAGGGTGTATTGTCATGAATATTCCCATGATTGGGACAAAGGGCTGGAATTTCCTTTGCCACCAGAGATTCACCTAATGAGTCTACCGGTTTTAGTCCTTTTGAATTAGTTTATGGACATGAGGTAAGAAGTCCTCTGAAACTAATCAAACAAAGATTTTTAGAACAGAGGGACAAACCTTCCATGTTAGATTTGTTCAATTATGTATCCGTGTTCTGGGAGCGGTTCACGTAAGCCTGCAAAGTGGCTTAGGAACACCTTAAAGCCTCCCAAACAGCTGTGAAGAAATGAGCAGACAAGCATGCCAAGACCCGAACATTTCAACCAGCAGATGATGTGTTGATATTACTGCCTTTGCAGGGTGAACCACTGAAAGCATTATTCAGTGGTCCATATAGAGTAGTCAAAAGGATTAGTAAATTATTTGATTGACACCCCAGATCGCCGGAAAAAGAATTGGCTGTGTGACATCAATATGTTGAAAAAATACTATCGTCGGGAGGAGTATAAGGAAGCACAGGCATGTCAGGTAGTAAGGACAGTGAAGGATGAAAGGGATAGTGAGGAGGAGGCAGGCAATTCCCAAATTCCTACTATCTGGTTAGCTAACATTGAATCATTAGGGAGATTCGACACTATGCTTTCATATTTAAATGCAGAACAATGAGGAGACCTAACAAGGCTACTCACTGCATTTTTAGGAGTCTGTAGGGACAAACCAGGATGTACAACCTTAGCCATACATGATGTGGATGTAGGAAAATCCTCTCCTATAAAACAGCATCCTTACCGCTTAGGTCCAGAAAAAGCAGAAATCCAATACATGTTGGAAAACCATCTATTGAACCCAGTCAAAGCAGCTGGAGTTCCCCAGTCATGTTACTGCCTAAGCCTGATGGTTCAACTAGATTTTGCATAGACTACAGAAAGGTTAATGCAGTAACAAAGGCAGGCTCCTCCCCAGTTCCTCACTTGGAAGACTGTATTGACAGAGTTGGCAGTGTCATGTTTCTTATCAAAATAGATTTGTTAAACAGATACTGGCAGGTTCCTTTAACATCCCAAACTAAAGAAATATCAACTTTTGTCACACCAGACAGTCTTTTTCAATGCCGTATGATGCCCTGTGGGCTAAAAAATGCCCCAGCAACTTTCCAGAGACTCAAAGTGGTAGCCAGTGTTCCTAACTGTGTGGTTTACCTTGATGATGTGCTGGTATACAGAGACACTTGGAAGGACCACTTTGGAACAGCTAGAAGCCCTGTTTACAAAATTACAGTCGGCTGATTTGGTGATAAACCTTGCCAAAAGTGAATTTGCAAAAGTGCGGGTAACCTCCCTCGGGCATATAGTAGGGCAAGGCCAAGTGTTGGTAAGAACAGCAAAAATACAAGCATTGGTGGAGTTCCCTGCCCTTAAGACTAAATGAGAAATCATGAGTTTTTGGGGGATGTGTGGTTTCTACTGCAAGCTTGTACCAAATTTCAGCACTATAGCTGCTCCACTGATGAACTCGCTGCAAAAGAAAGCCAAGATAGTGTGGTCAGGGGAGTGCATGCATCTTTTGAGAGTCTGAAAACAATTTTGATCAATGAACCAGTGTTAAAAGCTAAATCAACACCAAAACAGATACTCTACAATGGAACAAGAAACCCTGGGCTTACTACTAGCTCTTAAACATTTTGAAGTATATGTCCGCCATGGCTAACTGTATTAGTTACATGCTAACTGTATTAGTTACAGGTAAAAAGTGGATGAAAATGAGTGTGTAAAATGTGTTTTAATTTTTTTTAATATTTTGTTTTTTTGTCCACACTTTCTAATGAAATGCATTTAAAAGTGGCATTTCATTTCTCCAAGGGTGGAGGTGTCATGACGATGCTTCCATTATTTTTTGAGGACTTGTGTTTAAAAGATTGTGAAAATTAGTTCATTTGACAGACTGAGGAGATGCTGGATTTGTTTTTTTTTTAAAGGTTACTGGAAGGACACTTTGGATTTTTTTTAAAACACTTACTGGAAGAGACAATGAAGTAAAATACACATAAGAAGCCTTGCTAGTTGTTGGAGTTGTTTAAAAAGAAGTCACATGCCTAGGTTTATGGGAGTTTTAGCTTTCTGTTTTGTGGGCTTGGACTGTTTGAATGTTTAGTTGAGGTATAGCCTGCTAAGAGAAAAGCCATCAAACTCATCCTTTTCCATCAGTCTTGAAAAATCTTCTGAGAATCCAATGTGATAGCTGAAACCACTGATGCAGTAATTTTCCTGAAAAGCCTGCAGGACTACTTCTCAACGTCTCCTGAACAGAACTGCTCCAGAAAGATCCCAGTGACAGCCATCTATGTGTACCCGGATGCCAGACCAAAGGCCTTCTGGAGTGTTCCATGTCTTATCCTTTTTCTTCAAGAATTAACAATATCTTGGCCAAATTATTTTTGAAAAAGTTGATCTCTGAAGAGCCAGTTTTTTCATTTTTCTTTAACCGGTCTGTGTGTGTGTGTGTGTGTTAGGTTATTTTAGATGGGTATGTATTTATACTTGAATATTTTGGACTGTGTGTTAATAAGCTTTGCATTTTTATTGAATAAGTCTTGTTTTGTAATAAATCTTTTTTTTTATTAAAGAAGCCTGGTTGGCAGATTTTTATTGTGAAACTAATAGATAAAGTTTATAATTAGCCGTATGTTTCCTGAGCATTTCTATTTGCATCTGACATTCCTTTCTGACTCTTCCCTCAGTGTCTCCCTATGATATTCTAACTGTGGTTTTAGATTTTCTACTTCCCTTTTCAGCTCCTTTCTCTGGTAGTTCTGTGGATTCTGCTTCAATCTTTGCATGGCTGCTGACTTCCTTAGAGCTGTTTGGTTTCCTAACATAGCAATTAACTTAGTGATGTGAGCGTGAAAGCTCTCAATGTTCCCTTTTCTCACATTCACTCTGGCACTTCTGCTCTATGATTTTTCCTTTAAACTTTTGTCCCTACCTTCATTTTTAACTGTACATATCAACATAGCATATCTGCATAAATGGCTTGCTTGCTTAACTTTATTTTCTCAGCCCCAAACTATTCACATATCCAGGCCCACATCTCCTGGAATGGTCTGTCCACTTTAGACATTAGGAGAATCAGCACCTTAACTGGTTTTACTATGCTACCTTTGTCCATCTCCTCATATTGGTGGATCCAATTTTTTTTATCTGGTCATGAGGTGTGCGAGTTGATGGCAGGCCAGCATTTATTGTCCATCCCTAATTGCCCTTGTGAAGGTGGCAATGAACTGTTTTCTTGAACCACTGCAGTCATGTGGTGTAGGTACACCCACAGTGCTGTTAGGAAATTTGTCTTGGGTGTTAGTGCAAAGCACCCATTATATGCCTGGCCCAATATTCGGGAGCTGAATATTAAGTGGGGCCTATAGCAGGCGGCCAAAGCAATGCCACTCGTTTTTTGCTAATGCCCAAGATGAATTTCTACTCCAGTATCTCTGATTTAGGAAACAACTGCCACATGGCATAAAGATTTCACAGCAGAGGTTTGCATATATAAAACTTAAAAACATATGATGGCAAATGCTGTAAAACTAGTTATTTTTGTGCTAATTTTTTATGGGACTGCTGACTTTGCAAATACAGGAAGTTAAAAGCTCCAGGATTTTGACCCAGCGACAGTGAAGGAACAGTGATGTAGTTCCAAGTCAGGATGGTGTGTGGCTTGGAGGGGAACTTGCAGATGGTAGCGTTCCCATGTGTCTGCTGCCCTTGTCCTTCTAGATGGAAGAGGTCGCGGGTTAGATATAGTTCTTAGGGCTAAAGGGATCAAGGGATATGGGGAGAAAACGGGAACAGGGTACTGTTTGGATCATATTGAATGGCGGAGCAGGCTCGAAGGGCTGAATGGCCTACTGCTGCTCCTATTTTTCTTTGTTTCTATGTTTGATAGGTGTTTTCGAAGGAGGCCTGGTGAGTTGCTGCAGTGTATATTATATATGGAACACACTGCTGCCATTGTGCATCGATGGTGGAGGGAAGTTGATAGTTTAAGGTGGTGGATGTGGTGCTAATTAAGTAGGTTTGCCTTGGATGGTGTCGTACTTCTTGCGTGTTGTTGGAACTGCACTCATCCAGGCAAGTGGAGAGTATTCCATCACACTCCTAACTTGTGCTTTGTCGAGGGTGGACAGACTTTGAGGAGTCAGGAGGTGAGTTACTCACCGCAGAATTTCTAGCCTCTGACCTGTTCTTGTAGCCACAGTATTTACCTAGAGTCACTTACGGCACAGGAGGCCATTCTACCCATCAAGTCCATGCCAGCAACCCACAGTCAGTCCCATTCCCCAGCTGTACCCTATTCCTTCTGTCAAAATGCATCACATCACACTTGTCAGTATTAAATTCCATCTACCACCTTTCTGCCCATTCTGCTAGTCTCTCTATGTCCTGGTGCACGTGGCTCATATCATCCTGTTTGCCACACCTCCAAGTTTGGTGTTACCAGCAAATTTTGAGATTCTACTCTTTATTCCAAGATCCAAGTAATTTCTAAATAGCATAGCTATATAACATGGCTGGTCCAGTTTAATTTCTGGTCGATGATAATCCCCAGGAAGTTGATGGTTGGGGATTCAATAATGGTAATGCTGTTGAATGTCAAGGGCAGATGGTTAGATTCTGTCTTGTTGGAGATGGTACTTATGTGGCATAAATGTTACTTGTCACTTATCAGCACAATGCTGAATGTTGTCCAGGACTTGCTGCATATGGACACAGACTGCTTCAGTATTTGAGGATTTGTGAATGGTACTGAACACTATGCAATCATCAGTGAACATCCCCACTTTTAACCTTACGATGGAGGGAAAGTCATTGATGAGGTTGAAGATGGATAGGCCTAGGACACTACTCTGAGGATTCCTCTTTCTTACCTATGCTGCTTAGCTGTCAGAGGGTAGCACACTGCCCTCACTCTGAATTTACTCAACTAGTCCGAGCCTGTAATAAAAACAAGAAAGGCATGGAAATACTGAGCAGATCTGGCAGCATCTGTGGAGAGAGAAGCAGAGTTAACGTTTCATTTCAGTGACCCTTCATCAGAACTGTCAAATATTAGAAATGTAAAAGGTTTTAAGCAAGTAAAGTGGGGGGGGCGGTGGTGCAAGAGATAACAAAAGAGAAGGTATTGATAGGACAAGGTCACAGAGAGTAACTAACCAGAAGGTCATGGAACAAATGTTAACGGTATGTTAATGGTGTGCTGAAAGACAACGCATTAGTACAGAGTGTCAACGAACTGTAAAATGAACAGCCCTGGCTCCAAGCACAAACGTTTAAAAAAAACAATGGGTAGGCACAGTAGAAACAAACTAAACTAAAATAAAAAAATAACTAAAAATATAAAGGGGGCCCCGTCATGATCTGAACTAATTTCTGTAGCTCTGCCTTTGAGAGGACTGACATATTTCTGATTTAGTCCTGGCAGCTACCATAATACACCACAGACAGCAAAGATGGAAATTATTGAGCTGCTTTTCCTGGTAGCTGTAAATCGCTGATGTTTCACAGCCTTACAGCAGCGTTAAGATGGTTCCTGGGCAGTCATCTCCCTAAGGAACTCCTCACTGTTCACATCTATCCATGGCTATCTGCTGTCATCCGTTTCTCTTTCTCCCCACGCCCTCTCTTCTGCTATTTAGGTTCCCCTTATTCTGGGTGCATTTTTAGCCCAAACTTCAAGTTAACTGTTAGCTTAAACAGTCTCTGTCTGATGGTACAAACCCTATCCCCAACCCTACCTTGTGAGCTCTGGTAAAGAGCTGGATAAGACCTGGATGTGTTTTTTTTCTCTCAACTCTGGCTTCAAATTCCTGCCTTCGCTGGACATCAAGATCATACTTCTGCACTGGACTACATTGGAAAAAATTTAAACTTCTGTCTTATAATCTACCTTTTTTTGTTTTTCTTATCTGTGAGCTGTGGAAAAGATCTGGAAAAATCTAGATCTTGATCTTCTTCGAAAATTAGCTTCAAATTTCTGAACGTATCTCAACAAGAAGAGGATGCTTTTGCTCTGTACCACACTGTTTATAATGTAAGACCGAACTTTGTCTCTGAATCGCTACTCTGTTGTGATATTTCAAGTATCTTTGATCAGTTTACTGCCCTTCCCTTGCCACTAATGTGATTGAGAGATTTCAATCTCCTGCTGAGCCTGTAACAGGCTACGGGTTATACTGGTTCTTCTGCTTTTCCTGGCCAGAAAATCATTTGCCTGTGTTGAGTTCACTCCTAAGCGACCTATAGTTACACCTACTTTTGTGCCGATCTTGGGCCTTGCAGGTTGGTACCTTCAACATTAACAACATCAAGAGCTAATAGCTAACCGAGTAAATGCAACAAAATCTGGAATTCCATTAGGCGGTTGGTTAGCACTTTCCAGCAACCGAATAGGCTTTCGTCTTTCCTCTGGACACCAGCCAATGGCTTTATGGTGCATGCATATTCTAGCATTAGCCACAACTCATCGACTCCACTCTGTTTAATTTCAACCAGCTACTCTCTTGGTTACATTTACTTGCAACACAAGTGGGTTGCACCAGATTTCTGATGGGTATGTCTTGTCCTCCAGGAGGACCAATCAGTTTGTCTGTAAAGTGTAATTTGATCCAGTTAGCTGCAGAGTAATTCAAGGCCTCAGCAATGTGTAATTTGATCCAGTGTTAGGCTGGAATGCTGGTGTTTAGCGTGCTGCTGTGATTCCACAGTATGGCTGAGATAAGTGCAAATTATGTGAGAATGGTGATATGTAGAATGGTTAGCTTTGTGAAGGGCCTGTTATCCTGCATCCTGTAATTGTAATTATAGTTGTCCTTGGCTGGTAAAATAAAAGACTTTATACTCCAATTAGTGTTTTAGTAACTTCTTTGGAGTCTAAAGCATTTTTATTTTCTTCTGGAAGTGATAAAAATGCTTCAATTCAGAATGAAGGGACCAAGGTCAATGCTACAACTTCAAAGCAGAAACATTCATTAAAATTGGAAGTGAAAAACAAGGAGTGCAAATACCCAATGGTTTCCAGATCTCAGTGGTGCTAATGTAGCAGGAAGTTAATAATGATTTGCCAGTCAATAAACCAATGAGCTTATAGTTGAAGACAAACAAAACTAATTTGCTGGACCAAAAACAGAAAATGCTGGAATTACTCAGTAGGTGAAGCAGCACCTGTGGAGAAAGATAGTTAACTTTTCAAGTCTGTGACCTTTCATCAGAACAGTCAAAAGTTCTAATTTGCTGGGTTACAGGGAAAAACCCTGGAGATCAGGACTAAATTGAAAAGTTCTTTCAAAGAGCTGGCACAGGTGTGACAGGCCAAATTGCTTCCTGCTGGGTTGGAAGATTCAATGATTCAGCATACATGTAGACCTGTACTATAGCTTCACCAGGTTGGCACCTCATGGCCTGCTCTTCCATACTCCTCATTGCACAAAGGTTGGTCACCTGACTTGATGGTATTAATTTCAAGACCATGGTTGAAGTTTTCTGCTTGTGCTTCCCAGAATATGACTTTGCAACCTTTTCATTTCAGCCCCTGATTTTCTGCCCATAACCCAAGTATTGGATTACTGGGTCCACTACTGAAGAGTTGAGTTTGTCCTAAACATCCATCGACAGATGTCTTACTGGAGCCACATCAATCTCAAAAAAACATTGCTTATCTCCAACCCCACCCCCTCACAAAGTGGATAGTCACCAACTTATTAGAGAACTCACAAATGTGTATCTGAGGTAGCAACAACCAGGAACTACTTACAAGTGAGCTGATAAGCAGCACAACACACCATTAATGGTCTGAGTCCATTACTCTACTGTCTGACCTGCAGCAAGATGTGCAGCTTCAGCAGCAGCTGCCTACCTCCTGGCTAAGCAAGGCAACTTAACAGACTCAGGCATAGCAACAACTCCTATTCTTGGAGCCTGAAGTGGAAGCCCACTGAAGCACATTGTTCCAGAGCCTGTTATGTTGCTTTCCCAGGCCTAGGGGCGAGCAGCTGCTGCTTATACTTATCAGGCCACTTATAAGTAGCTTCTGATTCTTGCTGTCTACCAAGAGAGACCTCAAATCCACATTTACTTCAGGCTCCAAGCTTGGGAACCAGCATGCTTTCACAGGCAGGCCCTGCATCTGGTTTCCCCTCCAGGCAGTACTCTGGAGCCTAGGCACATTTGCAGAATCAACTGATCAGAGTTCACAGTCCCTAATGGGGTGCAGATGTTCTGATGAAAAGTCATTGACCGCAAACATTAACTCTGTTTCTCTAGCCACAGATACTGCCTGAATTGCAGAGTATTTCCAGCATTTTCTGTTTTTGTCGAGGGACCGATATGCCTTGTAAATAATCACTCTGCATTCTCTTAGACTGTGTCCTTGTTTACCTGGCATTAGGTTTGACTTCCCACTAATCAATTTTCAAAGTATACAATTGATAAGTTAACAACTTAAGACCAAAGGCCATTTCTGTTGACAAGAAATTGTACACATCGATTGAAGCTGGACTGTGTGGTGGAGCCAGCCATGTAACTGTTATCTAGGAGTGGTGCAATGTAGATTTACCAGAATGATACCATGACAAAGGGCAACAAAAAAAAAAAAAGAGGGGACAGGTTACATAAACCAGGCTGGACTCCCCTCGAATATCGAAGATTAAAGAAGTGATGTAATTAAGATGTTTAAGATAATTAAAGTATTTGATAGGGTAGATTGTGAGATACTATTTCCTTGTGTGGGAACGTCCTGAATAAGGAGAATTTTTAAATTAGAGCCAGGCTGTTCAGGGGTGATGTCCGGTAGCACTTCTTCTCACAAAGGGTAGTGAAAATCTGGAAGTCACTACAAAAAAAAATCTGTTGAGGTGAGGTCAATTGAAATTTTAGAAGTGACAGATTTTTCCTAGGCAACATGGAATCTAGGTGGGTAAATGGAGCAAAAATACAGAACAGGCTTGAAGTGATGAATGGTCTACTCCTTTGTCCCACTTCTTTGAACACCATCCCAGTGCAGCATCCAACTGGGTTTTTAAAAAAATGCAAAAGAGATTCCATTGGACTGATTCACATGTTGTAAACAGAGGCAGAGATTCTTAAAAATATTATTTTGAGGAAGTACTCATCATTTGAGATATCAAAACATTTAAAATTTAGTACCTGGAAGCAGAGATCTGCATATTCATGTTTACAATTGATGGTCTTGTGTGCTTAGTTTAAACAGTAGGATTTGTTTCAAAATAAATTTGGAGGACAATTTCTTTAATCCCCTACAACGGAAAAAAAATCCACCTTCATTAAACTTGTTCAAAAATGGAACCCTAAATGGTGAGTTTAATACCTTTTGTGCAATTTTTTAATCTCATCTTTTAACAAGTTCTCAGATTCTTCTCTCTATCTTCATGCAGACATTAACTTTTTATAAATATACAGATTAGAAACACAGACAGGGATGTGTGAGAACACTGTGAATGCATTAAACATGCATGGTAACAGTAATATATAGGGAATTAAATCCACAAATGTAATGAGATGATCTCCAGGTACGCACAACTCTGGCATAAAACGTATTCATACTGTAAATCTGTATTGGGGTTCTGGACTTTATTTAGTTACCAGGCATTAATTCTTGGCATGTACATTCACAGTATTAAGTTTGCAGATTGAAAATAAGGCTGTAAACATAAAGACCAATCCAGTTAAAGCAATAAAAGCATTCCCTTCTTCAAACTCGAGTTTACATTCTCATCTCACGCATTTTACAGGGTTATTTCTGTTGCTGGGTGTAAAAAAATTGAGCAGTTTTAGAGTCATTTAGATACAAAGGGAGTGCACCATCTGAAAATAGATATTTATACAGAATTGTTTATATACATACACACACACACATACACACAGTGAAGTCAATATCCAAAAAGCTATATTAGTTAATAGTATTGGATAAACTAGTACCAATACTTTCCATTATGTACTGCATTTTGCCAACAGAAGACCCACAACAGGAGAGGGACAGTACAAGTTAACTAACGCTACTGCCAGCCTGGATGAGAGGTGCTCGCTCTGCCCCTAAATTTTACCCATAGTCTTTAGCACAAGAGACACTAGGTGTGTTCCAATAGGTGCAGGATAATTAAAGGTAACTTGGATTGGCCCCAATAGGTGAACCATTACCAGTTTATTCTTAGCGAATAGAATTTAATTCTGCCCTTCACCACAATCAAACCACTCAAAAATTACAATGCAAAAAGAATGGAGTTCCTAAATTTCACACATTCCAATGCTTCATTCTGCTGGGACTCTGCTCTTACAAGACATTAGAAGGACAAAACTTGCGTGGAACTTCAGTAACAACTTAGTTCAGTAACTATGGTTTTATTGCCATAATTAAGATACATTCCATTTAGAGTTCAATGTTCCATCATCGTTTCCAAAAAGTCATGTGCAATATTTTCTTCTATTTTTCTTAAAACATCACCATCGGTGGCAGGTTCCATTAGAGAAGCTGGGCCTTGAATACTGTTTGTATTTAGTCCTCCAAGGGATCCATTTGGTTGAGTTTTAAAGATACAGCTCAGTATTCTGAAAAAGTGTGCAAGTGTATGGATGCTGGTCACAGATTGTTGAGTCAAGAGGGGAAATTCATACACATCGCTGGATGCAATTTCTTCTGCACAGTTCATTTCCTGGATTAAAGAAGAAAAATTATTCTCTTTAGCACAATTACACACCATCCTTTGAACATAAAGAGTAAGTAGGCAGCTCATTTCCAAGCAACATAAGCCGTGGGGTGCCTATATAATTGATTTCCACTCATTCCCTTCATTATGGAAAGGCCCCAACTCCACCAGACAGCTCCCCCAACAGCCTCAGCTGAGGTAACAGACTCTCTGGTGCACTTTCAGGCAGCAACTTGAGCCCCATCATAAGACAGTACCATTGTGGACATACTAACACCCTGCAGCACCTGGGAGCCATGCTTTCTGTATATACACACAAATAAATGCCATACAGTACAGATGATCAATGAATGAGAATAAAGTTTCAAGGCCCTTTACAGTAGCATTATTTGATAGTTCTAGGGAACATACCGATAGCCCCTGATCAGCCTTCACCAGTGAACATGCATCAGCACCTAAATTAAGCAAGCTGATGGAACTAGAAAGAAAAGTAACTATCCAAAATCTGCAAAGATATGAAATTAAACACCAATAGCTGTAAGCACATTGGTGAAAGCCTGCACTTGCGTGGAAAAATATCAAAGCTGAATGCTAGACTAAAACATTTAAAGTTGCAATCCCAGCTCTTTCAAACTCATTCTGAAATGCTTGCCCAAGACTCTAAACAGGCAGAATAATTTGAAAAGACCAGTTCCAATTCCTTTTAGATACTGAGATGTGATAATTAAAAGCTTTCCTTTGCATTATTTAAAATTTAGAACAATTAAATATGACTGGGACACAGCCCATGGCTACATGGAGGAAGCTCAAAGAAAACCAAAGCTTTTTGCATGTCTACAGCCAAGTAATCAAAAGGAATTGAAGGTTTTGTCTCATTAAAAAAAAATCAGACGTTGAGAAAAAAACACTTACCGCATTTTTTTGATCCAGAATATCCAGAATCCGTACAACATGTGGTTTATATGCCTGGAATGCATCCACGACATCTATGTGTGTGCTGCAATCTTCAGCATCCACCTCAGGAACAAAAGCCCATCTGTACCTAAAAACATCACAAAAGATGATTTTCAATATCTACTTGCAAAGTTGATGCAACTTCCAGAGAATAGGGATGAATCTGGACAGAAAAATGTCAACATTGCTAAAATAGAACCACAGCTTGAAAGTAGGAGTTGAATTACAAGCAGTCCAATGATGGTTATCTCCAATTTTCTAACAGCTGCCTTTTCCTTAGCATCTGCTTATCGACATGGAGATCAGAAATGCAACAGCAGATGGAAAACGTGGCAGAGAAGAAATCAAGTATGAAAGCCTAAAATTATGAGCAGCAGTAGGCCACACGGTCCTTCAAGATTGCTCCGCCATTCAATAAGATCATGGCTGATCTTCTACATCAACTCCACCTTCCCACCCAATCCCCATATCCCTTGATTCCCTTAATGTTCAAAAATCTATCAATCTCAATCCTGAATATATTTGTCAGCTGAGCATCCACAGCCCCCTGTGGTAGAGAATTCCAAAGATTCACAACCCTGAGTAAAGAAATGTCTTCTCATCTCAGTCCTAACTGGCTGACCCCTTATCCTGAGATTATGACTCCTACTTCTAGGCTCTCCAGCCCAAACAGCCTCTCAGTATCTACCCTGTCAAACCCTCAGAATTTTATTCAATGAGATCACCTCTAATTCTTCTAAACTGCAGAAGCCCATTTTATTCAAGCATCTAACCTCTTGTCATCTCTCACAGAAGGCTGGGATAATATTGCAGTCTTACTGTGTGAAGGATCAGTGATGAGGACTCAGTGGTAGTACTCTGTAGGCTCAAGTCTCCAACAACCACCACCACGCCACTCCCCCCGGCTCCCCCAGAGAGACTAAAGCCGACAATCCAGGCTGACGCTCCTAATGCGGTGCTGAGGGAGAATCGCACTGTTGGAAATGCCATCCCTTGGATCAGATGTTAAACCAAGGCCCCATCTGCCCTCTCAGATGGGCACAAACAGACTCAAGCCCTTCCCACTTTCCACTCATTACACTGGCACTATGCACTGGTGCTTCAAGCAGTGTGCATGCACTTTAGAACCTGGTCTGTACTGAAAGTGTATAATAGTGCTCCAATTACAATTTTACTCATACAGGGACCACTAGCTCAAATATGAATAATTGATATGAAAGATATTTTTGCTCAAAATGGTGAAAACTCCATCTATGCTATGGGCAACACAATTCTAAACATATGCTTTACTATTTCACTATACATAGCACATGACTTTTTAAACTGGGAAACAGCATTTGTCTTATTACTTGGGATGCGAGTATCGCTGGCAAGGCCAGCATTTGTTGCTCATCCCTAATTGCCCTTGACAACTGAGTGGCTTGCTAGGCCATTTCAGAGGGCAGTTAAGAGTCAATCACATTGCTGTGGGTCTGAAGTCACATGTAGGCCAGACCAGTTAAGGATGGCAGATTTCCTTCCCTAAAGCACATTTATGACAATCGATGATGGTATCATGACACCATTACTGAGGCTAGCTTTCAATTCCAGATTTTTTATAAATTGAACTTAAAATTCCACCAGCTGCCAGTGTCCCCAGGGCATCAGCATGGGCCTCTGGATTACTAGTCCAGCAATATTACCACTGTGTCACCGTCTCCCCTTCCAACAAAACTCAAAGTAAACCATGCATTGCAACAATCTCTCCTTCACATCTTTTTTCACCTCCCCCTGCCATCTTCACTCTCCCATTGGATCTCTGGGTCTCTAAATGTGTATTTATAAAATGGTTAATCCTATAAAGCTGTTAATACATGCAACAAAATATTACAAATTATTGGAGTCCCAATAGCCTTTTGTTTGAGGGGTGGTGAGAAGTAAAGAAAGGTACTGAGTGAGGACAGATAGTTCCAGATCAGTTTCTGAAGTTGCACTTGTTTGAGGGTATGCAAGGTAGTAAAGAACTCAGCATTAGCACCAGCCTAATCAGTAACAATTCACTGATCATTGATGGTGAACAATGAAGCCACCAAAAATGGCAATGTCACCAGAGGGTGAATGTGGGGGTTCCACATTGGATAGAAGGACAGGATCAGGCTTGTCTGCAATAATGCTTGCAGTTGAATATCCTGGCAATACTCACTGCCGAGGCTCACACATGCATAGTGGCCACTTGGATGAGGTACCAGAGGAATGTTGGCATCCATGGAATTGTATTCCAGGAAGGAGTCAACACCAGAATTCATGGCTCCGCTCGCCATCAGGTAAGTCACCAAAGCAGTCTAGAGAAAAGGAGACTGAGATAACCATTCTTCTTCAATGTGCAAATGACATTTCTGGATAGTGTTTGAACAAGAAGTTCACCAAGACTTTTACTTTCCCTTCAACTTCAAGAGAATACTCAAGTACCAATCTAGCGATACTGGTCAAACACCCAGTTAGTAAGAAATCTCTAAATAAGAAAATAAGGCACATAAGCAAAATAAATCTGCAGCATTTTTGATAGTCCAAGGTTCTTAAGGCAAAAGGACATCTCACACATACAAGTAGACTTACATTTGGAACAAAGGCATCGCTTCTTGTGGAAAACAGAGTGCCGTATCCAGAAATTTACAAGCAGATAAATACATGTCGAGAGCATTCTGCTCCAGATCTAACAGTGATCCATTTCCATTATTAACTGGAGATCGTTGGCTTGCTTTACTGAAAAAGAGAAGTCAGTCTCATCATCACTGAATACAGTGTTGTCAAATTTTAGAATGTAAACACAAAAGCAATTTAGCCCTGCATTGCATGGTATTTTCTTCTTTTCCTCACCAGTTTTCTCTCCTGAAGGTGTTGTCAGGCAAACCCCCCACCTGCCAAGACCGAGGTACACATGATTTCACCACATGAACAGTAAAACTAAAAATTGCAAGCGCCTGACTGGAAAGACATTTGTATAGTACCAGACAATGTTGAAACAAAGGGAACCAGTCCCTGCCCCAATACACAGAAGACACCTGGTCAAACCAGTCAGTCACGTGACCACCGGCTGGTTAACTAGGGGAGTTGTAAACTGGAAAAACAGATTTTGAACTCAGACAAAGCCGTGTGCTCACGGAGTGAAGGCTGTGCTCCTGGAACTGAAGCAGAACCCAAGACATGTAAACTCAGAAAAATCTCTGACGTGAACAAGGTTTACGAAGAATACCGGGCCCCAATGGAACGCAAGACCATATCTTCAATCAAGGACTACAGCGAGCTTGAGAAACAGTAACAAGATATTGCCTCAAACTTTTCTTCTGCTCTTTTCTGTCCCTATGTGTATCGCGTGTGCATGCTAGCATGGGCGTGTCGTATATTCGTAGGCATCAACCGTATAAGAGTTAAGTAGGTTTAATAAATTTCATCTTTCTTCTTTAAACCACAGAAAGCCTGTTTGTGCTCATTTCTTTGCCTTATGATTGGAAAGTTGTGAACAAGGATTCACAAAAGGGGAGCTCAAACACTGTTTAAAAATTAAACCCTGCTACAATAGACCAGGTGAAGATAGTAACAGACCCCTAGACACATTTCTCACCTGGTCGTAACAGTGTTGACTCCTTGCTATGTTAAGGGGGTCATGCAACACCTGGTCCCTCGCCAAGTGGCCATTATGCAAATGTATGTTTTGCCATTGAGAGCTAGTCAGCTATTCAACTGTGAGGCTGACCCTGATCTCACCTAACACAAACACCTCACCACTCCCTCAGATGACAAAACCATTCTTGGTGACTTCAATGTTCAACATCAGTAATGATTCCCCTTTTTGACTGATTAGGCTAGTACTTAATGCGCAATCTTTACTATCTTGAACAGTCTAGAGCCAACTGATCACAAGCCTATCCGCAAACTCTGACTTGTTAACTAATTCAGTTAATATTCTAAGCAGTTTTTGCACCTCCAATCCAAACTTTTACACACTCGGTCTTCTCACCACTGGGATCTTTTAACCTCTGATCTACCTGAAAATACTACAACAAATCATAGTAGTTATTCCAGCACTGTCATGTTTGGCACCAATCTGTCATGTTTCCCAAGCCCAACTGCAATTTTTGTTCTTCTGACCCTTCTATGGTTGACCAAGCTGATATTATTTCAGCGGTCACAGAAGGTTTAAAACCTCACTCTTTCACTTCTGCCAGGTCCAGGATTACATCCTGAACACTTTTTCCAAGTTAAACCACAACTGCAGGACAAGTGAACAAAGATAAAAACTGGCAACAAAAAAAAAATCAAGACATATCAAAGATGACAAATACTAGATTTGAGACCGTTATGGTGGGACTAGGGTACCCTAGGTTTCGAAGGACAAATGACATGGATGGATTGAGT
Organism: Heterodontus francisci; assembly: GCF_036365525.1. NCBI lineage: Eukaryota > Metazoa > Chordata > Chondrichthyes > Heterodontiformes > Heterodontidae > Heterodontus > Heterodontus francisci. The sequence goes on along the minus strand of NC_090380.1, from coordinate 98,813,354 downwards.
AGGCTCCATCATTTGCAGTTTTGGTTCAATCATAACTATCATCCTCTGTCTCTCAAAACCTCTGCCCACTTCACTTGAACCTAAATCTTATGAATATTGTTATTGTAATGCTGCCATTAACTAGTTTGAAATGCATGCCATCAGTTCTCACAATCTCCAATCCTCTCACAGTGTCAATAACACCATGAGAACATTGCTTTTAATTCAGAGACACTGTTTTCTTATGCATCTTGATAAACAGTTATCACTTGCCTTTAATGGCTCTAATCTTAGTCAATGTAAAGATGAAGGCTGAACCAAAGCATAAAACCTATTCTTGTCCTCACTTCTCCTGAACCTCACTGAGGCACCCACTTATACTCTGTTTAAATTCCCTACAAGAGGCTTAATTTTCTCGTGTGCCAAAAACTTTTCACTTCTACAAAATTTAACCATCTATAAATTCAAGTCTGTCCTACTTGCAAATACTGGTCCCATTTCCAGATGAGCTCTTTTACCATCTCTCCTACACCTGGACAAGGTACAACAAAAATAGTCACATAGTTCACTTCCAGCCTAACTTCCTTCTCAGCAACATATTTCTCACTTTATTCTATTTCTCGAATACTATTACAGTCATTGCTCAACTAAACTTTGCTCTCGTTTCATCCAAGCTATAAATACACTTATCCGTGCTTCCACATCTTGTGCTGAACTTGAGACGCGTCACACAATATTGTACTACATTTCATTCTTTTCTGGGAATCACGTATTCACTATCTGTTTTGCATCAGTTTCTTGGTGGTGCCTGTATTTCAATATTATTTTAATAAAAAATTTTAAACATTATAGTCAGGGTTGCTGGATAGCAATCAGGAGCAGGAATCTTGACTGATTTTCTCATCCCTACTGCTGGACACTGAGGCAAATTTTAGAACCTCTAACACTGCCCCAGCTGAAATCTGAACATATCATGATTGACCTGGGACCTTCCTTGTCTGCATGGATCAACTAGTCACTGGTTAATCTCACTGACAGAATCAGGGTGACACACGTAACTTAAGACTTACACTAAAATAAAAGAGGTCCCATCATGGTTTACTGGATAAGTGCTTCAACACTGACTGAGATAAGCTAATTGAGCACAGACTAAGAATGAATCTGGGACATTCCTGGTCTGTGTACCCTTCACAGGGCAAAGCATTTACTCACTGGGCAATCAGGAATGCTTACTGTTGCTCTCCATTACAAATTTCAAATAAGTCCATCCTCGATATCAGGTTTGCTGGTTACCCTTATAACAGCAACTGAAACAAATATTTCTAGAATGTAATTTCAAAACTAGAAACTTACTTTGAAACAATTTCAAGTAAATCCTCTTCCAACTGCATGAACACCTGAACCTAAAGATGACATTAGGAAGCTTAGTGTTGGTATGTTGTAACATTAGGACATTACAATCATTTCTATCCTTTATGAATTAAAGATAACTCTACAACAATAGGCAACTCGTGGCCACATTTCTACTGTAGCATTTTTCTACAGAAGTAGCTTTACATTATTAAAAGAGGAAAAATACTTGATAGATATGATCAAACAGTTCTGAAGCCAGCTATAAAAACAAACAATGGAGGAAACCATTTTTTTTTTTAAAAAGGTAGTGTGAACATCACATTACTGTTAATCATTCTCCAAGAGGCCAGTTACAGAGCAGCACTGAAGATGGCATGGGAGAAAATTGCACAATTTTCTTGCCATAGCTGGGAAACAATAATAGGGCAGAACAATTTTTTTTTTTTTGAAAGAAGTCTTTAAAAAAAATTATAGTCTCATCATATCACTTGGTGAGTAGATCAATTATGTATTGCACACGAGGATGGCTTACACTAGCCAGTATAAAAATTAGAGTCTGGTTAGAATTTAGTGATGCTCATTGTTGAACTCGATGAGTTTTTACATGTGAAATTGTACAAAAGTAGAAAGGCATTATTGATATGCTCCTTCACCATTTAAAAACATGTATTTATCCTCCACATAACAGCAAAGCTGTTGAAGTCCTTTGTTTTCCCAATTAAGTAGAGTGCAAGTAGGATGCAATAATTGGGCAGTGCATGAACAATAATCAAGTTAACAGGAAAATTTAAAGGAATTCTCAATTGTTATTAATGTATTTTTAGGTAGACTTTATTGGAATAGATTCTCAAGAGTTTTCCTCTGGAACTTTACTTGATAACAGACTGTAAATTAGCTTAAAGATTATTACTGTAGCAAGAAAATATAATTATTTTGTATCAAATATCTACCACTCACTACTTCTTTCAGAACCGATCATAAACCCAAATGCAACAAAGAAATACTTTGATAGTACATCATCAGTTGATTATACTTGAACAAATCTCACATTTAGGAATATAACCACAAATATGATGCAACAGCCAGTCAAGCCCAGTCTGCCAAAGCTATTGAACTGACGTCTCTTACCAACTCTGTCACCATGATCGGCCAGAGTGAAGTCAGATGTTGGGGAGAAATTCTCATCAGCAACACTCTGAAGGTCAGAAACATTTGGGCAGTAACAACCGATGACATTCCCACACGAAGAGTTTCTGTCATGCGCTCTGAAAATAAAGAGGACATGGAAATGTTAGTAGCAGATCATGCACTCATCATAAGCAGGTTAAAAACTATTCAATTGTAGCCAAATAATCCCTGTCAATGACCTCTCAGAGCAGGAATTTACCTTCAGCCCCATTCCTCATCTACATGGTGGCCCTTGGCAACATCACGTTCAGACACAAGATCAGCTTCCACATGTACATTGATGACACCCAGCTCTGTCTCTCCACCACCTCTCCCAACCCCTCCAGTGGCTCTGTGCTGTCACATTGCTCCTGACATCCAGTCTTTGATAAATGCAATTTCCTCCAGCTCAATACTGGGAAGAATAAAACCACTGGTGTTAGCTCCCAGCACCAATCGAGTATTTTTGCCAATCCCTCCTCAGCCACCAACCTTTGGTGGCCGAATCAAACTCTGATTTTCAACCCCATAACCTCACCACTACAAAGAATGCCTACTGTCACCTTCAGAACAACTTTCAATTCTACCAATACATAATAACATAATGGGAGCAGAAGTAGGCCATTCGGCCCCTCAAGCCTGCCCCGCCATTCAATAAGATCATGGCTGATCTGCCCCAGACCTCAACTCCACGATATTTAAAAAGTATATCTACCTCCTCTTTAAATACTTTGTGATCTAGCCTCCACAAATCTCTGGGGTAGAGCATCCCAGACATTCACTACCCTTTGAGAGAAGAAATTCCGTCGCATCTCAGTTTTAAATGAGTGCCCCCTTATTCTGTAACTATGTCCCCTGGTTCGAGATTCCCCGACCAATGGAAACATCTTCTCAACATCTACCCTGTCAAACCCCCTCAGAATCTTAGTTAAATAAAAGCAAAATACTGCAGATGCTGGAAATCTGAAATAAAAACAAGAAATGCTGGAAATACTCAGCAGGTCTGGCAGCATCTGTGGAGAGAGAAGCAGTGTTAACATTTCAGGTCAGTGACCCTTCTTCCCCTCAGAATCTTGTATGTTTCAATAAAGTCACCCCTCATCCTTCTAAATTCTAATGAATAAAGACCTAACCTGTTTAGCCATTCTTGATAAGTCAACCCCTTCATCCTAGGAATCAGCCTAGTGAATCGCTTTTGAACTGCCTCCAACGCCAGCATATCCTTTCTTAAATACGGGGACCAAAACTGTACACAGTACTCCAGGTGCGGCCTCACCAACATCCTGTACAGTTGTAACATGACTTCCCTATTTTTAAACTCCAAGCCCCTAGCAATAAAGGCCGAAATTCCATTTGCCTTCTTAATTACTTGCTGCACCTGCATGCAAACTTGGTGTTTCATGCACAAGAACACCCAGATCCCTCTGTGCTGCACTTTTTTGGAGTCTCTCTCCATTTAATAGTCTGCCTTTTGATTCTTCCTACCAAAGTGCATGACCTCACACTTTCCTACATTAAACTCCATCTGCCAAGTTTTTGCCCACTCACTCAATCTATCTATATCCCCTTGCAGATTCCTTATGCCCTCATCACAACATGCTGTCCCACCTATTTTGTATCAGCAGCAAATTTGGATATATTGCACTCTGCCCCCTCCTCCAAGTCATTAATATGGATAGTAAATAACTGAGGCCCTAGGACTGATCCTTGTGGCACTCCACTAGTTACATCTTTCCAACCTGAAAAAGACCTATTAATCCCAACTCTGTCTTGTGTGTTAACCAATCCTCAATCCATGCTAATACATTATCCTCAATACCGTGAGCTCCTATCTTGTGCAATAATCTTTTTATGTGGCACCTTATCGAATGCCTTCTGGAAATCCAAATACACATCTACCAGTTCCCCTTTAGCAACTCTGTTGGTTATATCCTTAAAGAACTCTAGCAAATTTGTCTCACATGATTTCCCTTTCACAAAACCATGTTGACTCTGTTTGATTGCGTTAAGCTTTTCTAAATGTCCTGCTATTTCTTCCTTAATAACGGACTCTAGCATTTTCCCAACGACCAATGTTAGGCTAACTGGCCTATAATTTCCTGCTTTTTGTCTCCCTCCCTTCTTGAACAGGAGCATCACATTAGCGGTTTTCCAATCCACTGGGACCCTCCCAGCATCCAGTGAGTTCTGGAATATTTCGACCAATGCCTCCACTATCTCTGCAGCCACTTCCTTTAAAGCCCTTGGATGCAGGCCATCAGGTCCTGGCAACTTGTCTGCCTTTAGTCCCATTAGTTTGTCAAATACTTTGTCCCTCGTGATAGGAACTGTTACAAGATCTTTCCTCCCAACAGCTCCTTGATTATCTGATATCTGTGGGATGTTTATAGTGTCCTCCACCGTGAAGACCAATGCAAAATATTGGCTTAAATTATCTGCCATTTCCCTGCTCCCAGTTATCAATTCTCCAGTCGCATCCTCCAAGGGTCCCACACTCACTTTAGCTACTCTTTCTTTTCATATACCTTTAGAAGCTCTTGCTGTTTGTTTTTATATTTCTTGCCAATTTACTTCCATAATCAATTTTCTCCGTTTTTATTAGCTTTTTAGTCATCTGCTGCTGGTTCCTAAAAAATTCCCAATCCTCTGGCCTACTGTTAAAGTGTATTCCCAGGGCAGAGGCACCTGGAATAAATATACGAATAACCAATAAAATATAATGTTATTGCCTGCAATGAAATGTTTGCAAGGCACCATGGGACTTAGCTAACTAACTTGACTATATTCCTTATAAGGGCTGATTCACACAGATACATACAGAAAAAGGCTTATTCAGCAGAATATCTAATCAAGCAGCCTCTAGCAGATGCCCTTATGGAATGCTGACAAAGATACCAGCCTGTAACAAGGTTAAGATAAGATGTTATGTATACATAAGACCCAAGGATGGTGGATAAGGGGGTTTGTAAGACATGAGTTCATGAGTAACCCCCTAGCTGTCCATGAGCTGGTCGCACAGTTCCGCAATGCCGAGTAACCAATTTCATTGGTTCCAATAATCAATGTATGTAATCTCTAATCACTATGATTGGACAGTATCCTGCCAGGATGGGCTGAATAACTGTTTGAAACTATAAGTATTGATGATCTTCCTTTGTTCGGTGGAGAGGAATCTGGATTGCCCAGTGACCTACTCCCCGCCGGTGTAACCCAATAAACTGTTTGACGTTTGGAGCAGACCAGAGTGTCGAGTGATCCTTTCAGATTCATTCCCGCTACCTTTAGTTTTCACCGCTTTGTATACCTCAACCCATTTGCTACTGAAATGCTCACCAATATTTTTGTCACTTCCATACTCAACTATTCCAAGACTCTTCAGGCCTGTCTCCCAATTGTGAACTTCAGCTGATCTAAACTTTGCTGCCTGCATCCTATGCCCTACCGATGTGCCACTTGCCCCGTCCCCTCTGTTAAAAGTGCTATACACATTCAGGTTGATATTCAAAGTTGGGACGGACTGCATAAATAGAACTATTTCAACCAAGTTACCTTGCATGCAAAGCAGCACAACTTTTAAAAAAAAATTCTTCTTCTTCCATGGGATGTGGGCATCGCTGGCAGGCCAGCACTTGTTGCCCATCCCTATTTCCCTTGAATGGAGTTGTCAGCCATGTCATTTCAGAGGGCAGTTAAGAGTCAACCACATTGCTGTGGGTCTGGAGTCATATGTAGGCCAGACCAAGTAAAGACAGCAGATTTCCTTCCCTAAAAGGAAATTAGTGAACCAGATGGGTTTTTTACAACATCAGTGATAGTTTAATGGCACCATTACTGAGACTAGCTTTCAATTCCAGATTTTTATTAATTAATTACATTTAATTAATTGAAATTAAATTCTCTCTCCACAGATGCTGCCAGACCTGCTGAGCATTTGCAGCACTTTGTTTTTATTTCAGATTTCCAGCATTCACAGTATTTTTCTATTATTGAATTTAAATTTTTATCAGCTGCCATGGTGGTATTTGAACCTGCGTCCTCGGCATTAGTCTGGGCCTCTGGATTCTTAGTCCAGTGACTGAGGAAATGCTTCACCTTTCCTTGTCCTATTATACATTTCCCAGTCAAATTCGTCCCTTGAGATAACTTTAATGCACCCTTCCTGCAAGCCCAAAACATCCCCGATGGGCGGCACAGTGGTTAGCACCGCAGCCTCACAGCTCCAGCAACCCCGGTTCGTTTCTGGGTACTGCCTGTGAGGAGTTTGCAAGTTCTCCCTGTGACCGCGTGGGTTTTCGCCGGGTGCTCCGGTTTCCTCCCACAGCCAAAGACTTGCAGGTTGATAGGTAAATTGGTCATTGTAAATTGCCCCTAGTGTAGGTAGGTGGTAGGGGAATTGAGGGAAGGTGGGGATGTGGTAGGAATATGGGATTAATGTAGGATTAGTACAAATGGGTGGTTGATGGTCTGCATAGACTCGGTGGGCCGAAGGGCCTGTTTCAGTGCTGTATCTCTAAATAAATAAAATAAAAATCTATTCCCCTACCATTCTCTACAAGTCCAACATCTACTGTCCTAGAAGCTCAGTAGCCCAAAAAGTTTAATGACCACTGCCATTCAGCCCACCAGCACCCTCAACAATTGTCACTTTGCCAACATGTTCTGAATTGCACCAGCTCCCTCACATGTTGCCCCATTTAAACACTTTGCCTGTGTACTGGGAGTAAACTTGATGCATTTAAGTGGCTTTAACAGACTACTAGGATCATCATCTTGGATCACCTGAAATCCCAACCCCCTTCTATGAGAGTGACTGTTATTCTGGAGACGGCCTCTCTTTCCTGTCCCCTCACCCTTGCTGAGACTGCAGAATAGGCAACAGTTATTACCTCCTGCCAACTCCCCCATGCCTGCTCACAATGTGTGACAGCATCGCATGGAGCGGTGAGATTATACAAACCCCAGTGAGCACATATGACGTGCAAGCAGGAGAATGTCAGCCGCCCATCAACTTGTATCCTCCTCCACCACCATCTCCTCTCCCCAACCCAAACTGGTGTGACATGTCATATGTAATGTCACTGGAGAGCAACTAGAAATCTGAAATCCTTTTTCTTTTCCTCGCTGGAATGTGCTTGGGTATAGTTCCACAGGTGCCCCAGTACAAAGGCCTGCTCAGGTCGGGGAAAAAGAACCCGACCGATCCACAGCGGACCCAAGCCCGATTCCCTCCAATTTCGCCCTGTGGCCGATCCGACCATCCCTTTACTTACCTTCCGACTGGGAAGCTCCATGAAGCTGCAGCTAGTGTGTGATGACGTCATAGTGACATCACTCGCTCATTGCGCAGACTCAGTTTCATCCCAGACTCCCAGCTCAGGTAAGTTTTTTATTTTTAATACTTACTGGCAGAGCACTTACAGTGTGCGTCCAGGCTGACCCGAGCCCGAAAGCCGGACCCGGAAGACCGAACCCGACACATGCCGTCGGGTTCCTGTCGGGTAGCAGACCTTTACCCAAGTAGTGATTTTTCATGTTTGAGCAGCGCCAGTCAGTTTCAACAGTATATTTAACCGTGGGGGCATTACAGCCAAGCACAGTTCTCACCCGACACCCAAAGTTGCACAATTTCCAGGAAAAGTCCCTGAACAGTGGCAGTTCAGGACAAATTATTTTGTTGGTTGGAGAGTCTAAAAGTTAGAGACAGTCTCTAATTTCAGGAGTGAAATTAGGAAACGCTTCTTCATGCAAGGGGTGGTAGAAGTTTGGAACTCTCTTCCACAAATGGCAAACGATGCTAAATCAATTATTTATTGCAAAACTGAGATTGACAGATGGTTGTTAGTCAAAGGCACCAAGGGATATGGGGCAAAGACACAGATAAAGTTAGGTCGCAGATCAACCACGAACTCACGAATGATGGAACAGGCTCAAGAGGCTAAATGGCCTATTCCTGTTTCTGTGTTCTATGTTTGTAACAATAGTTACAGGAGTGGGAGTCCAAGGACATCAAGGCAGCTATGATTGCCTAAAGTTCATATGTAAAAAAAAATGTGCTGAGATTATAGCATAAAAAGGGGAAAGTCGTCCAAATTTATGCACATCAGGAAATATATCTTACCGGTTTAAACCAAATCTGTTGCATTCACATTTCACTGTGTTCACTTTAAGCAAAAATTGTTTAACCACTAAATTTTGCAAACTGTATTAGTCACCTTGTATGAGTGGGAGATACAGATGATACTGGTCCAGTTCACCACTGAAGATTGCAAAAGCTTGGCGCTTCACCAGCATTGCTTTTTGTTCATAATTAGGAAATAGTTTTAATGAACTGCTCTGCATGCCTGAAGGGGAGAAAAGATTAATTTAATAAAGCCAAAAACTGGAACAGAAATAATGCAATCTACTGCAAATTATAAATTACATTTGAACCATTGTCCTGGAGGAGAAATTTTTTAAAATGCTCAAAATGGAATTTATTCCTGAATTAGCAGAATGTTCATTAACCTTCTTTCATCTATAATTAGCTCTACAAAGAACAAGAGATTACAAATGGAAAAAAAACAATTTTATGGGTCTAATAATGCCTTGTGTTTGTGAATTATTGGAAAGAATATTACTAGAAATGAAGCCTTTGCATTTTTATGGCCTTGTTAACTGTGTCACTACTTTTAATGATTTGATCCCTTTGCTCCTCTATCCTATTTAGATTCTTATTTGAAGTCTGTGGCCTCCTTATTCCTCCTAAGAAAATGGACCACCTCACAAATAAAAAAATATAAATTTATAAGAATACTTAGAGCCTAGGCTCAGAAAAATTTAAATAGCTAAAGCTTCACTGGAACTAATCTGTAAAAAAAAAATGTATTTTTTTGTCTAAATTGCTGCAGGTGCAGGATATCCAACGGCTAGACATGATATAAAAAGCTGCAACACCCTGAACACGAGGATCTGAGATCAAGCAAGCAAAACCACAAACGAACAAGTCCAAACAGACAAGTCTGCAGAAGTCTCTATAAGCAAGGCCATCCCAAAATAAGGAAAGAATAACTGATTAAGATTCATCACAGTATTAAGGCATAGCCTATTATGGCAAGTGCTGCGGGCCAAAAACAGGAACTCAATGGGACATGAAACTGTGAATAATGATATTTTCTTTGTCTTAGTCATAGTCATGAGTACTGGCATGTTGCAAGCAGGCATTGAGCTTTCCATCATGAATTTTTCCTTATTCTTACTGGCTCTAGAAAAAGGGGGAAGAACAGATGGGAGAAATCGGATACACCCAGTACCATTAGTGCAGTCTGATATAACAAAGGGTAGACTGGAACATTCAGGGAAGAAGTAGCTAACTCAAGGTAGAGAGGTAGGAACGGGTGAAGGAACCAGACAGGAGGAGAAGGTCCAGCATCACAGCAGAGTTACAGTCTTTACCCAAAATACAACAGGGTAACATGATTCTGTCTCTTCTGTAAACTATCACTTAAATATTTACATGCATTGATTCCTACTTTTGTTCAAATAAAGATGACTTCTAGAACTGATTTGGTGTCAGGGTTGAATTGGTTTAGAACATAGAACATAGAACATACAGCACAGAACAGGCCCTTCGGCCCACAATGTTGTGCCGATCCTTTGTCCTCTGTCAAGGACAATTTAATCTATACCCCATCATTCTCCTTTATCCATATACCTATCCAAAAGCCTTTTGAAAGTCCCTAAAGTTTCTGACTCAACAACTTCCCCGGGCAAGGCATTCCATGCCTCGACCACTCTCTGGGTAAAGAACCTTCCCCTGACATCCCCCTTATATCTCCCACCCTTCACCTTAAATTTATGACCCCTTGTAACGCTTTGCTCCACCCGGGGAAAAAGTTTCTGACTGTCTACCCTATCTATTCCCCTGATCATCTTATAAACCTCTATCATGTCACCCCTCATCCTTCTCCTTTCTAATGAGAAGAGGCCTAGAATGTTCAGCCTTTCCTCGTAAGACTTATTCTCCATTCCAGGCAACATCCTGGTAAATCTCCTCTGCACCCTCTCCAAGGCTTCCACATCCTTCCTAAAATGAGGCGACCAGAACTGCACACAGTACTCCAAATGAGGCCTTACCAAGGTCCTGTACAGCTGCATCATCACCTCACGGCTCTTAAATTCAATCCCTCTGCTAATGAACGCTAACACCCCATATGCCTTCTTCACAGCCCTATCCACTTGAGTTGCAACTTTCAATGATCTATGCACATAGACCCCAAGGTCTCTCTGCTCCTCCACATGCCCAAGAACCCTACCGTTAACCCAGTATTTTGCATTCATGTTTGTCCTTCCAAAATGGACGACCTCACACTTTTCAGGGTTAAACTCCATCTGCCACTTTTCAGCCCAGCACTGCAACCTATCCAAGTCCCTTTGCAGACGACAATAGCCCTCCTCGGTATCCACAACTCCACCAACCTTTGTATCATCTGCAAATTTACTGACCCACCCTTCGACTTCCTCATCCAAGTCGTTAATAAAAATCACAAACAGGAGAGGACCCAGAACTGATCCCTGCGGCACGCCACTGGTAACTGGGCTCCAGGCTGAGTATTTACCATCTAAGACCACTCTCTGCCTTCTATCAGTTAGCCAATTCTTAATCCAACTGGCCACATTCCCCACTATCCCATGCCTCCTGACTTTCTCCATAAGTCTACCATGGGGGACCTTATCAAATGCCTTACTAAAATCCATGTACACCACATCCACTGGTTTACCCTCATCCACTTGCTTGGTCACCTGCTCAAAGAATTCAATCAGGCTTGTGAGGCAAGACCTACCCCTCACAAAACCGTGCTGACTGTCCCGAATCAAGCAGTGTCTTTCCAGATGCTCAGAAATCCTATCCCTCAGCACCTTTTCCATCAACTTGCCTACCACCGAAGTAAGACTAACTGGCCTGTAATTCCCAGGGTTGTTCCTATTCCCTTTCTTGAACAGGGGTACAACATTTGCCACCCTCCAATCACCTGGTACCACCCCCGTCAGCAGAGAAGATGAAAAGATCATTGCCAGCGGCTCTGCAATTTCATCCCTTGCTTCCCATAACATCCTTGGATATACCCCGTCAGGCCCGGGAGACTTGTCTATCTTCAAGTTATTCAAAAACCCCAACACATCTTCCCTCCTAACGAGCACTTCCTCGAGCTTACCAGTCTGCTTCCCACCGTCCTCTTCAGTAATACACCCCTTCTCATTCGTAAGTCAAACAAATTTGTCTATGCTGAAATTCATCTGCTATATACATGACCATTAAGCAGGAATTTACAGAAAAACTTGAGATATATATTTAGGAACGTGCAATTTGAATGCAATTAGCATTGCCAATTAAATCCTCAGAGTTGCAGTGCTTTGATTACGAACTGCCCAAAGGAATGGAATGAATTGGATCCAAATCTGTGATCTTCAGAACATCACAGTAGTCTGTAAACAGGCCTGGTGAGGCAGAAGTCATTGAATAGTGCACTCCCACATGACTGTGCAACTCACAAGAGGTGTCAGAGCAGAATTTGAATGGGGAGTGGGGGAGGGCAGGGAATAAGAGTATTTGTTTCCCAGTCCAGCACCAGGTTTCTTTTTCATTGTTGAGGTGTTGGCCTCAGCGAGGTCAGCAGTGAGGAAAAGGAGGATGTGACCGTGAGTGAGGCAGGTAAAGGGACCGAGCAGACACTAGTGCAGGAGCCTCAGACTTTGCAACTGTCAAACAGGTTTGACGTGCTCTCAACCTGTGTGGACGAAAGCGAGGTCTGCAAAGTGGATGAGCAGACTGGCCATGACAGAGGTAGAGTCAAGGCAGGAGAGCAGAATAGAAATATGGGAAATGAGGTCAGAGAATGGCAGGAAGGGACATAGAGAATAAACCTAAGAATACACCAACAGTCGAGACTAGATGTTACAAAGATAACGAAAATACAAAACTAAAGGCTCTGTATCTGAGTGCATGTAGCATTCATAACAAAGTAGACGAACTGATGGCCATTACGGAGACGTGGCTCAGAATGACAAGGATTGGATCCTGAATATTGAGGGGTATATGACGTTCAAGAAGAATTGGAAGCTAGGTAAAGGTGGAGGGGTAGCACTGTTAATCAAGGATGGCATTGGTGCAATAGTTAGAGATGACCTTGGTTCAGGAGATCAGGATGTAGAATCGGTTTGGTGGAGATGAGGAACAGTGGGGGAAAGAAGTCACTAGTGGGAGTGGTCTGCAGGCCCCCTAACAGTAACCACAATGTAGGACAAAGTATACAAGAACAAATCTTGGGTGCTTGTGATAAAGGGAGGGTAATAATCATGGGTGATCTTAATCTACATATAAACTGGAAAAGTCAGATTGGCAATAGCAACCTGGATGAGGAGTTCATAGAATTCATTCAAGATAGTTTTTAGAGCAGCACATTCTGGAATCAACCAGACAGCAGGTTATATTAGATTTGGTGTTGTATAATGTGACAGGATTAATTAATAACCTCAGAGTAAAGGCACCTCTCTAGGTAGCAGCGACCACAATATGAGTGAATTTTACATCCAGTTTGAAAGAGAGAAGAGTGAGTCTAAGACAAGTATTTTAAACTTAAATAAGGGCAACTAAGTGGGCATGAAAGCTGAGCTAGCTGAAGTGAGCTGGGTTACTAGGCTAGGAGATAGATCAACAGAGAAGCATTGGCAGACATTTCATGGGATATTTCAGAATACTAAGTATATTCCTACTATAAAGAAAAATTCTAAGGGGAGGACCCACCATCCATGGTTAACTAAAGTTGTTAAGGAAAGCATCAAACTTAAAGAAAAGGCATATAATTGCGCAAAGATGAGTAGCAGTTCAGATGATTGGTCAGAATATAAAGAACGGCGGAGAGTGACTAAAAGGTTAATCAGGGAGCATGAGAGGAAGCTAGCTAGAAATGTAAAGATGGACAGCAAGTTCCTACAGCTATTTGAAAAGGAAAAGAGTAAGTGAAGTGAGTGTTGGTCCTCTAGAGAGTGAGAATGGGGTGCTAATAGCAGCTAAGAAGGAAATGGCAGACACAATGAACAAATATTTTGCTTCTGTCTTCGCTATAGAGGATACAAAAAACATTCTCATAATAGCTGAATATCAGGGGGTGGAAAGAGGAGAGGAACTTGGTGAAATTACAATCACCAGGGAAGAGGTACTGACCAAACTGATGGAGCTGCGGGCTGGCAAGTCCCCGGGTCCTGACGGGCTTCATCCTAGAGTCTTAAAAGAGGTGGCTAATGAAGTAGTAGTTGCATTGCTGTTAATTTTTCAAAATTCGCTAGATTCTGGAAAGGTTCCATCAGACTGGAAAGTAGCAAATATAACCCCTCTATTCAAGAAGGCGGGGGGGGGGGGGGGGGGGGGGGCGAAGGCAGTTAGCTTGACGTCTGTCGTAGAGAAGGTGTTAGAATCGATCCTTGAGGTGGTTATAGCTGGGCACTTAGAAAAACTCATGGTAATCGGGAATAATCAGCATAGGTTTGTGAAAGGGAAATCATGTTTAACCAATCTGTTGGAGTTCTTTGAAGGAGTGACATGTGCTATGGATAAAGGGAAGCCCGTTGACCTTCTGTACTTGGATTTCCAGAATGCGTTTGAATAGGTGCCATATAAAAGGTTATTGAAGAAATTAAGAGCTCATGGTGTAGGGGTAACATATAAGCATGGATAAAAGATTGGCTGGCTGGCAGAAAGTAGACAGCATGCATAAATGGGTCCTTTTCTGATTGGCAGGAGGTGACAAGTTGAGTCCCGCAGGGGTCTGTGATGGGGACTCAACTTTTTACAATTTATATCAATGACTTAGATGAAGGGAGCGATGGCATAGTAGCTAACTTTGCAGGTGACACAAAGATAGGTAGGAAAGTGTGTTGTGAAGAGGACAAAAGGAGATTGCAGACCGACAGATAGATTAAGAGTGGGCAAAAATCTGGCAGATGGAGTATAATGTGGGAAAATGTACAGTTGTTCACTTTGTCAGGAAGAAAAAAAAGCAGATCATTTAAATGGAGAATGACTGCAGAATTCCTAGGTGCAGAGGGATCTAGGTGTTCTAGTGCACGAGTCAAAAAAAGTTGGTATACAGGTACAGCTAGTAATAAAGAAGACTAATGCAATGCTATCCTTTATTACGAGAGGAATTGAAAATAAATAGTAAGGATGTTATGCTTCAGTTATACAGGGCATTGGTGAGACCACATCTCAAATACTGTGTGCAGTTTTGGTCTCCTTATTTAAGGATGGATGTAAATGCGTTGGAGGTGATTCAGAGGAGGTTTACTAGATTGATACCTGAAATGAGTGGGTGGTCTTAAGAGGAAAGGTTGGACAGACTGGGCTTGTTTTCACTGGAGTTTAGAAGAGTGAGGGGAGACTTGATTGAAGTTTATAAGATTCTGAATGGTCTTGAAAAGGTGGATGTGGAGAGGATGTTTCCTCTTGTGGGCGAGTCCAGAACTAGGGGGCATCGTTTTAAAATTAGGGGTCACCCTTTTAGGACAGAGATGAGGAGAAATGTTTTCTCTCAGCGGGTTGTGCGACTTTGGAATTCTCTGCCTCAGAAGGTGGAGGAGGCAAGGTCACTGAATATTTTTAAGGCAGAGGTAGATAGATTCTGGTCAGGCAAGGGAATTAAGGAGTATTGGGGGTAGATGGGAGTGTGGAATTCGAAACACAAACAGATCGGCCATGATCTTATTGAATGGCGGAGCAGGCTCGAGGGACTGAATGGCCTACTTCTGCTCCTAATTCATATGTTCGTATAACCAGGCTGCCAATTCATTAACATCCCATTTTTGCCTGATGCTAAAAGGCTACAACTGCCATCCTTTTATTCCCTTTATCTTCAGGGTTACATGACAATCAGCATCTCCCACCACCTGCATATTCCCATTTTGTTTTCCCACGCCGATTAAGAAAAAGGGCGAAAACAGATGTTTCCGTTCCTGCAGAGCTAACACTGTCGTCCTTGTACCAACATCTTATCATCCAGCACATTCTTACATTCTTTCCTGTAGCTGATCAGTCATTCATCACTGGGAACCTGACAGCCCCCAGGCCTGTTCCTTAAATGACTATATGCCGCCTTCACTTTTGGCAACAGCTTGTCCCTCCCTAACATGCTTTCACATTCCCATGCGACCTTCAACTTGATTAACTTGACACCATGTTCCCTTGCTGTGGCAACAAACAGACATGTTAGTCAGGGATACAATCACCTTCTCACGAGAACATCATGTACTCAACTGCTTCACCTTCACACACAACTGCAACATTGTTTTATACAATCAGGCTTAACAGCCAAGAGTTGAGGATGGACACTATTAGAATATAAATGACTCATTGGCAGCATTATGCCAATTAGCTACATTAAGTCAATTCAGCTTTGCTGCAGGAATTGCTGCTGCTGTACCCATCAATCTTTTCTATATTGGTTCATTACATTCATCCAACATGGTCCCAATTGAGAATACTGCATATTCTGGGAATGGATGGGGTAATTTTAACTGAAGAAAAGATATAAAACAAAAAGATAGCATCAATCACCATCACAATCTTCAACATAAAATTAACAAGTAGAATTTTCAAATACCTTATTGCATGCAGAACTCTTTCACAAATTAAAATCTAGCTTTTCAGGATTAAAGTAAATACTGTAAATACTCTGTCTTCACCTGATGTTAACCCTGCCCACTTGGCCGGAACATGGGGAGGAGAGGTTAAAATGGGGCAAATCCATTTATTGCCTTGTTCCCATCCAAAACTCATGGGTCCCAGTTTAATAGAGCAACTGAGAGTTTGGAATTGCCACTGGGTGCCTGGTGAATATATTTAATACCAGGGTCCCATGACAACATTTGTAACCCTGCCGTGATTTTAATTGGACGGAACTCCTGTCCAGCAGCTAACAGGTTTAGTAATATCTCGTAGGATTGGTCTCAGAAACTGACCAACACAACTGCAGCACAATTTTACGAGGTAATCATTCTCATTCATTTGGCTGAATAGGATCTCCACTTTTCTAATTAATGCATTCCAAAGGCATTTCAGAGCCTACAGATTGCTTCTTTGTCACCTGTTTGACGGACTTACCATAGGTGCTATTTTTGCTTCTTTATTCCCACAACCTCATGTCTAGTATAGACACTGAGCAATGATACCAAACTGCACTTTGCTGCACTTTCACTTGTCAACATGTTGCATTTATATAGTACCTTTGGTGTAGAAAAATGGTGTAGAAGTCTAATCAAACAAAATTTGACACCGAGCCAAAGATGATGATATTAGGAGGTATTGGATAATAGTTTTGGGTGAATGCCAGAGACTTGGATGGAAAGGGTTATCACGGGTACTGCAGCAGGACTGATTAATTCTATGACTTGTTGTAGTAATAGTTAGTTAGATTACTGTTCCTATGCTTTTTTTAAAAGCATTGTAACTGCAAGAAAGTTGAAGAAATATAATATTTTGAAATAGCTAATAAATGTTTGAGACAGCTGAACAATGGTGCTGTTTGGAAAGCCACAATAAAGTTCACATGCAAGTTGAGAAACAAAAAGAAATTATAGCAGAGCTGTCAGAGGGGAGAAGGGGGTGGAAACAATGGCTTTGATCTTCCCAAGGGCGGAACATTACAGCTCATTCAGCACTGGATTTTGGACAAGCAGGCTGACAAAATAGACAGTGGGTGGGTCTAGGGAAGTGGTGGAGCTGGGTGTCATTAGTGTGCATGTAGAACCTGACACCACAACTTCAAATGACGGCAATATGATAGCTATTATACAACTACATAACACTTTGTTCCACATGAGAGACGAAAAAGTGTCTGCGGTATGGGGAAAGAGCTGATGCAGACTGCACAGGCCCAATGGCCTCTTTCTGTGCTGTACTATTTTATGATTCGACTGTGTTTAAAGGCCTGTGCCAAAAAAGACAAAGTAATTGAGTAAACAATATAAATTTTAAATAACTCAGTCTCTATCAACATTGACAGAATACTTTCAAAAACTTTCCTTACAGCCACTTCATATGCTGGGTCCAACACAGTTTATTTATTTAAATCAGTGTGCAGCTTTGTGGCATAAACTGTTATTAATTACTCGGTTTCCCAAAGTGTACCCAATTAACAGATTAGCATTTAAACTGCAAAACTGTGCATAAATTTGGATTTAAAGTCATTATATTAGCAGTCAATTTTTTTTTAAAATCACATTTTCAAGAAAACAGATGTGTGTACATGTGCATAATAAACTGGACTTACTCATCAAGTCTTTGAACATTGTTTTCTCATGTGTCAACAGATGGTCAATGATTGACTTCCAACTGGGAAAACAGAAACATACTTTAAGACTCATTCATTCCCTAACCACAGGGTAAATGATTTCCACTGTTTGCTACCTCTGGGTGAAATCACAAAAGTTCTTTAGATATGTATTTAAAATTGCACCGCAAGTGCTGCTAACAGCACATTTTCTCCAGTTAATAAAAAAAAAAATCAATATTGCAGAATTCAAATATAACCACCTGACGGTGAGAAGTTGGCTAAGGTGGTGGCACTCTTGCCTCCGTGTCAAACTTGTGGGTTCCAGCCCTACTGCAGGATTTGAGCACATAACATAAGCTGACCCTTCAGTGCAGCTCTGAGGGAATGTTACACTGTCAGAGGTGACGTCTTTCAGATGAAATGTTGAACTGAGGCCTCATCTACCCACTTGGTTGGCACTACTCAAAGAACTGGAGTTCTCCCCATGACCTGGCTAACATTTATCCCTCAAATATCATCACCAAAAAACATTATCTGATCATTTACCTAATTCCTGTTCATGTGACCTTGCTGGGTGAAAATTGGCCCCATGTTTCTCTACATTACAACAGTGACCACTAAACTTCAAAACGACTTAATTAGTTGTGAAGTGCCAAGATAGCCTGAGATTCTGAAAGTAGCTATATGAATGCAAAGCTTGTTCTTGAATTCTTCTATCCATTCATGTTCCACCTGCAAGCCACAAGGCCAAATATGTCTCTTCTACATGTTTTAAGGATGCTCCTTAAACATTTGCTTTAAAATATCACCCATTACATTAGGACAGTAGAAAAGTGCTTTGAAGAATGAATTGAATTCTTCAGTGTATTTAATGTCATATAATAATGATGGACTATAGCAAGGGCAGATTGAAGCAAGTTGAAGAAATCTCCAGTTTGTTAAGGGAAGAGTTTGTTTGACCAATTTGATTGAATTTGTTTGAAGTAGTAACAAGGAAGATAGATGAGGGCAGTGCAGTTGATGTGGTCTACATGGATTTTAGCAAAGCTTTTGGTAAGGTCCTATATGGCAGACTGGTTAAAAAAATAAAATCCCATGGGATCCAGGGAAATGCAGCAAGGTGGATACAAAATTGGCTCAGTGGCAGGAAACAAAGGGTAATTGTTGACGGGCATTCCGCAGGACTCAGTACTGGGTCCCCTGCTTTTTGTAGAAAATTAATGATTTGGATGTAAATGTAGAGGGCATGATCAATAAGTTTGCAGACGACACAAAGATTGGCCATGCGGTAGATGGAGAGGAGGATAGCTGTAGGCTGCAGGAAGATATTGATGGTCCAGTCAGATGGGCAGAAAAGTGGCAAATGGAATTCAACCTGGAGGAGAAGTGTGAGGTGATGCATTTGGGGAGGTCAAACAAGGCAAAGGAATACACGATTAATGGGAAAATACTGAGAAGTGTAGAGGAAGTGCGGGACCTTGGAGTGAATGTCCACAGATCCCTGAAAGTAGGACAGGTCGATAAATGTGGTTAAGAAGGCATATGGAATCCTTTCCTTTATTAGACGAGGTATAGAAGAGAAGAGCAGGGAGGTTATGCTGGAACTGTATAACTCATTGTTTGGGCCACAACTTGAGTACTGTGCAGTTCTGGTCACCTCATTACAGAAAGGATGTAATTGCACTAGAGAGCGTACAGAGGAGAGTTGCGAGGATGTTGCCAGGACTGGAAAAATGCAGCTATGAGGAAAGATTGAATAAGTTGGGGTTGTTCTTCTTGGAACAGAGAAGACTGAGGGAAGATCTGATTGAAATGTACAAAATTTTGAGGGGCCTGGATAGAGTGGAGGTGAAGGGTCTATTCACCTTAGTAGAGTGGTCAGTGATGTGGGGGCATAGATTTAAAGTGATTGGTAGAAAAATTAGAGGGGAGGTGAGGAAAAACATTTTCACCCAGAGGGTGGTGGGGGTCTGGAACTCACTGCCTGAAAGGGTAGTTGAGGCAGAAACCCCTCAACTCATTTAAAAGGAGTCTGGATATGCACCTCAAGTGCCGTAATCTGCAGGGCGACGGACCAAATGCTGGAAAGGGGGGGGGGGTTAGAATAGGTATATCATTTTTCAGCAGACACAGACACGATGGGCCAAGTGGCCTCTTTCTGTGTCTTAAACTTTCTATGATTTAACATAGGCTTCAGGAAATAGGGAAGGGATGCAGAATTCAGAAGCCAGCTGGCTGAGCAGCCAATGAAAATGGTCTCATCATGAACTGCTGTGGGCTATACGTGAGCATTGGTTCAAGCAGTATTGTAGGCGCAAATACAACTGTGCTTCACAAGCCATTGTTCTATGCCTCCTGCACCAGTCCAGCAAATGCAAGTCCAAAACATTCTGCAGCACAACACTTTGCTTCAATTTGATGAGTTTGTACAGCAAAGTAGTTAACATCTGCTTTGCAAACTGTACCAATAGTACAAAATTGTTAAAGCTTTGGTCTTGTATATAGTAATTGAAAGTTTGATGCAATATGTTCACTTTTTGTAGACAGAAAGATGTACTTTGGCAAAACAGAAACAACCTCCAAGTGAAATTTATAAGCTTATTTTCAATAACCAGTACAAAAACTTGACATATTACACATGGAATTATATATATTTTCCTACTGGTTAATACATGATGAGTCCATCTGGAAAAAGAGTGGGTCCATGAAGAGATCAAAGGCTTCCTTTTTCCATGCTCTTTTGGTGTAGGCATAGCCACTCAAACTGCTCAGTAACTGAGCACCAGCTCGAAAACTGGGGATGTTGTACTTACTGAGGGGAAATGAAAAGAGGATGTGGTTTCAGTATATACCAAAGAAAAAAAACAGAATAAGTAGTATATCATCTCTACATATAAAATCAAGATCATCGTTAAACCAACATGTATGCATTCACTTCAAAATGAAAATCCACATGCGTTCTGTATTCTTATACAAAGCATTTTAAAACTTCATCAAGGTCAAGATTTTTCTGGTCAGAAAATGGTTGGAAATAGTCCTGAATAACGAATACAGTTTTCTTATTTAAAACCAACTTTTAATGCAAGTCAGAACAAAAGGAAATGAATTTTTTGCAGTTTAAAAAAAAAGACAATAGTCACGCCATCCTGTGGTGTTATCTAAAACAGGACGAGAGATAATGGCATCATGACTACAACTTCTTAAATGTCTCCACATAAGGAGCAGAAAGGTACGTGGAATAACAGACTTTTATAACCTAATCTGCTCCGTGTGTTTGAGACATGTTTCCACTTCCCACATAGCTATCATGTGGCTCAAGTAAAACTGCCAATAAATACTAAAACTAAGTAGTTTTCTGCTGCCTAAGAAATAGACGTTCTTCTAACATATATAAAATGCAATTATACATTGCATCAGATGTACTGATCCCAAGGCTGCTGTAGTGTTTTCCAATGCTGAGATCCAGCTGTGGAGCAGTCAAAACTTTCTACAGGCCAACACTGGAAAAAAAATGAAGCAATTAAATACATTCCTCTGCTTCGGGGTTCTTCAACTTTCCAGGTTGCCGTATCAAGCTGAACGCTGGCGTGTACAACCTCAGCATTCTGTTTCACCCTGTGCCAATCTCTCAATGTTACATCTGATCCGTCACCAAGACTGTCTTCTTCCATCTCCAAGACATCAACTTATCACCTCAGCTCACCCTCTCTGCTGCTGAAACTCTCATCTATACCTCGATCATGAGGGTGAATTTCTCAAATGCCATCTGCTGGTCTCCCAGGGCTGGATGTTTCCAGTTGGGCTGTGATCCGGACGTCAGCTTCAATTCCCGGTTGGGATCCTGGAAGTAGCTGTGGCGGGATATCAGTCGCGATCTTCTCGGAAGTGGCCAATTAAGAGGCCGTCTCTGGGAGCCCCATCCAATTAAGAACGGTGGGTGGACCAGGGAAGCCGGAAGCCTCATCAGAGGATTGGAAGCAATGTCAGGCCCGCAGCCCCACTAGGAGGGGTGGACACTGCTGAGGCAGGCAGTCGAGCACAACATGGAGGCGTCCTCGATTGCCTGCAGAGAAGTCAACAAATAGAGGCCTGAAGTTGGTAGGAGTAGAGGACTGTAGAGGTTGTGGCCTTTGATCCCCGCAGCCTCTCATTGTGGCATGACGCCTTCCGCTCCAATGGCCACCCAGCCTGCCACCGGGAGGCTGCCACCACAAAATGGTCCCTAAGTGGGGTTCCAATTGGCCGTCCGCCTCTGTGGAACAAACAGCTGACCCTGTTCCCAACCCACCCCTGGGAAAGTCCCCCAGGGGTGGGTGGATGGGGGGGAAAAGAGAGAATGAGTTGCAGCGCTGTCCCACTGCGGTTCCCCCCTACTTTCCCGGCACTGCCCCGCCTCCTTGGGCCCAGGAAAATTCAGCCCTCTGACTCTACGCTTAATAAACTAAAAGCTAATCAAGAATTGGCCGCCTGAGGTTTTTTTTTCGACACAAAGTCTTTCATACCCAACAGCCCTATCTTCATCCAACTCCATTAGCTCCCTGTGCTTCTGTGAATCAATTTCAAGATACTAGTTTTTAAATCCCGACATGGCCTTGCCCTATTCCGAGAAATTTTCTCCAGCCATACATCCCAGCCTACGTGATACGCTTCAGACTCTGGATTACTGTTTGTCCACCATCCCTGCGGCCACTGAAGGAATTGTGCCAAAGGTAATAACTGCAACTTCTATAATACATAAAATATATACTATAATTATACTTTATATGCATACCACTTCACCATATGGGAGATATGTTGGAGAGTTGAGGGCTAATAACCAAACCGAACAGCATAGCTTTAAAGGAATTGATGCAGGTAGAATTTGCTGGTAAAGGGTCATATCACCTGCATAGAATGCACAAGCAGGGATCCAGGATAACAAAGTCTCCCCTGGCCAAAATCCAGAGACAGCTAATCGTAAAATCTGGCAACAGTAGTAAGGAACACAATACAGTCTGAAAACAAAAAGCATTCTTGACAAGTGCTTTCTGATTGGCTGTTCAGGGTCAAAACAAGCGAGCAATATGCTACGATCATCTCTGCCATGTCCACAAGAGGGTGGTGATGTCTCAATAGAAACAAAGGTATAAATACAGAAAAAAATTTAAAAGGAACAGCACTGCAGTCAGTGGTAGCCAAAAGATCCATCGAGGAAATGGTCCAAGAACCTCATGTGCTATGGAACAGATCACTCCATATGCCTGGAGGCCAAGCTGTAAGGAACAGGTTTTATGTAATGTATTTATTATTGGAATAACGAAGATTTAGTTTAGTTTAACTTCCACTATGTATGTATTGTCTGACCATCCTTCCACTTTGATTACAGGATTTGTAGACCCAAGAATCCTACGAACATAAGACATAGGAACAGGAGTAAACCATTCGGCCCCTCAAACCTGCTCTGCCATTCAATAAGAGCATGGCTGATCTGATCTTGGCCTCAACTCCACTTTTCTGTCTGCCCCCATAATCCTCGACTCCCTTGTAGATCAAATAACATTAGAACTTTTTTTTTTAAGAACATTACAGCGCAGTACAGGCCCTTCGGCCCTCGATGTTGCGCCGACCTGTGAAACCATCTGACCTACACTATTCCATTTTCATCCATATGTCTATCCAATGACCACTTAAATGCCCTTAAAGTTGGCGAGTCTACTACTGTTGCAGACAGGGCGTTCCACTACTCTCTGCATAAAGAAACTACCTCTGACATCTGTCCTATATCTATCACCCCTCAACCTAAAGCTATGTGCCCTCGTGTTTGCCATCACCATCCGAGGAAAAAGACTCTCACTATCCACCCTATCTAACCCTCTGATTATCTTATATGTCTCTATTAAGTCACCTCTCCTCCTCCTTCTCTCCAACGAAAACAACCTCAAGTCCCTCAGCCTTTCCTCGTAAGACCTTCCCTCCATACCAGGCAACATCCTAGTAAATCTCCTCTGCACCCTTTCCATAGCTTCCACATCCTTCCTATAATGCGGTGACCAGAACTGCACGCAATACTCCAGGTGCGGTCACCAGAGTTTTGTACAGCTGCAGCATGACCTCGTGGCTCCGAAACTCGATCCCCCTACTAATAAAAGCTAACACACCATATGCCTTCTTAACAGCCCTATTAACCTGGGTAGCAACCTTCAGGGATTTATGTACCTGGACACCAAGATCTCTCTGTTCATCTACACTACCAAGAATCTTCCCATTAGCCCAGTACTCTGCATTCCCGTTACTCCTTCCAAAGTGAATCACCTCACACTTTTCCGCATTAAACTCCATTTGCCATCTCTCAGCCCAGCTCTGCAGCCTATGTCCCTCTGTACCCTACAACATCCTTCGGCACTATCCACAACTCCACCGACCTTAGTGTCATCTGCAAATTTACTAACCCACCCTTCGACACCCTCTTCCAGGTCATTTATAAAAATGACAAACAGCAGTGGCCCCAAAACAGATCCTTGCGGTACACCACTAGTAACTAAACTCCAGGATGAACATTTGCCATCAACCACCACCCTCTGTCTTCTTTCAGCTAGCCAATTTCTGATCCAAAGCTCTAAATCACCTTCAACCCCATACTTCCGTATTTTCTGCAATAGCCTACCGTGGGGAACCTTATCAAACGCCTTACTGAAATCCATATACACCACATCCACTGCTTTACCCTCATCCACCCGTTTGGTCACCTTCTCGAAAAACTCAATAAGGTTTGTGGGGCACGACCTACCCATCACAAAACCGTGCTGACTATCGCTAATGAACTTATTCTTTTCAAGATGATTATAAATCCTGTCTCTTATAACCTTTTCCAACATTTTTACCTACAACCGAAGTAATGCTCACAGGTCTATAATTACCAGGGCTGTCTCTACTCCCCTTCTTGAACAAGGGGACAACATTTGCTATCCTCCAGTCTTCCGGCACTATTCCTGTCGACAATGAAGACATAAAGATCAAGGACAAAGGCTCTGCAATCTCCTCCCTAGCTTCCCAGAGAATCATTTTTGGATATACCTATAGAAAGCCTTAGGGTTTTCCCTGATCCTATCCGCCAATGACTTCTCGTGTCCTCTCCTTGCTCTTTTTAGCTCTCCCTTGAGATCCTTCCTGGCTAGCTTGTAACTCTCAAGCGCCCTAACTGAGCCTTCACGTCTCATCCTAACATAAGCCTTCTTCTTCCTCTTGACAAGCGCTTCAACTTCTTTAGTAAACCACGGCTCCCTCGCTCGACAACTTCCTCCCTACAAGATCAGCCGGAGGTGGGAATTTGTCAGCCCACCGAGTCAATGCCCTCCAATTCCACCTTCCTCCCACTCCCAAGGTCAAAGCATTTTGTGTCCTCCTCGCAACTTGCTTTCCCACCTATCTTTGTGTCGTCAGCAAATTTGGCTACAATTTTTTTTTGTATTTGTTCATGGGATGTGGGTATCGCTGGCTGGACAAGCATTTATTGCCCGTCCCTATACGCCCTTCTTGAACTGCTGCAGTCCATGTGGTGTAGGTACACCAACAGTGCTGTTAGGATGGGATTTTGATCCAGCGACAGTGAAGGACGGGCGATATAGTTCCAAGTCAGGATGGTGGGTGGCTTGGAGGGGAACCTGCAGGTGGTGATGTTCCCATGCATCCGCTGGCCTTGTCCTTGTAGGTGGTAGAGGTCATGGGTTTGGAAGGTGCTGTCGAAGGGGCCTTGGTGAGTCGCTACATTGCATCTTGTATATGGTACACACTATATACCATGTTCCTTCATCCAAATTATTAATCTAGATTAAAAATTGTTGAGGCCCCAGCACTGATCACTTTGGCACCCCACTAGTTACAGTTTGCCAACCTAAAAATTACCCATTTAGCCAGACTCTTTGTTTCCTATTAGCCAGCCAATCTCCTCTCCACGTTAATATATTACTCTAACACCATGTTTATTACACCACAGTAACAGCACCCTGCAATTCTTTTTCCCAAATCTTACTCTTTACTACCTCTCTTCCTGACTTCAAAGTTCTCCTTAACACAGTTTCCTTGGTTTTGCCTGCCTGCCAAATTCATTCATTTCCTACTCTATGTCCACCTTTCCCTTGTGATGTTTACAAGGAATGCTGTATCAAATCAAGTGATTGCTGTTTTGATGTATACTGCATTATAGGTAAAAAGAATAATGATGACTGGAATGCAAAATCTAAAAGTGTATAGCATCACATTTTTGGAGTTGCAGTATGAAAAGATTCTCTTCCCGAAATAATCAAACCATTTGTAGTGCCAACTATGAAACATTTCAACTGGTTTATACTGACATACAGCTAAAATGCTTACAACTTCTAGAATACAGGTAAAGTTATGATGGTAAGTGCAGCGGGTATACTGCACTAGCAACATCCCACAAGCAGTTACATCTTTTGGTGGTTGAAGCAAGCAGGACCTCAGTTTAACATCTCATTTGAAGGGCAGTACTTCTGGCGATGGAGAATTTCCTCTGATCTGTACTGGAATGTCAGCCCAGTTTATAACTGCTTTTATCCTGATGCTAGCTTCAGTAAGATTCGGGATTTACACCAACAAACCCAACTCCTTTATCCCAAGCGTAGACTCTGATCTACATAGCCCTGCATTTTTTTCCCTTGCATGTGCTTAGCTAATTCCCTTTTAAAAGCCACAATTGAATCTGTCTTCATCACCCTCTCAGGCAGGGCATTCCAGATCCTAAATACTCGGTGTAAAACATGGACATTTATTAGTATGACTTCTCACTAACTAAAATAAACCAAGATAAAGATCTTGATTTATTTTGTAGTTTGAAATTCTAATAAAAAGTAAATTTTGATCTATTATGAAATTCTGGATCCATGAACTCTCAACATCTTATCAATTGGTTGAAGTAACTGCGTAAACATTTCATCTCATTACCTATGGTTTCGCAGGTATGGGAACACGTAGTACAGCAGCCGTGAAATGAGCGGCACTGCTTTCTCCTTTTCATCACTGCGGTAAACCATATCAAGAAGAGGAGCGAGCAGCTGAAAATTATTTCAAAAAGGCATGTCAGATAAAGGCTGCCAGAGCACAAAGACAAAGATTCCACTTTGTAACAAAGATCCTCAGGCACAAGTAAGGTACCAAAGGAATAAAATCACTGAGAGTTGCAGTGAGACATATAATTTTCATTAATTTATATACAGATTATAGGCTTTTCAAACTTTCTCAAAGCTGTATATTTTAGCTAATGTGATTGGTGGCTCTCACCACCAGGTGAGCTATAATACTTAATTTAGCATTGTTACCAGAATTACCAAAGATGTAATTCTAAGGCTAATTCAAACATTAAGCAGAGGCTGCCTTGTTCCCAGTAATGTGAGAGATCAACCACAGCATTGAAGAGAATAGAGGACTGACCAAAAGTAAACAATGGAGGGAACTTTTGACCCTAACCCACTTTTGTACACTTCCCGACCAGCATGAATGGCACTATTAGGATCCTGGGAGCAGGTTACGTGCCTATTCTACTGGTTGCAGGTGAGGTGAAAACAAACAAAATGCACTTGGTGAGAGCAACTACCTTCCTGTTAAATGGAAAACTATCCTCAAGAAGGATAATGAAGGTTACCCTGGGTAAACATGAGGCAGACTTGCATAACGAATTAGCTTCTTGAAAAAAATCACAAGTTTGTAGAATGAAATACAGAATAAGGAAGGCATTTAAAATTGGTTGAGAAATAATAGTGGTAAATATTAATTATATCAATGAAAATTATCTGTGAATTAATTGAAATTACAAGTTGCACACAGAGACTTACCTCAGCCAGCAATGTTAGAGCCTGCACACTGTATAAAGAAGCGACTGCTGTCGACACCACGGTAGAGGGTGGGGAGAATGAGCCTTGAAGTCAAACAAAAACAAAGCATTACTTTACTTTCAATAATTTTTTTTTTAAATTCGTTCATGGGATGTGGGCATTGATGGCTAGGTCAACATTTATTGCCCATCCCTAATTGCCCTTGAGAAGGTGGTGGTGAGCTACCTTCTTGAACCACTGCAGTCCAAATGGGGTAGGTACATCCCAGTGCTGTTAGGAAGGAAGTTCCAGGATTTTGACCTAGATTCTTGTCAGGCAAAGGAATCAAAAGGTTATTGGGGGTGGATGGAAGTGCGGAATTTGAGGCATAAACAGATCAGTCATGATATAATGAAATGGCAGAGCAGGCCCGAGGGGCCGAATGGCCTACTTCTGCTCCTAATTCGTATGCTCATATGTTCGTATATCAGTGAAGGAACAGCAATATTGGCTGCCCTTATCCTTCTAGGTGTTAGAAGTCATGAGTTTGGAAGATGCTGACTAAGGAGCTTTGGTGCGCTGCTGCAGTGCATCTTGTAGATGGTACACATTGCTGCCACTGTGCATCAGTGGTGGAGGGAAGTGAATGTTTGTAGATGGGGTGCCAATCAATCGGGCTGCTTTGTCCTGGATGGTGTCGAGCTTCTTGAGTGTTGTTGGAGCTGCACCCATCCAGGCAAGTGGAGAGTGTTCCATCACATTCCTGACTTGTGCCTTTTAGATGGTGGACAGGCTTTGGGGAGTCAGGAGGTAAGTTACTCGCTGCTGGAATCCTAGCCTCTGACCTGCTCTTGTAGCCACGGTATTTATATGGCTACTCCAGTTCACTTTCTGGTCAACGGTAACTCCCCCAGGATGTTGATAGTGGGGGATTCAGCAATGGTAATGCCATTGAACATCAAGGGGAAGTGATTAGATTCTCTCTTGTTGGAGATGTTCATTGCCTGGCGCAAATTGTGTGGCGCAAATGTTACTTGCCACTTATCAGCCCAAGCCTGGATATTGTCCAGGTCTTGCTGTATTTCTACACTGAGTGCTTCAGTATCGGAGGAGTCACAAATGGTGCGGAACATTGTGCAAACATCTGCACTTCTGACCTGATGATTGAAGGAAGGTCATTGATGAAGCAGCTGAAGATGGTTAGGTGTAGGACACAACCCTCAGGAACTCCTGCAGTGATGTCCTGGAGCTCAGATGATTGACCTCCAACAACCACAACTATCTTTCTTTGCGCTAGGTACGACTTCAACCAGCAGAGAGTTTGCCCCAATTCCCATTGACTCGAGTTTTGCTCGGGCTCCTTGATGCCATACTCAGTCAAATACTGCCTTGCTATCAACGACAGTCACTCTCACCTAGAGTTCAGCTTTTTTGTCCATGTTTGAACCAAGGCTGTAACGAGGTCAAGAGCTGAGTGGCCCTGGCGAAGCCCAAACTGAGCAGGTTATTGATAAGCAAGTGCTGCTCGATAGCACTGTCGATGACACCTTCCTGTAATGATGATTGAGAGCAGACTGATGAGACGGTAATTGGGCGGGGTTGGATTTGTCTTGCTTTGTATATACCAGACATACCTGGGCAATTTTCCACATTGCCGGGTGGATGCCAATGTTGTAACTGTACTGGAACAGCTTGGCTAGGGGCACAGCAAGTTCTGGAGCAAAGGTCTTCAGTACTATTGCCAGAATATTGTCAGGGCCCATAGCCTTTGCAGTATCCTGTGCCTTCAGTCGTTTCTTGATATCACGCAGAGTGAATCGAATTGGCTGAAGGCTGGCATCTGTGATGCTGGAGACTTCAGGAGGGGGCTGAGATGGATTATCCACTCGGCACTTCTGGCTGAAGATTGTTGCAAAGGCTTCAGCCTCATCATCTGCATTGATGTGCTGGGCTCCCCCATCATTGGCAATGGGGATATTTGTGGAGCCGCCTCCTCCAGTTAGTGATTTCCTCATTCACCACCATTCATAATTGGATGTGGCAGGACTGCAGAGCTTAGATCTGATCTGTTGGTTATGGG
Organism: Heterodontus francisci; assembly: GCF_036365525.1. Taxonomy (NCBI): domain Eukaryota; kingdom Metazoa; phylum Chordata; class Chondrichthyes; order Heterodontiformes; family Heterodontidae; genus Heterodontus; species Heterodontus francisci. The sequence continues at coordinate 98,783,667 of NC_090380.1, read as the reverse complement.
ATTGCTTAGCTCTGTCTATCGCATGCTGCTTACATTTTGGCATGCAGGTAGTCCTGGGTTGTAGCTTCACCAGGTTGACACCTCATTTTGAGGCATGCCTGGTGCTGTTCCTGGCATGCCCTCCTGCACTCTTCATTGAACCAGGGTTGATCCCCTGACTTGATGGTAACGGTAGAGTGGGCGATATGCCAGGCCATGAGGTTACAGATTGTGGTTGAATACAATTCTGCTGCTGATGGCCCACAGAGCCTCATGGATGCCCACTTTTGAGTTGCTAGATCTGTTCGTAATCCATCCTATTTAGCATGGCAGTAGTGTCACACAACACGGTGGAGAGTATCCTCAATATGAAGATGGGACTTTGGCTCCACAAGGACTGTGCGGTGGTCACTCCTTCCAATACTGTCTTGGACAGATGCACTATGGCAGACAGATTGGTGAGGACGAGGTGAGTGGTGGGTGGTGGGTGGTGAGCACCAGCAAACAAGATACACCCAAAACGTAACCATTTTACACAAATGAATGAACTGCCATATATACATCCAAACTAGGCAATATTAAAATCCTGTCCACACACTGAAGAGTCTAAGCTATTTATTATGTAGATACATTAGTAATGCCATTTGGCATAGCAGGATATCCCACATCAAATCTGAATATATTGCTACAGTTACTGCTTGCATGGTTTGCTGATTAACTACCACAATTATGCATAAAATTGCAAAAAAGTTAAAATGACGATTTCCAAACGGATCTAAGCAATATCAGATCAGTCCTATTTAGTAGTTTCAATTTTCTTTTCAGTAAAAGTGCTTATTTTTCATTGTGATTGGGTCCACTTCCACACCAATACGTAAGACAACTGAACAAAATCAAGGGCAACCAGCAAATGCCAACACACCAACAGAACAGGATAGCAGAGGAAAAGAAAATGTATTAAAGACAAACTATTCCTATTGCAACTGAAGAGATCCAGTCAAAAAACTTAAATAAACCATCTTCCTGATTTACGCTACAATATTACACATTAGCCAAAACATGTTCACCACAAAAATACTGCTCCCAAACACATGGTTATTCATCACTACCATCAGTAGCAAGAAATTAAACAGTTTTTATAACTAACCATGTCTTTTTTTTTTAATGTGAATAAAATATTTTTACGAAGTATACAAGAGTAGAATGAAAAGAAAATCTGGCTGCTTTTTCAGTTATACACTTCCGCCCCTGCACTAAAATCTCTTCAACTTGACAACTTTCTACAGGCTGGTGAGATTGTGATAGGCCAATGAGATTCCATGGAGTCAGACACTATAACAGGTGCGATTGCACTTTTTGCTTATATTAATAAAATAATGCTCAATAAATGAGTATCTAATCGGATCAAAATCCTGGAACTCCCTCCCTAACAACACTGTGGCTGTACCTGCACCAGATGGGCTGCAGCACTTGAAGGCAGCAGCTCACCTTCTCAAGGTCAATTAGGGATGGGCAACAAATGCTGGCCTAGCCAGCAACGCCCACATCCCATGAAACAAATAAATAAAAAGGAAACCAACATCCTGGTTCAGGTTTGTTCCAATTAATGGGAGGATGTCTTTGTATAGAGTCATGGGACGAGGAAATGGTATTTCTATCTGATAACCAGTTGCCTTGGGTGCTAATTGGAGCAAGGCACAGATATCTTGTGCCTCGTGAGTTCTGATGAAGGGTCACTGACCTGAAACGTTAACTCTGCTTCTCTCTCCACAGATGCTGCCAGACCTGCCGAGTATTTCTAGCATTCTTGTTTTTATTACAGATATCTTGTGGTTAGTAATAGACAGTCCACTTGTGTGATAAACGTGTCTTATATAAAAAACCCTGGTGTAACCAGAGCTGGTTAGATATTAGGGGCAGCACAGTGGTTATGTTACTGCATGAGTAATCCAGAGACAGGAGTTCAAACCCCACATGGCAGGTGGGGAATTACAATTCAATTAAACAAAGGCTGCGTTTGCTGGGTGGTGCAGTACTGGCACATGCGCAAATGCAGCCTCACTTACTGAAACATCGCTGTCTGTGACGTCTCAGACGGCTGCCAATAATAAAGATGGCACTGCTCAATTTGACACACAAAAAAAGTGAATTGAACTTAAACCTTCTCAATGGCATAGTCTCCTCCATATCCCACCCCCCCACCCCCCCAGTTGCCCACTCCCTCCAAGGTCGCTGCTTCTCTTCCCTGCTCCCTCCCGTGATTGCTGCTTGAGGGGGTGCAGAACCAGGGTTGAGAAGGGTGGGAGCGTTGCTGGTTTAAGAAGCCAGGAGGGGGGGGGGGTGGGGGGGGGGAAGTGAATGCAGCGAGCGCGGGAGGATCACACAGTGAATTCACTTGTGTGTGTCAAGTGCCCCTGGCACACCGCTCCCCACTCTCTTCCTGGGAGTTGAAGTAGGCTGCGCATGCACAGCATCATACTGGCAGGATGTGTGCGCAGTTCAGGCCACAATGATGACATTGGTGCTTGGCTGCATTGTCAGCAGATAATCCATTAAATAAATCAGGAATAAAAGGCTAGTATCAGTAGTGGTGACAATGTAACTATGGGTTGTTGTAAAAATCCATTTGGTTCACTAATGCCCTTGAGGGAAGGAAATCTGTCATCCTTACCTGGTCTGGCCTGTACAAGATCAAACCCACAAAGTGGTTGACTCTTGTGTGCCCTCTAAAATGATCACTCACTTATTGTAGAATGATTATAACACAGAAGGAGGCCATTCGACCCGTTGAGTCCATGCCAGCTCTCTAACAGAGTAAGGCACACTCCTCTGCCTTTTCTCCATAGCCCTGCATTTTTTTTCTCTGCATGTGCTTATCTAATTCCCTTTTAAAAGCCACGATTGAATCTGTCTCCATCACCCTCTCAAGCAGGGCATTCCAGATCCTAAATACTCAGTGTAAAAAAAGCTTTTGCTCATGTTGCCTTTGGTTCTTTTGCCAATCACCTTAAATCTGTACCCTTTTGTTCTCAACCAATGGGAATAGTTTGTCTCTATCGGTTCTGCTCAGACCCCTCTTGATTTTGAACACCTCCATCAGATTTACTCTCAACCTTCTCTCTCCCAAGCAACCCCAGCTTGTCCAACCTATCCAGATAACCGAAGTCTTTCATCTCTGGAAACACAAAAACTTTTTCAGCACCCTCTCCAAAGACCAGCTATGTCCTCTTAAAATCTATCACTATACTCCTCAAAGTTCACAATACTTCCAAGTTTTGTATCATCTGCAAATGTTGAAATTGTGCCCTGTACACCCAAGACTAAGACACTAAAAAAAAAAAATCAAGAAAAGCAGCGGTCCTAGTACTGAAAACCAGGGGAATCCCATTGTATACCTTCCTCCAATCTGAAAAACAACCAACCATTCACCACTACTCTCTGCTTCTGGTATCTCAGCGAAGTTTGTATCCATGCTGTCACTGTCCCTTTTATTCCATGGACTTCAACTTTGCTGACAAGCCTATTATGTGATACTTCATCAAACTCCTTTTGGAAGTCCATGTACACTACATCAACCGCATTAGCCTCATCAAGCCTCTGCTACCTCATCAAAAAACTCAGTCAAGTTAGTTAAACATGTTTTATCCTCAATAAATCAGTGCTGGCTTTCCTTAATTAGTTCACACATGTCTAATAATTGATGCTGATGACTGATAATTTTGTCCCAGATTCTAGTTTCTAAATGCTTTCCTACCACCAAGGTTAAACTGACTGGCTTGTAGTTGCTGGGTTTATGCTTACATCCTTTTTTGAACAAGGATATAACATTTGCCAATCCTCCAGCACTATCCCCATACCCAAGGAGAACTGGAGGATTATGGCCAGTGCCTCCACGATTCCCACCCTTATTTCCCTCAGCATCCTTGAATGCATCCCATCCGGTCCTGGTGACTTATCAGCTTTAAAGTACAGCTTTCCTATACTACCTCTTTATCAATTTTCAGCCCATCCATTACCTGAACTACCTCCTCTTTCACTATGAAGTAATAAGGAAGATGCTGCTGCCAAAGGCAAGAATTCACTTGCATTCGAGGTGGCAATTCAGGATGGGAATGAATAATGAAAAAAGACTCAGGAAGATAGCACAATGTTCTCCAGAAGGTACTTCTGTATTTTGTAGTCTTGTTAATAGTCATTAAAGACAATTTGTTGTTGTGAGCTTGATTACCTGGTGTCTGAAACCAGAAGACTCATTTCATTAGAGTTAACACTGATAAGTCTCAAAAATAACTTTTCTTCCATAGTTCCTTCAACTTCACTCACACACAAACAAATTCCTTTTCTTTTTCTCCTTGCTGGCTTGTCCCCCTTTCCCTACCTCGTAAAAACACAGTAGCTTTCTGTACACAAGAAAGATTCTAGAAGTGCAAGTGGCCATTGGTAAATTTTCCACTGCTGTATTCCCAGAATTTACAACAGACAGCTCAAGAGTATAAGCACATCAGGTGAAACCATTAGGGAAATGCATGTGTGAATAAAAAGCCCAAAACATTTCTGACGAACAATATGTTTTCATTTCAAGTAGGAGCCCAGAGTTGTGATGACTGGTTTCCACTCCAAATATAACCACCTTTCAGATACTAATTGTGCCTGTATAATTCCAGCATGGTTTGTTTTATTATTCCCAACTTACATCATTTGTTTTTTTTTAAAGTTTTTTAATCGAACCATAATTACGAAATACTAAGCAACTGAGATCATAGGAATAAGTCTTGAAGAGCGGTAAAATTTAAAATATTCACCATGTTCAACAGCTTCAGAACTGGTCTCCTCCAAATAAACCTGAGGCCCAGCTTTCACTTCCAGATTTCTGCTCAGCCAGCTGGTCTGTTCAAGCGAGGAACCAACAACATTCCCTACAGCTTCAATTATTTTTTGGGCCACCTCCTTGTAAAAGAAAGCATTTTTGTCATTTTTTTTTTACAAAAGCACAAAATATATAAAGGCACTACAAATTAATATAACAAATTTAGCTACTACTTTAAAAACATTCCATCTTACCTGCAGATCTCTCTGATCCTTTTTGTTTTCCAAATTAGGACTTCTCGACATGAAGTCATTTAGTATTCTGCAAATTAATTTTAAAAGGTAAATCAAAAGTCAAACACATTGAAATAAGATGAACTGGATTGTTGACACACCAAAACAGTGGTATCTGCACAACTTTGTTGTTCCTTGATATACTGCAACCAGACCTTAAGCAATTACATTACATAAGCTGTCTGTGTGTTTACTCCATGAGTCTCCTGTAGACTGGACGTCAGAACAAGTAGCATCATCATGGGCTCACAAGAGGCTCCATATACCCAGTCTATATAGAGTATAAAACTAGTTTGGTAATGTTGGACAATTTTAATGAGTTCCAAGGGCAACTGGATGCATATCCAGGGAAAACAAAGTATGGAGATTAATGATGGGAAGTCAGATAATTTATCGATAAGGAACAAGTTAGTTATTCCTAAAGAACTGGTTCAGTGTTACAAAAATTAAGACAAATTAGGATACGTTTTGAAACATATTTACAAAAATTCAGGGGGAGGGTGGCATGGTGACAATGTTACTGAGCTTGTAATCCAGAAGCCTGGTCTAATGCTCTGGAGACACGGGTTCAAATCCCACCATGGCAGCTGGGGGAATTTAAGTTCAATTGATTAAAAATCTGAAATAAAATGCTAGTCTTTTAATAAAGATCATGAAACTATTGGATCGTCTTTAAAAACCCATTGGTTCACTAATGTCCTTAAAGGGAGTAAATCTGTTTGTAGCCAATCTGGCCGATATGGGACTCCTGAACAGGAGCAATGTGGCCTCTCTTAAATACCTTCTGAAACGGCCTAGCAAGCCACTCAGTTGTATCAAACCACTACAGAAAAGTTGAATAATAAAACAGGATGGATCACTTAGCATGGACCTAGGCACCAGAAACAACACCAGCACACCCTGCCCAGTCAACTCTGCAAAGTCCTCCTCATGAACAGCTCAGGGCTTGTGCCAAAATTGGGAGAGCTGACCCACAGATTAGCCAAGCAACAGCCTAACATCGTCATACTCACGGAAACATACCTTACACCCAATGTCCCAGATTCCTCTATCACCATCCCTGGGTAATTCCTGCCCCACCAACAGGACCGACCGACCCACCAGAGATGGCAGCCAAGTGGTATACAGTCAGGAGGGAGTGGCCCGGTGAGTCCTCAACCTTGACTCCTGACCTCAAAGTCTCATGGCATCAGGTCAAACATGGAACACCCTGCTTACTACCACCTACTGCCCTCCCTCAGCTGATGAATCAGTACTCCTCCATGTCGAACACCACTTAGGAGAGCAAAGGCACACAATGTATACCACGTCCATCACCAAGGGTGGCTCGATAACACCACTACTGACCGAGCTGGCTGAATCCTAAAGGACATATCTGCCGGACTGGGTCTGCAGCAGGTGGTGACAGAACCAAGAGGGAAAAACCTACAACACCTCATCCTCACCAATCTGTCACAAATGCATCTTTCCATGGCAGTATTAGTAGGAGTGATCACTGCACAATCCTTGTGAAGACGAAGTCTCATTTTCACATTGAGGATACCATCTATCGTATTGTGGCATACCGTGCTAGATGGGATAGGCTCAACAAATCTAGCCGCTCAAAACTGAGCATCCATGAAGCACTGTGGGCCATCAGCAGTAGAATTATATTCATTCAATCACAATGTGTAACTTAACGGCCTGACATATCCCTCACTTTACCATTACCATCAAGCCAGGGGATGAAGCCTAGTTCAGTAAGAAGTGTAGGTAAGCATGCCAGGAGCAGCACCAGGTACACCTAGAAATGAGGACAACGCAGGACTCAGCAGCAGAACCAGCATGTTACAGACAGAGCTGAGCGATCCCACAACCAATGGATCAGATCAAAACTCTGCAGCCCTGCCCCATCCAGTCATGAATAGGAGTAGACAATTAAACAACTAACTTGAGGATGAGACTCCACAATCATCTCCATCTTCAACGATGGGGGAGCCCAGCACATTAGTGCAAAAGATAAGGATAAAGCATTTGCATCTTGGCCAGAAGTGCCAAGTAGATGATCCATCTCGGCCTCCTCCTGACGTCCCCCCGATCATAGATGCCAATCTTCAGACAGTTAGATTCACTCCACATGAAATCAAGGAACAGCTAAAGGCACTGGATACTGAAAAGGCTTTTGGGTCCCGACATCACAGCTGTAGTACTGAAGACTCATGATCAAGCGCTAGCTGGGCCTTAACCAAGCTGTTCCAGTATAGCTACATCCACTCAATGTGGAAAATTGCCCAGGTATGTCCTGTCCACAAGAAGCAGGACAAATCCAATCTGGCCAATTACTGCCCCATCAGTCTACTCTCAATCATCAGCAAAGTAATGGAAGGTGTCGTCGACAGTACTATAATCAAGGAACCCAGCCTGCTCACTGAGGCTCAGTTTGGGCCACTCAGCTCCAGGCCAATTACAGCCTTGGTTCAAATGTGGGCATAAAAAAGGGCTGAATTACTGAGATGCGGAGGGTGTCTGCCCTTGACATCAGGGCAGCATTTGACCAAATGGGGCATCAAGGAGGCCTAGTAAAAATTGAACAGCAATCAGGGGGAAAACTCTCCACTGATTGGAATCATACATGGCACAAAGGAAGATAGTTGTGGTTTTAGATTAGATTAGAGATACAGCACTGAAACAGGCCCTTCGGCCCACCGAGTCTGTGCCGACCATCAACCACCCATTTATACTAATCCTACACTAATCCCATATTCCTACCAAACATCCCCACCTGTCCCTATATTTCCCTACCACCTACCTATACTAGTGATAATTTATAATGGCCAATTTACCTATCAACCTGCAAGTCTTTTGGCTTGTGGGAGGAAACCGGAGCACCCGGAGAAAACCCACGCAGACACAGGGAGAACTTGCAAACTCCACACAGGAGGTACCCGGAATCGAACCCGGGTCCCTGGAGCTGTTGAGGCTGCAGTGCTAACCACTGCGCCACTGTGCCGCCCTGGTTGTTGGAGGTCAATCATCTCAGCTCCAGGACATTACTGCAGGAGTTCCTCAGGGTAGTGTCCAAGGCCCAACCATCTTCAGCTGCTTCATCAATGGCCTTCCTTCCATCATAAGGTCAGAAGTGGGGATGTTCTCTGATGATTGCACAATGTTCAGCACCATTCGCGACTCCTCAGATACTGAAGCAGCCCATATCCATATGCAGCAAGATGTGGGCAACATTCAAGCTTGGGCTGATAAGTGACACGTAACATGCGTGCCACACAAGTGCCAGGCAATGACCATATCCAACAAGAAAAAATCTAACCATCTCCCCATGACATTCATTGGCATTACCTTCACTGAATCCTCCATGAACAACATCCTGGGGGTTACCATTGACCAGAAACTTAACTGGAGTAGCCATATAAATACTGTGGCTACAAGAGCTCGTCAGAGGATGGGAATTCTGCAGTGAGTAACTCACCTCCTGACTCCCCATCTACAAGACACAAGTCAGAATTCTGATGGAATACTCTCCACTTGCCTGGATGGGTGCAGCTCCAATAGCACTCAAGAAGCTGAATACCATCCAGGATAAAGCAGCCCACTTGATCGGCACCCCATTCAACATGCACTCCCTCCACCAGTGGCAGCAGTGTGTACCATCTACAAGATGCACTGCAGCAACTCACCAAGACTCCTGCAACAGCACCTTCCAAACCTGCGACCTCTACCACCTAGAAGAACAATATCAGCAGTCGCATGGGATCATCATTTGCAAGTACCCCTTCAAGCCACACACCATTCTGACTTGGAACTATAATCGCCATTCCTTTACTGTCACTGGGTCAAAATCCTAGAACTGCTTCCCCAACTGTATTGTGAATGTACCTACAGCGGATGGACAGCAGCGGTTCAAGAAGGTGGCTCATCACTGCCTGCTCAAGGGCAATTAGGGAAAGGCAATAAATGCTGGTCTTGCCAGTGAGGCTGTGATCCCAAGAATGAATTATAAAAGAGGTAATTGGATACATTTCTGGAAAAATAGAATTATAATAAGACACGTAATTCAGACAATTAAAAAAAACAGAAATGTGTTCTTACCCAAGTAACAGGAAACGCCCAGGCGGAGCCAAATTCAATTGAACTGATTCCTTTAACAGGCCTAGCAAAGATGGCAGAACATCCTGTAAATTGCCTATGGAAAGCCTGTAATAAATGGACATAATTGAGGTCAGTTGTGTTACTTGTTAAAAGTGAAATATAATAGGAGGTGGCATGCAGGTGAACTAGCTTTGGTCCTCATTCTGCTGAGTTTCTGAGTCTAACCAAGGGGAGTGGAATTTCTCCAAAAGAAAGGAATGCAGAAAAATAGCATCGCATATCTCAGAGTCAGAGTTATACAGCACAGAAACAGGCCCTTTGGCCCATCGTGTCTGTGCTGGCCAACAAGCACCTAACTATTCTAGTCCCATTTTCCAGCACTTGGCCCGTAGCCTTGTATGCTATGGCATTTCAAGTGCTCATCTAAATACTTCTTAAATGTTGAGAGTTCCTGCCTCTACCACCTCTTCAGACCTCTCTCCACCAAGCTATTTATCTCCTTGTCGCCAGTCAACAGTATTGAAGTTGGTAGCCCACCTTCACAACCTTAGAACTTTCAATGGAAGAAACCAGAAGAATAGGACGTTAGCTCTCATAGAAGGCATAAAAATGAAAATTGTACATTGCCAAATTATGCCAATAGATACATGTTCCCTGGTTCAAGCAAAAATTCTACTTTGTAGCATAATTTTGAAACTATCTTGAACTATACTCATCCAATTTGAAAATGCAAAATTAAGTTGTGAAGGATGTACACAGTGTGAATATAATTAATGGTTTTAGTTGATTTATATATCAAATATAATGAATAACCAAGAATACTGAGAAGCTATAATGTAATGGATGAGTTCAGACCAAACTGAAAATATCTGAAGATTGAGGTTTGACAAGAGACGTGCAAACTCCTACCCATATTCCATTTTTCTGAGCATTAATTGGACAAGATGCTGGAAATAACTTGCAGCCTCAAAAATTCATCAAGAACACATTCCTTTCTGAAAAAGCTGCTCTGATATTGCTCAGCACGTTAGTCTTGTACCATAAGAGTAACAATAATGCGCACTTTGAAGTTTACTTCACTTCATCCTTTCAACAGTTTTGTTACATTTGCATTGAACATTATTAATATGTAAGAAAATGTTTTAAGCTTTTGAACAGAATTACCTCTGAAGTAATGCAAAACTGAATTGCAGCATTGGGATATCAACCAAAGTTGGTTTCTGGAAAAGAAAACACAAAAACCTTAAACTTAACTTCAAAAGAATTTAAACAAATTAGTTTACACCACCAGATTGCATCTCTAAAAATATAAACACTTATTGACTCCCAAATAATGGAATGGTTAGTTACACCATGTAACTATGGTACATAATGAAGATAGATTACAGATTTGATATTTAGAGTAGAATACACCAAGACAGAAAAATGGTGGCAGCAATACTCAGCATTTTTGCCTTAGGGAGAGAGAAAAAAAAAGGCAGGTTTCTTGCTGTTGATCACAATCCACTGCCACCTAATTGATGTACAGACATCAAGCTAGCAGAGGCCAACAGTGGCAGCAAAAGCCTAGTGACTGAGAGACTAGTGACTATCACTTGGCAAATAATCAGAGCGCTGCCAGGCTGTGCATTTGTAACCTAACACAGTTCAATGCCTTGGAAAGAGGAGGAAGACCTGGACAAGAAACATGCTTGGGCTGATAAGTGGCAAGTACCAGGCAATGATCATCTCAAGAAAGAAAGAGTCTAACCATCTCCCCCTGATATTCAATGGCATTACCATTGCTGAATGCCCCACTATCAACAGCCTGGGGGGTCACCATTGACCCGAAACTGAACTGGACCAGCCACATAAATGCTGTGGCTTCAAAAGCAAGTTAGAGGCTGGGCATTCTATGGCGAGTAACTCACTTCCTGTCTCCCCAAAGCCTGTCCATCATCTACAAGGCACAAGTCAGGAGTGTGGTGGAATATTCTCCACTTGCCTGGATGGGTGCAGCTCCAACATCACTCAAGCTCGACATCATCCAGGACAAAGCAGCCCGCTTGATTGGACCCCATCCATTACGTTCAACATTCACTCCCTCCACCACTGATGCACAGTGGCAGCAGTATGACCATATGCACTGCAGCAACTCACCAAGCCTCCTTCGACAGCACCTTCCAAACCTGCGACCTCTACCACCTAGAAGGACAACAGCAGCAGCTGCATGGGAACACCACCACCTGCAGGCTCCCGTCGAAGCAACACACCATCCTGACTTGGAACTATATCACTGTTCCTTCACTGTCGCTGGGTCAAAATCCATGAACTCCCTTCATAACAGCACTGTGGGTGTACCTACCCAACATGGACTGTAGCGGTTCCAAGCAGCAGCTCACCACCACCTTCTCAAGGGCAATTTGGGATAGGCAATAAATGCTGGACTAGCCAGTGACGCCCACATCCCATAAACAAATTACAAAGCAGAAAATTGGGAGAGTGGAGCAGTTTGGTTTTGACTTCCTCTCCTCCCACCACCCCGCCAACCAGAGAGTTTTTTCTTTACCTGCAAATTTCCTTACTTTCTCTGTTTCACTTCCTCTCCTATGCCACACAAGCCTCTCCAGCTGAGAGGATGGCTGAAGGCCTGTTCCCAGACCTCTCTACCAATACTGCAGTAAAACCAATTGTTAGTAGGCATTTAAACCTAGCTTTGAGTGATTTATCCTCCAATTTTCTATCCTGCTTTTGTGGAGAGGCATCTGGCTTCTTAGCACAATTTTTTTTATTCTTTCATGGCAAATTGAATATATTCCATCACACTCCTGGCTTGAGACTTGTAGATGGTGGACAGGCATTGGGGAGTCAGGTGGTGAGTTACTCGCCACAGGATTACCAGCCTCTGACCTGCTCTCGTAACCACAGTATTTATGTGACTGGTCCAGTTCAGTTTCGGGTCAATGGTGACCCCCCAGGATATTGATAGTGGGGGTTTCCAGTGATGGTAATGCCGTTGAATGTCACGGGGAGAAGGTTTGATTCTTCTCTCTTGTTTGAGATGGTCATTGCCTGGCACTTGTGTATTGTAACTTGCCACTGATCAGCCCAAGCCTGAATGTTGTCCAGGTCTTGCTGCATATGGACATGGACTGCTTCAGTATCTGAGGAGTTGTGAATGGTACTGAACATTAAACAATCATTAGCAAACATCCCCACTTCTGACTTTATGGTGGAGGGAAGGTCATTGATGAAGCAGCTGAAAATGGTTGGGCCTAGGACACGACCCTGAGGAAATGCTGTAGCAATATCTGGGGCTATATATAATGGCACAGCTAAGCAGGAAAACACACTGGTGGAATTAGACACATACTTAGCACCATGGTTAATCTGCAATGCCCTGATATATTCTCAAAGCCCCATTAAGATCAGCAGAAATCTCTCCCAATAACAATGGCATCATATTTTTATTTTTGAAGAGTGCTTGGTATAAAACAAGTTTTCTGGGAGGGAAGAGGCAATTATTTTTATTGCATTTAATTCTCCTTTACTTCTTCAGCCAAAAGTGTTGAAAGCTGAAAAGTTATCCAGAGGTGCACGTCATCGGTGTCACTGAACTATAGCTGAGACACAAGCGACTCCCATTCCCAACTCAAGTTCAGTATTGGACCCAAATCACTTCACTACGACTCGAATACCCGGTGATATAATCCACTGAGGTCAGGCAGCAATTTGTTTTTGTTTAAACGATAAGTTAAATACACTCTGCACTTGTCCATCCCCACTTTCAAAAAAAAAAACAGACTCACCTCAAAGAAAGTTAATATGTGCATTTTAAAAAGAGCACATGATATTTTACCTCTTCTTTGGTTTGAGGTGGCTTCTTAACAACTTCTTTTATCAGTTGTAATGTACTGTCAGTGTTGAGCGTATCCAGCGCTTGGACCAACCCTACTAGTGTTAGCTGAGCTTCACTGGCTACAGGCAGAATCCGCATCTACAAAGTGGAAGACAACTTTCAAATTATAATCTAAAGACTTGTGAAGAGAGTTATTTTTCCTAAATGGTTAGTATCCTTTTTAACAAAAAGTTACACTTTTGGAACGTTTTAACGATAAACTTCACAATATCCAATGGACTCATTTGCTGTGAAAATTTTCTAGACCGAATTGTCAGCACAATTGCAAAGTGTCAAATGAAACAAAATTAACACTGTGATTGTTATGGAACACTTGATTCTCCTGTCACTGTCAAGCTGCAGGGACTGATGGCAAGTCTACGGGATTTGGATGCATTAAACTTGGGTGTTTCTATGTTGTGGGAATGTAAAGCTTCAGAAGTGGGAGCAATAAGAAGTGCAACCATTAAATTTTTTTTTAATTCCTCCCATCAAAAAGGAACATAACAGGAAGGAAAAATATAAAGTTTACAAGTTTAAGTTTTAAAAATTGCATTTATATAGTGCTTTTAAGGCCTCCGGATGTCCAAAGCACTTTACAGCCATTTAAGAACTTTTGAGGTGTAGCTACTGCTGTAATGTGGGGAAATACAGCAGCCAGTTTGTGGACAGCAAGCTCCTGTAATGAGCTCTTTTATGTTTTCTGATGTAACAACGAGATGCGAGGAGTCCAGTAGTGCTGAAGATCTCAAACAGGTTTATTAACATCTCAATTCCTACATACAGTACAGAGATAACTATTTACCGAATCTGACTCAGTGGCTGGAATTTTTCGCTTACCAGTGGCCCCGGAAGCGATGCGCCCGAAGCGGATCAGAGCCCCGATCCCGCTCCGCGTCGCCTGGCCGCCGGCATCACGCGCTGATGACCTAATCAGCGGGCCCGCGGCGTAACTCCGAAAAGAAATGGCGCGCGCGGGCGGGAACTTCATCATTGGGGGCGGGGCCACATACACGGAAGGCTGATTGTAAGCCCTACATAAGGGATTACTGATTTTAAACAGAGCAGTGAGTTCCCCATTTGATGTAAAGGAAGATACAACTGACATAAGGTCTGGAGATTTCAAAGGCTCCATACATTGAAACACAAAGACTGGGAGATAACAATATTGCTGTTAGAGGTGATGGGAGGGCAGAAGCAAATGCGTTGCCCCCCGATTCACTGACGATTGAGGGTGGCGAGTGCCTGGAACTTGTTGTCGGGGGCGGTGGTGGAAGCAGGTACCATAGAGACGTTTAAGAGGCATCTTGACAAATACATGAATAGGATGGGAATAGAGGGATACGGTCCCCGGAAGTGCAGAAGGTTTTAGTTTAGGCAGGCATCAAGATCGGCGCAGGCTTGGAGGGCCAAATGGCCTGTTCCTGTGCTGTACTGTTCTTTGTTATTCTTTGCAGGTCCTCCTCCAGGCCGTTGAGGAGAGGAGAGACATTCTGTTCAGCTCAGTTGGGAGAAGGTGACCCTCCGAAGTGACCAAGAGGGCCTGGCTGGAGGTTGCAGACGAGGTCAGCAGCCGAGGCGTAGTGAGGCGTACATAGATACAGTGCTGCAAGCGTCTCAATGACCTGCTTCGCTCTGCCCGGGTAAGGGGCATTCCTCATTCATCTAATTGGTTATGTGCCAAGGGATGTTTTTTGTGTACCCATGATGCAATGCAGAACCCCTGTATGATCAATGCCGGGCTGCTGCCTTGAAATGGGACACATGATGGGCAAGTCTGAGATGAACACTGATGCTGTGGTGTTAAAGTTGCGCCCAACACTGTCACAGCAGTGAAGTGCAACATCAACCCTTTGGGTGACAGCGTCATATGCCATTGACCATGTATAAAATAAGTGTCTTTGTGTATTTAGGAAAAGAGGGCACACAATGCCCGGGAGAGGTCACATACTGGTGGTGGTATGGCCACCCAGGCATTCCTCACCAGGATGGAGGAGGATGCCTTAACTATAGCAGGGGAGGAAGGAGGACGCACCATGGCGGATGGCGAGGCCGGTGTACCTGGTCATGAGCGTGTGTGTTCCAGAATGTGGTGTAACATTTCATTATTGGGGGGGGGGGGGGGGGGTGCGGGTGGTGAGGCTGCGATACTGTGCCAATGATTTGGTGAAAGTCAAACAAACTGAATGTTGCCCTCAATTGTAACATCACCCAGATGTAACCATGCTGGAGGCACAAACTTGTGATTAACTCTGGATTGATGATGAAACTAATCACAATGCTTTTCCCAGCAGGTGAAATCCAGCATGTGCCAGGAAGCGTTACCGTTGCCCGACCATCCACCTCTGAGGTGGAGGAGGGCACCTCAGAGGGTGCACCGTCACATCATCGCGACACACCAAGTACCATAGCAGATACTGACACTTCGGTTGGGATGACTGTGTCTGGGGAATCAATGTCACATACTGGTGTGAGCACAGCACAGTTGCCGGGCCAGTCACGAGAGGCAGAATCGGCCGACGCATCACACACTCAGGAGAGTGGGATACCAGGCCAGTGCAGAGCCGCGAGCTGATGATATGCCTCTGAGATCATCCTTTCATCAGGCAATGTTGCAGGTGCAGAATGTGGTCTGTGGAAATCTGGCGGAGTTGCCTGAGACATTGCACGCTATGACTCATACTCTGGAGACATCCATCCAGAGTATGAGTTCAGCAAACTCACAGGCATTTGAACATCTGGCTTCCTCCGTTGATAGACTGGCGGCTGCAATGGAGGGACCAGTTCTTCATGCAATTCGGGAGCTCAGAGCGACTGTGGCCTCCCTGGACCAGAGCATCAGAGAGCATAATCTGATGCGACTGCGCCAGGTTGAGGACATTCAGCGCTCTGATGCCACCATTGAGGACCACCAGAGCCTCACGAGGGCACAGGGGCAGCAGATCGCAGATGGCAGCTCCTCTCACAGCGCTTCTGATGCACCCTGCAGCTCCTTGCTCCCTCCGCCAGGGACATGTGAACCAGTAAATCCCGGGGTAATAGAGAGTGCTCATGATATTTGACATGAGAACCCTGAGATGCCAGGGCCCTCACGGCCGCGAGCATGCAGAGGACGTCCACCCAAGTCTTCAAAAGCAGGGTGGCAACAAGATCAGCCATTTGCCTTTGGTAAGTCTGGTGGCGAGGGATCATGCGCACGAATGAGCACACGTAAACGGATTAAGAAAACACTTTAATTTCACTGGGTGACTTGAGGTACGTTTATTTGATTTGTAAAACAATAGTGTTTGATTAATTTGGAGATTTTATCATTGGACATGTCATTCCTGAAGTCAGATATTACATAGTCAGTCAACTCAAGTTGTCTCAAATGTGAGGCCACACACTTGGGTCGCGTCCCTCATGATGTGATGGATTGGTTATTCGCTTTGTCTCACCCCCTAAAGGTTAGAGATTTTGCACTGTCAGATCCTCACAATGATTCATGTCATAAAGCAGATTGAAATGTGTGAAGATTTATATCATTTCAACTGAAACGCGTTCCTTAGAGATTCCCTTGTTTCTCTAGCAGTTAGAGCCAAGTTACATTCAGCTTCCTCTCCATGATCATTAGACTGATGCCCATCTTCCTCATCAGAAATGTCATCATCTGATGACACATCGCGCTGACATTGATTATCCTCTAGGGCATCTCCATGTTCAATCGCCAGGTTATGCAAGGCACAGCAGACGACAATGATTCTGGAAACCCTTGACGGTGCGTACTGCAGTGATCCACCAGAGCAGTCAAGTCACCTAAATCTCATCTTTAGGAGGCCTACAGTTTGCTCGATTGTCACTCTGGTGGCCGCATGGCTCCCATTGTATCATTCCTCTGCCTCACCCCTTGGGTTCCTCACTGGTGTCATGAGCCATGTCTTCAGAGGATAACCCCTGTCGCCAAGTATCCATCCCTCCATTCTGTGTGGAGGGCTGAAAATTGCAGGCACCTGTGAGTTGTGGAGAATGAAAGAATCATGACAACTACCAGGGTTACGTGCACACACCTGCATGATTCACTTCCGATGATCACAGAGGAGCTGAACATTCATTGAATGGAATCCCTTGCGGTTCATGAATGCCCCTGACTGTCCAGCTGGTGCTCTAAGGGCCACATGAGTACAGTCTATCACACCCTGTATCATTGGGAAGCTGGATATAATGCTGAAGCCTCTGGCTCTCTCAGCCTGACTGGTGTTGTCCGTCTTGAATGTGATGAAATGGTCAGCACGTTGAAACAATGCATCAGTCACAACCTTTATGCAATGGTGTGCTGCTGATTGTGAGACACCGCACAAGTCTGCAGCTGAGGCTTGGAAGGAGCCAGACGCATAGAAGTTAAGAGCTACTGTGACCTTTAGAGCGACTGGCATTGGATGGCCACCAAGACAGTTTGATGCAACATCCACTGCCAGCATCTCACAAAGAGATGTGACAGTCTCCCATGACAGCTACAATCTTCTTCTGCACTGGCGCTCTGACAAATGCAGGTAGTTCAGAAGTGTTCGGTATGCCCTTACTACTGGGTAGGTACGTCTCCTGACATTTGGTCGCTCCCGGGCGACTCTGCGAACTACTCTCCCTCCAACAGCACGAGGATGCACTGGTGCAGCTTGCTGTACGTTCCCCTGACCATTTGTAATTCTGTCACTCATTGAATCACTGTCCTCCTCATCTGATGATCCACCTCCAGAGTGAACAATTCCCATTGTTGAACAGCAGAACAAATGCATTGACCACAGGTAATAGCTTCCAGCTTTTGTGACTGGCTCACTTCAGATACTTCCTTCACGCAATAACTAATATTACATGGGTCTCTATCAGCAGTGCATAACATTCAGATTAAACCTTCCGCACAACCTGCAAGTTACAACCCTTATTAGGACACACAGACATCAGCATGAATAAAGTTCAATAAATTCATTTTTACCTCCAACTCCCTCATGAATCAATGCCTGCCGCCCTTTTGAACCTGCCGGATTCCCGACACGCCCCACGAACCGATTAACGGCCGTAAAATCAGATACGTAGCGTAAAATCTCTGTCAATTTGATTCTGAATTACCTTAAGTACTTCTCAATTGTTGTTAGTCGGGCGGCGAGCGCAAACTCAATCGCGCCCGACTTCCCACGCTGGTTAAATTGCATCAGTACGTAATGACGCCAGGGACCCAGCCCAACCTCTCTGCGCGCCATTTTTCCCTCCGCATGACCCCGATGGGACCCGATTCTGAACGGTACAATTCCGGTCGGTGTTACAGTAGCAGTGTCACTCTGGCATGCAGACATATGACTATGTCCTAGCACTTAGCTCATTAGCATACTAAGATCTTAAAGGGACATCACTCTTAAAGGCAATCACACAACATCCCCCTTCTTTCCAAAGGTAAGTCTCATATGCAAAAAGTTAAAAAAACCCCACAAAATTAGATATCAAAATTATTTACACATGGATAGAGATTGTGCAATTTACAAATATAGAGGCTTAACAGTCCATATATCGTTTTGGTGGTTTGATAACTCTTGCTCGGAGAATTTACGTCTCAGCAGTTGCTGTTTTTTCTGAGGTTACTCCCTTTCGACATTCAGTTTCTGTTGCTCTGCCTTCAGCCTGCTAACATACTCTGATACTTTTATCAAGATGACCACCTATGAGGCCTTGTCATTCTTAGAAAGTTCTAACAGACGCCTCCTGTAATGGTGCAGACCTCAATCAGCTTGGCAGAGGAGTTGGATCTTCCCTGTATCATATCCTCAGGACGCCCCCAAGTACTTCACATCAAATTATCTACTTTTTGAAATGTAATTACTGTTATGTAGGGAAGCACAGCAATCAATTTTGTGCACAGCAAGGTTTCACTAATAGCAAATAAACTGTATGTAAGAGCTTAGCTGTTAATAAACCTGGTTAAGATCTTCAGCACAACTGGACTCCATGCATCTCATTTATGTTGCATCAGACAACGTAAAAGAACTCACTTTGGTGGCAGCTGTGGTGAGAAGATTATTTAACTATTTACAGAACTTTCCTCTAGGTGTTACAAGAGCAGAGTGACTCTGCATGCAGTCACATGACTACCTCCTGGCACTTAGCTCATTAGCATACTAAGATCTTAAAGGGACATCACTCTTAAAAGCAATCATACAACAGCTCCCACAAACAGCAATGTGATAATGACCAGACATTCTATTTTTAGTGGTGTTATTTGAGGGATCAATGTTGGCCTGGACACACAGAGGGAGGGAAAAGGTAGAGCATATTAGTTAAAGCTTCAAAAATAGGACAGAGAATATGAACAGAAAGAAATATACATCTTACATTTAGAAGCACCTCAACATATCCTCAGGATGCCCCCAAGTACTTCACATCCGATTATCTACTTTTTGAAATGTAATTATTGTTATGTAGGGAAGCACAGGTGACCAATTTTGTGCACAGCAAGGTTCCACAAATAGCAAATAAACTCAATGTCAGACTAAACTGTCTTGGTGGTGTTGGGTGAGAGGGGAATGTTGGTCAGGACACCAATATAAAAAAAAAACTCTTCTCTGAATAGCTCAATGGGATCTTTTAAGGCAACCTTCACAGGTAGACAGGGCTGCAGTCTAACATTTTATCTGAACAATGACACTGTTTGCAGTGCAACCCATCCCACTTAAGAATCCGCCTAGAATCAGTGTTCAAATCCTAGATTAGGGTGCTCCTGATGTTTGGATAGTTTTATTACAGCAATAGATTTAAGCATTGCAGTATATTAGAACAAATTAGTAGTATGAAATTAGTTACCCAGGAGACAGAAGTTTCCTTGAACTCAATGACAGTTGAACAAAAATAAAGCTAATATCCTTGCAATGTAAACATGCCTTGAGCTATAAACACGGATCTTACCTTGTTTTGACTCAGCTTTTTGCTGCTTTTCTTCTTGTTCCACACTGCTGCCACAGCCGCCATCAGGTGAACACCCATCTGTGCAGCAAATGGATTCAGGAGCTCCAGAATTTTCTGTCTCAGTGTCTTTTAAAACAAAAACATCAAAATCTGAAAAATGAGCCCTCAAGACAATTTCTTTTTCTCTACTCCCATTTTTACAGCCCAGCTGGATGCAGGTGTGACTGCCCGATCACAGGCTTCTTCATTCTCTCCTGCTGGCTTTCCTAGCATTCAAAGCACACTGAAAGCCCTCTAATAAAATCTTGCAGCAATTTAGGTTCAAAAGAAAGTTTTCAGTTTGTTACTATGCCCCCAAAGCAATCATTCGTTTCTCTAACTCTCCATGAAAGGAAGCAAAATACCCAACAAAGCTTGGCTTTACTGGCACATTGGAGGTCTAACATTACTGCCAAATAACGTTAATAAGCATGGTGAACACAGTTCGTCAAAAGGTGCTAATGTCAGGCTTATATTAGTCATCAATCTGTGTGTTAAAACTCCAGCCAGCTCAGCCTCATCTGACTGAAGACAAAGTTAGATTTCAGCTACAAGCAGGCAGGTCACCCATTACTATATCTGTCTAGTGCTATGATGACCAATGCCTGTTGAAAAATTCTCATGATACAAGACTGCATTGGATTAAAGTGACAGAGGAATTAGCGATCAGAATTATACAGTTTGTAATTGAACAAGTAAGTCACCCTTTCCCCATTCCTATCCCCACAAAATAAGGGAATAAATCACTACTAACTTTAGTTGATTTAAAGTAAACAGAAGACGATGCCTTTGCAGTATCAAGTGAATTCACGGGCTTTCTCTGGGATTCTTCTCTTCGGACAACACCCCAGAGAAGAGACGTAGAGTTGATGATTAAAGGCAATTCTTCAAGGATGGCATTCTTCGCATTCTTCATGCTTGTGGGGTCACCTGGTGTGGCAGACTGGTACAAAATGCACAGCAATGCATAAAAGAAATATCCCTTCTTTTCAAAAAAAGTTGAAGTATACAAGAACTTAAACATAAAAAAGTTGTAAATGCAGAACAGGTCAAAAGCCCTGAACCTTGAACCCACCTCTCCAGTCAAGGGCATGGATGCACAGCTCCTTCCCAAGTTACCACTGACACCCAATGTCTGGCCTCGCCCTTCCTAAAACTTTGACAGATCTTTTTTTCTGTCAGATATAACTGGTCTGCTGTGCCTTTTCTGTTCTTGTTTTAGATTTCCAGCATAAGACCAGATTCTTTTCTTTCCTGCTCTTCAAAGTGTGGAACATTACTGCTGAGGAATGAAAGTCTTGCCCTTTCATGTACCCAGTGCCAACATTAAGCACTGCCAAGTCAGATATAACAAGAGCTAGATTCAGGTTAAAGCTCCCTAAACTCCAAACAGGGTTCTTCAGTCCAAACTTCAAAAAGCACCCCTACTGTACCAGCGTGACATTTCCTGCACTGGTCTTCGGAGTGAGAAACCTAATCACTGGCAAATTATAGGTAGTTTGTGCTGTGGACTAATGGCCAATTAGAACCAGATTGAGACAGCCTACATCCACTTCACTTAACACCCTTAAACCCTGCGGAAAGGGAACCTCCATCCAATCAGGGCCATTCTTTTTACTGCCATGAAGTGTAAACAAAGCATTCAACCATGGAGGAGGGAAGGAATTACAACTGCTCCTAATTCTATCCTCGCCCAACACTCTCCACCAATTTCCTGAGTTTGGGAAACAGGAGGAATGCTCGGCATAGACCCTCATATGCAGGACAAAATAGGATGGGGACAGAGGGGAATATTATGTTTATCAATGTACCCTTGTGCGTTTTAGAATGCGTGGGTGATTTGCTTAAGTGCATATCCCCTTTTTAAATTTTCTAGTGCAGCCGCCCATGCACAGTGACTGAAATGTGCGGACTTGAGCACGGCCTGTGTGGGAACTTTCAGGTTGCTGCACAGTTGCGCAGCTTAGAGGGAACATTAATGCTTGTAGCTTCTCTACAAACTGGCCAAGATGTGTATATTAAAGTAGTGTTACGGAGTTAGGTTTTTTTTGATCTGAACAATAAAGGTGCTAACTGGGCCGCTAAGTGTATACATAACAACCATTAGCCCATAGAAGATATGTGCTTATACATGTTGAGAATTTTCTGTTATCACTCCCCAGATAAATGGGAACATTGCACATCTTTCAAGACGTTTCCCTCTCACTCTTTCTCCCCTGTCTCTCGATACCTGTAGTGCATCACAACAACCAACTGTAGTACCACTGTAGGCACAGGCAATGGCTGAAAGCATACACTCTTCAAATTAACGATCAAGTACCTTTTTTGCCTGTGCTGAGCTACCCAAAAGGCAATAGTGAGAAATGGTAGTGAGGCCTTCCAAAAGGGTGAGTGGATAATCCGGAGGGATATTTTCCTTTTTTGAAGTTGTGCTAAGGAATGAAAATAAAACAAAAGTAGAAAAGAAGTTAAATACATGCATTTTACATCAGTGAACCAACAAAAAAAGTCTTTTGTCCAAAACCAGCAGCTACAGAATCAATTTCAGACTGACAATACTTTCTTTGTATTGCCTGGCTCTGATGTGAGCTGTCAGGGCCAGCTGAAGCAACCACATGCTCAAAGAAAAATTAACAATGACAATCTTTTCTCTTTACAGATGCCAACAGATTTGCTGTGAATTTCCAGTATTTTCTGATTTCAGTTTAAAAGAATTCTATGCAAGTAGATAAAACACCCAGAAGAGCTCAAGTTATACTTGATGCAGAGTCAAGCCCAAGAGGAAACCAATTCTTAGTGATGTGAAAATAGCAGCATAAATCCAGTCAAATCCTGATCTGACTCTGGACTGAATCAAAGCCAAATAGTGCAAGACTCCTTGGGCAGGCTACCTCATATTAGTTTGGCTCCACATTACGTACATTATAACATCAAGATAGTGTCAAATTGAATTCAGAAAGTCTTCAGAGAGTCACAGTTGGACTGTTATAAAATTGTCTGTCGCATTTCCTATATTACAACAGGGATTACACTTCAGAAGTACTTCATTGGCCACGGGTCGTAAAGGCCCTATATAAATGCAAGTTTTTCTTTGTTTTTAATCAAAAGCTTTTAAAAAATATTTTGAGATGGCAAATGCTGCAGCCTGTAAATAGGTAAAAACATTAACTGCCTGGGATCACTGCTCTGTGCACATGTGAAGTAAGTATGCACTTGCAGAGTTCCGACCTAGTGGAGTGCACATTATTTGCAATCAAATATAACCGGGGTCTTTGTGGCTAAGCTCTGCATTATAGAGGTTATTGCACCATATGTCAAAAGGATATGGAATCAGCCTATACATTCCAGTATGTTGATCACTCTGAGAGAAGCAGTAAATATCACAACTCAGGGAAATTTTTTTTAAAACTTCATTTTTGCAAGCTCTTACATTAGCCCTTCATTATCTGGCAAAGAGGGATTACAAAATATCTCCCCACCACACAACTGTTTTCAGCCATTTTGTTTAGTGTTCTCCCAAACTGAGCACCAACCATGGATAGAACTCAATCCTCCCAGTCCATATAGCTTGAAACCACATTTGGCAATGTACTGACCAAATGCACTGTTAGGAGGCCAAACTATGTGTATTTAAAAATGCAATCATCCAAGAAACTTTCAGAGTCATTCCACCTCCAGACCTGCTCTCCCAAAGAGGTGACCGATATACAAGGATATTAAGTATAGCTCTTAAAAAGGAAATTGAAGTTTTTTGCATTTATTTGCTTTTGGAATGTGAGCATCGCTGGCAAGGCCAGCATTTATTGCCCATCCCTAAATGCCCTCGAGATGGTAGTGGTGAACTGCCTTCTTACATTGCTGCAGTTACTAATAACAGTTACATCTACAGTTGAATGACCCCCTAATGCAGAAAGTGCTAGTGATATTGTTGCTTCAAATCAATCACAGATTAAGACATGCCAAATATTGTTGGTTAAATGCTAATCAGATCAATGGCAGAGTGATGAAACCAACCGTAATGCCACCTTAAAACAAACATTGCGCCCCGATCTGTTAGGTGACATCTATTAACATATACAAAGGGAAAAAGGATACTTGTATACCTTGCTGTGCTCTTTTCATTCTCAAATGCATCCTGTTGAGCAAGATCATCCAGGTTTCTACAAATCTGGGCAACAAATGGTGCAACGACCAGTCCTAAGGATTTTCCAAGGTAAGGTAGGGAGGCAGTGACCAGGCCCACCCAGGGTGGGTGAATACTATAACCATATTGTGGTTCTAAAGCTCTGACAACTGCTGACACAAACATTCCCTGGGCAGTGATTGCCTGGGACTCTATATACCCCATGGCTGTAATGGACTGCTGGAAGCTAATGACCTTTTGCCACTCCTTTGAAAGGTCAGAGGAGCCCTCGTGTTCATCAGCTGTCTGACCAAGATGGTGTTCCAGTTCAATTAGGACCTGCAGCAACTTTAGGAGTTCAATCTGAAGAGGGTGCTCGCTCCAAATCTGGTCCTGACCAAAGTTAATGAGGCTTTCCTCAGAGAGACCTTCTTCTATGAATTCATCACTGGATTTTGCGAAGCTCAGATTGTAGCTCTTCTCGCTGATGTACATGGATGCAGAGAGAGAAAGCAGCACATATTCCTGAACCTTCCACTTGGACAACAAGCTATTGACAAGTTCAATGTTTTTGCCATCAGCTGAGTTCACAATTGTGACCAGCTGTGTTACGATCCGAATCAGGACTTGCACGCTATTCACTTGGACGTCCCTATTTCCTAACAAATCCTTGTGATTCAGCCTCATTTGGCATGGGTAATAGGATCTTAAGAAATTCAGACAGAGGTAAGTTAGCAATTCTAACAATGAGGAATGGTGATGGCACGTGGGCAATGCCTGAGTTGAAAGCTTCCCATAAAAACTCATACCCAGGAGGGACTCCTGATGGCGAGCCAGAAGGTTATGTATAAGACTGAGCTGGCTGGTGGAGTTGGTATCCATACGTGTGGCAGACAGTCCCTCGATAAATTCTTTGGGAGTAGTTTTTAACACTGCTTCGAGGACAGAAAAAGCATACAATACCCGTTTAGAATCATAAGGCTTCATGTATAACAAGACATGCTTGAACAAAGCTTCCACCAAGGTATGCTTCTCTTGCTGTCGTTTTAAAAGCTTTTCTCGAGTGATTAACTGCAGTTCCAGATCTATGTCCTCCTCATCACTGGATAGCGACTGTGACATTTGAGTTCTTTCAGAGTCAGTATGAACCAACATCAATGGTGTTTTGGATTGGGGGCCAGTGCTGGCCATCCTGTCCATGTTAGCTTTGTCACATGATGCAGGTCCATCTTCTTCACTGGTGCTCACAGCATCGTGATGCTCCAGGGATGGTGGCGAAGCAGAGGAGGTGACTCCTGAAGATAGAGCTCCCGAACTGGTATCGATGGATTCAGTGTGCTCGCTGCTATCTTTGCTTTCTTCTGGAGGGATTTTTTGAGATGATTCCCTAAAGGAGTGGTTGGTGTTTTTCTTCAACACCTCCCGATTCAGGGCTGATCTTTCAGGTTCTCCTTCCACTTCAGCCCAAAGAGCATCCCTGTCCACTGATGAAATGTGAGCAAATATAAAGCTTTCCTCAGAACTCGTTTCAACCATTTCCAGAGGCACACTAAATGCTTTTGGGTAGGTAGACACCCTGCTGTACAAACACTGGACATCTTCTGAAATACAATTGACAAACAATTAAAATTTACCTCTTGCTGTGGAAGTCTACCTCAAGTAATCATGCAGTGCACAAATCTCTCTTTGCACTCAGATGGTTCAGTTAGTAAAGTTGCTGCCTAGTATGGGACTGAGCCATACAGATAGGAAAATGCCAGATTTCATTTCTGCTGAATTAGCTAATCTTGTCCAGGGCTGCAATTTGAAAGGTGACAATTGGCCTCAGGCCTACTAGGCTAAGGACAGGAATAATGCAGTGTGATCAGGTGGGGAAGGTGACAAAATCTTATCCTGTTCCTGAAGGCTATCCTGTGACTCTTGCTGGAAAGGGTATGTATTTGGACAGGATGAAGAGGACAAAGAGTTTGCAAAGGGATATAGATAAGTTAAATGAGTGGGCAAAGATTTGCTAGATCGAGTATAATGTGGGAAAGTGTGCACTTGCCCACTTTGTCCAGTAGAATAGAAAAGCAACATAATTAAACGAAGAGAGATTGCAGAACTCGAGATGCAGAGGAATGTGGGTGTCCTAGTACATGAAACACAAAAAGTTAGCATACAGGTACAGCAAGTGATTAAGGCGGCAAATGCAATGTTGTCATTTATTGCAAAGGGAATGGAATATAAAAGTAGAGATGTTTTGCTACAGTTGTACAGGGCATTGGTGAGACATCTAGAGTATTTTGTACAGTTTTGGTCTCTTTACTTAAGAAAGGATATAACTGCATTGGAAGCTGTTCAGAGAAGATTCACTCAACTGATTCCTGGGATGAGAGGGTCATCTTATGAGGAAAGGTTGAACAGGTTGTGTCTGTATTCATTGGAATTTAGGAGGATGAGGGGAGATCTTATTGAAACAGAAAAGATCCTGAGGGGACTTGACAGGGTGGATGTTGAAGGGATGTTTCCCCTTGTGGGAGAGACTAAAACTAGGGGGCACAGATTAAAAATGAGGGGTCTCCCATTTAAGACTGAGATGAGGAGAAATCTTTTCTTGGAAGGATGAGTGTCTGTGGAACTCTTTTCCCTGGAGAGCGGTGGAGGCAGGGTCGTTGATATTTTTAAGGCAGGGATAGACAGATTCATGACAAACAAGAGAGCCAAAGGGTGTCGGGCGTAGGCAGGAAAGTGGAGTTGCATCCACAAACAGATCAGCCAAGATCTTATAGAATGGTGGAGCAGGCTCGAAGGTCTGAATAGCCTACTCCTGCTCCTAGTTCACAGGATAAGATCCAACTCAGCAGTGATGCACTCTATGTTTCAACAGTCTAACTTTGTGGTCTCAGTTTACACCTTAGGGATCGGATGGCACATTGGACAAGGCACAAGAGTGTCACAACATCCAAATCCTAGTAAGAATCAGCAACTGGAAGACTACATTTACAGTGGTGTAGCAATAAAACATGGTCTCTGACATTGCACAAGTACATCCTGGATCCAAAGCAAGACCTAGAATGACGGGAGTCTATCACTGGATCATTCATTCTTCCAACTAAAGAATGCACTGGAGAGGGTGCAGAGGAGATTCACCAGGATGTTGCCTGGCTGAAGCATTTCAGCTATGAAGGGAGCCTGGATAGGCTAGGGTTGTTTTCCTGAGAGCAGAGAAGGCTGAGGTGGGGGGAAATGATTGAGGTATACAAAATTATGAGGGGCATTGATAGATTAGATAGGAGGAAACCTTTTCCCTTAGCAAAAGTGTCAATAACTAGGGGGCATAGATTTAAGGTAAGGGGCAGGAGGTTTAGAGGGGATTTGAGGAAAGACTTTTTCACCCAAAGGGTGGTTGGAATCTGGAACACACTGCCTGAAGGGGCGGTAGAGGCAGGAATCCACAACATTTAAGAAGTATTTAAATGAGCACTTGAAACGCCATAGAATAGAAGGCTACAGGCCAAGTGCTGGAAAATTGGATTAGAATAGATAGGTGCTTGACAGCCGGCATGGACATGGTGGGCCGAAGGGCCTGTTTCTGTGCTGTGTAACTCTATGACTATGAAAACTGCATCAATGATGGGGACTAATTCAATGGGAAAGAGAAATAAAATAAAAAAGGGGGTAATAATACTAATAACCTTTTTTAAAAATTTGAAATCGTTAAAGATGTTCAGTTACTATCACACAATTTCTGTACAGATTTAGCAACAGAAATGGATATTGTTCAATGCCTGTAATACTGTACCAGTGAAGTTCCTGTTACCTCAATTTCAGATACAAAATATTCTTTCCAATGCAATAAAAAATAAAAGTGTAAATCTGCAGGGGCCACTACACCCTCTGTATAACCAAACCCCATTCCTAAATGTACCTTGGTTCTTGGATAGCTCCAAGGATGACCTGTGTAACCTTACAATAGTCAAGTCACCAAAAAGACACTTGAAGATATGACAGAAAATATCACTGTGTTACATCTGTATAGTTTATAACTCTTAGAAAACAGTAAAAGATAGACTAGGATAAAACCCAAGGTCCTTAAAAATTACACATAGTTGTTATACAGTAGTTACAGCACAGAAAAAGGCCATTCAGCCCCAAAGTGTTTATGCTCCAGATGAGTATCTGCCTATCCCTCTTCATCTAACTCCATCGATATACCCTTCCTCCTCACATACTTATCTAGCTTCCTCTTAAATGCATCTATACTACTTGCCTCAATTACTCCCAGGGCAGCAAGTTCCACATTTGAAACCACTCCCTAGCTAACAAAGTTCCCCCTGAATGCCTTTCTGGATTTATTAGTGACTATCTTATATTTATGGCATCTAATTCCAGTGTTGTCCACAAGCAGAAACATCTCTATGCTTGTCCTTTCGTAATCTTGATGACCTCTATCAGGTACCCCCGACGAAGAAAGACAGAGTCTCATAAGCTGGTAGAATTAAATTTTTCACTAATCTTGAACTGGAGAAAATGTGGTTTTCAATCCACCCAGACAGTATTTGGCATTACCTCCCATCACTTTCTTTTTCAGGCACTGAATGGATGTGCGTTGTGTCTTTGGGTGGAGAAGCAGCAGGAACACTGGTTCAAGAATTCGAGCAACATCGTTCAAGGACAGAGCACGGACGAGCCAGCCCTGCGCAGCTGCACCAATCGCTCCATCTGAACAGTTCAGGCTGTCCAACACCACAAAAAGGCTCCTGAACACAAGGATTAAACAAACAATTCAATTACAGAAATCGTTTGATCTATTTTTACACCAAGTGTTTAAAATGTAGTGTGAATACTTTAGAGACGGCAGATCACAAAATAAATTCCGGAATATCAAAAGCAAGCTTAATTTTTTACACTTTAACTCAGTTTCTGAGTCGATGGCAGAACATTCAACCATCATGCCCTTGCACTCCTAAATTCTCTTACTAAACCCACCATCTTGCTGCATCTCTCCACATCTCCAATCATCTCTTCAATACCTACTTCTGACTACATCAGTCATTTCCTCAATTCCTCTTCCAGCTCCTGCTATTGAAGTAAGGATACTGCCATTGAACGATGTATCAGTTGGTCTCGGTGGCATTTCCTTACGAGCCAGTAGTCTGTGGCTTCAAGCCCCACTCCAGGACATAAATCAAGATGACCATTTCATTGCGGTTCTAAGGAAAACCTTGCTGTGTACACGTGGGCTGCTGTCTTTGCCTAGCGACTGCACTTCAAAGCAACTCAGTTATAAAGCATTTTCAGATATGCTGAGGATGTTAAAAATGTTATATAGATGCAAGTTTAGTTTAGTTTAGTGATACAGCACTGAAACAGGCCCTTCAGCCCACCAAGTCTGAGCCGACCATCAATCACCCATTTATACTAATCCTACACTAATTCCATATTCCTACCACATCCCCAACTGTCCCTATATTTCCCTATCACCTACCTATACTAGGGTCAATTGCTAATGGCCAATTTACCTATCAACCTGCAAGTCTTTGGCATGTGGAAGGAAACCGGAGCACCCGGAGGAAACCCACGCAGACACAGGGAGAACTTGCAAACTCCACACAGGCAGTACCCAGAATTGAACCCGGGTCGCTGGAGCTGTGAGGCTGCGGTGCTAACCACTGCGCCACTGTGCCGTCCTCTCTCCCTCATAAATATCATGAAACATTAAAGATTACATGATGAAATTTTTGGGGGTTTTTAGCTCAATCAAGGGAGAAGTTGTGCACAAACATGGGATGTCTCTGCTGGGTGGGAATAAAATGACAAGAGAAAACAATGACATGTTCATATGTCATTGCAACCAAACGGGATTATTGTCATAAGAATGGAGCCGTCCAGTCAGTCAAATGATCTGTTTCATGTTCCCTCCTTCCCCTTTGATGAAAGCAAGAGTCCCTCTTTTTTACAAAAAAATCTTTAATTTAAAACAAATCAGTCACATTAGGCACCTGACCCAGTCCTAGGCATATAGCCATTCCACTCAAACAACAGCTGCCCTTCAGATTTTTTCACCTTTTTGATGTGGTGGAAACTCCTTGCTTAAAATTAGGCCTCGAGTAAAGACATAAGCCCAAAAACCTAACCATCAGGCATTCAACCCAGTCTGCTCGTGACTATATTTACCAAAATGGTCGGAAGTACACCAGATGCCGTCAGCACAGACTGCAACTTTAAGAGTGCATTGTTTCATGCTACTTTTCCCCCACCTAGATTTCTTCTTCTCTGCCTCATGAAGATGGGTGGCTGGCGCAGGCACCACTTTTAAATTCCCCTCCTAGTCACATACCATCCTGACTTGGAAATACATTGCGTTCCTTCATCATCCCTGGGTCAAAATGCTGGAACTCCCTCCCTAATTGCACTGTGGGTGTAGCCACCACCTTCTTAAGCACAATTAGTGATGGGATCGCCAGCAGTGCCCACAGGCCGTGAACAAATTTTTTTTTAAATGAAGGTGCTTACTCTTGCTGGACCATGTTTCCAATGTTGCCATCAGCCTGACACAATGACTATTGGCAGGCTTTTTAACCAATCAGAACCAATCCCAATGTTGTCCTTCTCAGAAATCCTGACATAATACCTGTCATTAGCTCGTGAGGAGGAATGAGAACTGTAGCCAACCTTCCACTCCCATGTCTTGCATCACCAAACCCAACTGTAGCACACCCCCACTCAAACATATTACAGGTTGAGACTCCTTGTATTTTGTGGATGTTGATGCAAAGCTTTCAGCTGTCTTTTCAGCCCATCCTGACAATGTACACAGGAACATTTTCCCTTCAAAAAGGAAACGTTAGAGGTCATGAAATTACCTATCAAATGAACGAGTGCAGAAGGATGTTCTGTTGCCTTGAATGTCCCGCGTAAAATGCCACAATACGGAGAACCTAAAGAGTGCTTCCAATCTGATTCCCTGTGCGAGAAGAAAATAAGGATAAACAATGGTGATGCATAACTTTCTCAATAACAGAAGCATTAGAATTTGATTTCAACTTGAGAATTCAGAGTCGCCAGCAGCCAAGCTTCCAAACATATGAAACATTTGATTCTGCATTTTGCATAATGCTTTACCAAAACAGTTGAACAAAGATTTTGGATAGTGGTAAAATATTACAAGTGTGCTTATTGCTTATTCTTGATGAGCAAGGGGGTGAAAGGTTATCGGGGGTAGGTGGAAATGTGGAGTAATCAGTTCAGCCATGAACTTATTGAATGGCGGAGCAGCCTCGAAGGGCCGAGTGGCCTACTCCTGCTCCTAATTCATATGTTTCTGTGGAGAACAAGGTTTGTGCAGTATATCCACAATGTGAAGAGATAATCCATGGCATTTTGTTCCCATCTGGTTACAGTTTTCAGGAATAGAATAGAATATTCATGGTTAGAATTTCAGCTGGGTCCCATTTTGGGCCCATCCTCAACACTGTGGAGGCAGAATGCACTTGAAACACTGAGGCCCAAGGGCAGAACAATGTTGTGCCTCTGGTCTCATTAGCATTTTATCTGTGAGCTGTTGGAAAGTAGGTTGAATTTCTGACATTTCAGGGATAGGTCTGGACTGAGGCCTGATTTCAATCAAAGGATTTTCCCTATGTCAAGAGAGGGAAGTAGTCTGAAGGGCAACTTTAGTGCGCTGGCTGGTTTCAGAATGTAATCAGTATAGGCCTAGGACTGGGTCACACTCTTAATGTGAAAGTCTTGAAAAATTAAGAATTTTTTTTTTTAAAAAGAGGGAATCTTGATTTCATCAAGGGAGAAGGAAGGTAGGTGGATGAAGCACATGATCATTCTTCCCTATGGAAAAATAGCCAACGTCCACTCTCCACTGCACTACCACCAGAACAGGGACCACAAATGAGGGAAGCACAAATCTGCGTCCCCCTACTCTATGATGTGCTTTCAGCTCGTCTTCCCATGGCTATCTGTAATTGAGTACGGGAAGATGTGTTAATGGTCCCATTATGTAAACAGGGGAGTACAGTACGATCCACAATAACTTGCATTTATATAGCACCTATAATGTACTAAAACATCCCAAGGCATTTCACAGGAACGTTAGCAAACAAAATCTGTCACCAAGCCATAAAAGGAGTTATTAGGACAGGTGACCAAAAGATTGGTCAAAGTAGTAGGTTTTAAGAAGCATCTTACATGAGAAGAGAAAGTAGAGGAGCAGAAAGGTTCAGAGAAGGAATTCCAGAGCTCGGGATTAGGCAACTGAAGGCATGGCTGCTAACAGCGGAGAGATGAAAATTAAGGATACCAAGAAGCCAGAATATGCATCAGTACACAAGGACAGATTTATGAGGTTCTCTCCTTAAATAACCTGCCAATTAAACCACATTATATAAAGATACATTTCAAAGTTGCATGTTACGTCTGTAAGCTGATTAATTGTGAGGAAAAGCAGTCTTCCAATTTAGTTTAACAAGGAATTCCAAACCCATCGAGTTCAAATATTAAGATGTGAGAATTTTCTTTAGGAATGAAAATCCCGGGTAGGTTTAAAGACATGAAGTAGCCTGAGGATGAGTGTTGCAGCTCCTAGCACAAACTCAGTGTCAGACTTTGAAATAAAAATGAAACTGTGCAAGAAATGAGTTCATCAGTATCTGATAAGTAGGAAGTCAAACAAACAACTACATCAAGTAGTGAAGAATGAAATCTAGACAATCGCAGGCAAGAAAAAAATACTTCTGTGCTTTTCTGGTAGAGTAAATAAACTAATGGGTGAAACATGTTAGCTCTGCTTAATAACAGGAGCAACTTGACTAGTCACTTGAGACCAACAGCAGCCCTTCTGATCCACATATGATTTCCCTATAAACTTAACATTTAACATTGTAAGAATTAAGGGGGGAAAAAAAGGAATTGGGGATAAAGTTCTATGTTCACAGTGTTCATTCTCCAGAAAATATCCCTCAGTTGTTCTAGATTTCTTTGGAATAATGCCACATTCAACATCAAATCAGTCTGAAATTAAATGTAATTGAATATCTTTTGAAAATTCACAGTTCTTAGCAATATTACAATGGAATCTATTGTACTGTAATAAGAAGTCTCAGAACTACATAATCAGGCTAGGTGAACACTCATTTAAAAAAGTTATTTGTAACAATGGGGGTCACTTTTCATTTTTAATCTTAGTACCTACTGAAAACCTGGTTTCATTTTATTCATTGTATTTAAGGAGAATGAAACAATAATGATTAAAGAAATAAAAAGAAACCTACTTTATTCTTGTTAAGCAAGGCTTGGCAAATAATGTCCTCGCAAATGTTGGCAGACGGGGCAAGGCAATGCAATTTATAGAAGAGTTCAACGGAGGTGATGTGGTGCTCCCTGCTCTCTTTGTTGAGCTGGTTCCATAGTACATGTGCAACCCTCTGTTAAAATATCAATATTAATTACCTTAATAGATATATTTGTTAAATGCAAAACATAAAATTTTTCCCGTATTTAAACACACATTTTAAAAGTATGCATTCACAAGATGACCTGGAAGTATTCAGGCTCCACAAGCTGCAAAACAATGGGACTAAATAGATAGCTGTTTTAAGCGAGCCAGCACAGAGGCATAGTAAATCAAGATTTTATATACATGTCTGACAGTATTATTCACAATGGTTTGGAGGATAGGTTGTTTTATAATTTCAAGTGTTATCAACAAAGCATGATGGGGAAAGTGGTCCATATGTCTGTTAACAATTCAATGGGCTGGAATCAACACAGGTTTCATCAGTTTCTGATGTGCTTTCCATGTGTGGAAGGAGAGAGTGAATTTTCCCCTGGAAAGGGGAGGGAAAGTCATGTCTAGGCAGCCACACACAGGGCTCATCTGCAATGATACGGGAATAGGAACATTCAGGCACACACGCACACAAATTGTCACACACATACAATCCCAACCATTCTTCAAATGCCTCCATGGTTCAATATCTTCTTAAAAGATTACACTTACATTATTTTGTTTGCATTGCTACAAAAGTGCTTCCATTTAAAAAATGTTTTTTTTTTTTGGAGGACTTGTGTTAAAACTGAAAAGATTCCATGGACGTGTTTTTTTAAAAACCAAGTTCACTGAAAGGACAGTTGAAATGTTGTTTGACAATAACCTGTGCTGGAAATCACATGCTTTAAGCTCAAAAAACAATTGAAACCTTTCTCCACCTCTTTGAAGAAACCCAAAGATCCAGTGTGGGAGAGCTAAAACCCCTGGTGCTGCATCTCTCCTGAGAAGTTGGAAAAACCTGCCAGATTAATTCTCAATGCTGCCTGAAAAGAACTGCTTCAGAAAAGATCCCAGTGACCTGTCTCCGTATACCCAGACATCAGACCAAAAGGGACAACTAACTTCCTTCCAGATCTTTTTTTTTCAAGAATTAGCAAGTACTTGGCCGAAGTCTTTTTTTCGTCTTTTTTTTAAAAAAAAACAGACCTCTGCAGAGAGAATTTCTGTATTTCACTTTCAGTGTTAGTGTGAATGTGTGTGGGGGGGGAAATTTAAAAAGGGAACTTTCATATATCAATCTGTGTGTTCATGCTTTGCTTCGTTACTGGATAAATCTTGTTTGATAATAAACTGATAGTTTCATTGTTTATTGCAGAAACCTGGTTGGTGTATTTTATTCTGGGATAAAGAGTAGAATATATGATTGACCATATCGTTAACTGAATAAACATTTAAATATACGTTGTGAGCCGTGGAGAAGTAGAACTAGAAAAGACTGTGCACTCCTTCTACCTCGGTCGTTACAGTATGATATTGAGACAGAATCTGCAGTTTTGTGGGAGCACGTGCGAGCAGCTGTCTGAAGAGATGACTTGTCGAATATTCTGTTAGGTGCACTGACCTGCGTTTCAAAGCTTTTTTTGGGGGTGGAGATAGACCATAACTGAAAGGGAAACTAAAACTGAAACAGAAACAAACTAAAACTTCAGGTTTCTGAAGAAACTGAAACTGGTTGGAACCAGATAAAAAGACAGAGCTATCCAAGCTCAGATCATGCAGGAGTGGAGTGCCAGTTGGCTGAAGAAACTAAATGTTGGATTCAGCAGCTGATTCTGTTACTTAAAGCAACTGATTACCAGACCTGGCCATAGGAGCACAGGGTTGTCACTGAAGGGCCTGGATAAAGGAAATATTGGTGCATCCACACCATCAAGACTGTCGCAAGCAGAGCTGAGGGGGTTCTGGAGAAATGTATCATTTTGCTGAAGTTCAGGTTGAAGGAGAGCTGCTGTTGTATGAGGGTCAGTGGCTGCATCTTGGAAGAAAGGAGCTTGAGATCTACCTAAGGAAGTTCAGAGCTTTGAAGAACTTTGTGGCTGTAATTGTTGCGATATATGCTGAGTGGACTGCCCTGTAAATCCATGAGATCTATAGTTGTTGTATCTGATAGTTAGTTTTAGTTTTAGAGATACAGCACTGAAACAGGCCCTTCGGCCCACCGAGTCTGTGCCGACCATCAACCACCCATTTATACTAATCCTGCACTAATCCCATATTCCTACCACATCCCCATATTTCCCTACCACCTACCTATACTAGGAGCAATTTATAATGGTCAATTTACCTACCAACCTGCAAGTCTTTTGGCTGTGGGAGGAAACCAGAGCACCCAGAGACAGGAGAACTTGCAAACTCCACACAGGCAGTACCCAGAATTGAACCCGGGTCGCTGGAGCTGCGAGGCTGCGGTGCTAACCACTGCGCCACCCATGTTAATGTGCAATTTGTAACATATATTGACCGTGATTTGTCTGTTAATTCATGTTTATGTTGATTTTAGCTTGATTGTTGAAGAAAATGTTAAAAAAAGTGAAATCTCGTCTTTTTTTTTTTAATTGGGGTCGTTCAGTAAATTTGGTTCTTTTGGTTTGCTGACCTCCAAAGGGAACATAATATTTTGGTAAAAAATAATCTTCAGAGAAAAAACAAACTGTGTGACACTCTTAATTCAGTATCTCAAATTGCTTTCCCTGTTACCACTCATTGATGGACTGTACCCACTGTTCCTTCACCCCAATGTGGTGTGCTGTGGCATGGCAGAATTCTGCACAAGGACAGGTCCTTTGCATGGCTAGGGAAGAGGGTATATCAGGTGATTTCCCGTTGCCTTCCACAGACCGGAATGGGAATTGAACCCACGCTGTTGACGTTGCACTGAACCACAACTGAGCCATCTAGCTAACTGAGCTACCCACCCCCAATGTAATGCTACTCAAAAGATTCCTTCCAGCAACAGCTCAATTTTGGAAGGGCCAAAGTCTACGGTGGTACGGTGAACTGTTTTCACAGTTTAAGTGGACATATCAAATATTTTAAATCCAAAACTTGTCAAAGGTGAGCAAAATCACTACAACAAATATGTTAAATAACATTGCCCAAGTAACTCACCTGATAAAAATTCGTTCTCTCGGCAATAAGCTTCAATGTTGCTGGTGCAATGGGCGGTACAGTCATCATCTGCAACTTCCCAAGAAATGTGCGGTATTCAGAACTTTT
Source organism: Heterodontus francisci (assembly GCF_036365525.1). Classification (NCBI taxonomy): domain Eukaryota; kingdom Metazoa; phylum Chordata; class Chondrichthyes; order Heterodontiformes; family Heterodontidae; genus Heterodontus; species Heterodontus francisci. The sequence goes on along the minus strand of NC_090380.1, from coordinate 98,746,998 downwards.
ATAACGCTTGACTTTGTCTTCGATAACAAGTGCCAACGAGCGAGAGTGATTGAGCATTTCCAACAAAGTGGTTATTGCTACATTTTGCACATGGCAATCACTGATACAGCAAGACAAAGTCATCAGTGACTTCAGCCACAGAGGAAGGCAACCATCACTATCACCTGAAGGATTCAAGCAGAGACAGATGGACTCATCAGACACATCTCATTAATCACAGAACATTTCTTTAATACACCAACTACCAAATGAACATTAATTGTGTCAAAATATAATAGGGTTGAGAGTTACCCTTGGGTCAATCTTCATCAGAGTCAACAGGAAGGGTCAGCTCAGCTCAAAATATTAATGACTTGCAGCTCAAGTAGAAGAAGAAAGTGGGCAATAAAACATTAAAGAGGCCACATAATGAAATAAAAGCAGAGTTAGTTGGTACAGCATGCATCTGAGGAACACAAGAAGATTCCAGGTTCAGTTCCCATTGTGACAGCCAGGCAGGGAGCAGGAGGCTACCAATCGGCCTCAGTGTGCTTGGGCCAAGGAGAAGAAAAAAAATCAGTCAAGTTTTCCACTCGATCATTAACCAGTGGCCACCCCTGGAAAGTGGGCAAGGACAGAACTGGACTTGGCCTTCACATATCCAGAGTCAAGTAACCTGGCAGCATGCAATTTTCAGACTCTAAACATGAAGGGCATCTTTAACACACTCCAGGAGGGCACTAGTGCCCCTCAGCCATACACCTGCAGGAATCAGTTGCTTTCAAGTTCTGTGATTGGAGGGGAAAAGAAAAAGAGGGGCAGTGAAAAAAAGAAACACACACTAGCTTACCAATGTCTTGGAATGCAGACAAGTAAAATGTTTCAATCTCTTGAAAGGACAGATACATGGGAAAAGTGCTGCATTCCAGCAGAAGCTGGCAGGTGGCAGCAAATGCCAGTCTGCAATTTTCCGTCACCTCGTCCACTTCCTGCAGCATGTGATCTACGTCCCAATTCTCTTCACCCTTCACACACTTCTCAGTGTCACCCTGCATGAAGAAACCTCGCTGACGCTTCCTCTGTTTTAATGCTGGCACGCGAACGGTGAAGAAATCAGACAGCATTTGTTTAAACTGTGGCACAGTAATCTGCTTTTTGTCCCACATCTTCTTTCCTCCTCTGGTGCCCATTTTCTCATCCTCGCCCACGACACCCTGTGTCTGACAATTTGCCCCAAAGATGTATTTTAATGCAAAATGCGCTAGGATCTGCTGTATATTCTGCAGAGACACTTGAATGCTTCCACTGCTCTTCCACACGTTAGTGTTGTCAGCAGATATTCTTCGGTTGCTGCGGTCCTGGGACCTGTCTGTTAACATTGCACTCAATCCAATTCCACTGTCTTCAGATCGCAGTGAAGGGAAGACTGCATCCGCTCCCTCTTCTGGACTGTGCTCTGCATCAGATACTGTTTCACTAGTTTCCTCCCGTAAGGGACTCTGAAAGTGCACAGTTAATAAATAATGGCCGTCAGTATTAAACAAATGTACCAACCTGGTTTGTCAAAATACAAATCTTTCATTTATACAGAGCTTTTAATGTACCATGAATGTAAATTAGTGGAACAGCTCGATTAGGAATAGAATGATTTTTTTAAAAAAAAGGAATTCAGGGTGGGAGTGGGAATCCCAATTAGAAAACAAACATGAAAATCATCCAAAAAAGAATTTTTGCCAAAATTCGTAGCTGAGCGTCAAGTTAACATTGTTCAATGCTCATAACCAAATATGCAAGAAATCTACCTAATGAGTCATGTAAAACAATACTTTCTTTTGCACTCCAGGGGAGGTTACATTACATACTTAAATCTACATTTCCCTACATGACAACAGTTACAACACTTCAAAAGTACTTCATTGGCTGAGAAGAGCTTCTGGAGATCTTGGGGTCATTAAAGGTGCGATAAATAACTGCAAGTTTGCTCTTTCTTTATTCATATTGTACACAAATGCCAAGTTGAAGGAAGATATGACTCATCCAAGGCTTGGTATTGAGACGGGCTGAATAATGACATGGAAGCAGGTGACGATCTAAAGCAATGATAGAGAGGCAGAGATGGGAAAGCATACACATGAAAGTTGACTCTATGACTATGGATGATGTGACTAAGTGGAAGTATGTAAGTAAGGAAGAAGCTGTGGATAGATTCTTGGGGAACTGTGGAAGTGACATTGCAGAAGAAAGAATTGCTAGAATTCTTGAATACAAAGACCAGGTATTGTTCACTTAAAATTATTAAGGGGGTGAGGTGAGGGGTTAAGGGAAATTTATTTATGTTGAGTGTTGTTGGAGTGTGAAACTTATTCCCCCACAGAGTGTATTTAAGGGAGAGTCATCGTATCTTTTTTACAGAAAGGTGGATAAACATTTGAAAGAGGCTGAAATTGGACTATTGGGATACAGCAAAAAATGGAAATAGTTTTGAATTGCTCTAACAAAGAGCTAACAGACATGAGGAGCTTCAACACCTACTTTGGCACCATAAACCCCAATAGTTCTATGGAGTGCTGTTCTATGTGCCTTCCCAGACCTCACCTATGCTGTCATTGTTAAGTAACAAACGTGAGAATACTATTTGACTTTAGGTGGACATCGCACCAAGTCTAAATCAAACATTCATCTTGAGCAGAGGTCACTGGATAGTGATCAAGAGCAGGAACGTTAGGAATACTTTATTCCTCATGTCTGTAGCTCAAGGGCACAGACACCAAATGCAGTGCGGTCTGTCACCCTGGCCGAGATCAGCTGGCTCGCACAGACCTGGGATAAAACAGTGGACCTTGCTGGTGTCACCACACCTTCCCCACCATCACAACCTTACCTCAACTGGTCTTCCATTATCCAGCTCAACCTCTTGTTCACTCCGTGCCTCTGTGTCCATGAATGCTGCAGGCAACTGAATTTTGCCTAGTGCCTTGCAGCACATCTTCAGACTCTTGGTGAGCTCTTGGAGACTCAGGCTTTCCATGTGTTCCATCAAACATTGAACAATGTGGCATAGCATTTGTGGAAGATAATGGGTCTGAATTTCAGAATACAACTCCTGAGGACAATGGTGAATAGTTTTTATTAAGACTACTTTAATTGGAGATGATAAACACAATATATTTTAGTCAACATCATCGATATTGTGGGTTTATATCCAACACAAAATATAGGACTGGAAGTTTGGAAGAAATGCTCTTTTATCTCCAAACATAATTCAAGCAAAATTCCAGAATATTCACCTGTACGCCTCTTCATGATTCAACACTGTTCTGCTTCTCCCACCCACTGCCCCCACCTATCCATCCTGCTACCCATGATACACGTTAGAAAAAGACATCATATAATGGTACACATCACAACTGATAAATCAGACATGACCTAAAGTCATAGCCCTCAAAAAGAACCCTTTAGAACAATAGCTTCCCTGTCCCCCCTCATTCACATTTTTTTTCTTTGTAATGAAATATTGCGGAAGTTGTTAAAAGGATAGGATGATAACAGGCTGGTCATACCTTCTGAAGACAGGTCCATGAAGTAAATCAGTGTAAACAAACAGAAAGAAAGAATTATATGCAATAGTTTCACTGGCTGCATTTATATAAATGTACTTGGTTTACCCACAAATTTCCATTGGCAAATTTCTTGAAATTTATTTTCATGGGCAGACATTAATTAGAGGCTGAACATAACCCCAAATTGGGGGCGGGGAGTGGGCGAACCCTTTGAGTAGCATCGCAGCACCATCACAAGAAAGATACAATGAAGTCAAATCCAAGAATGGAAATGTGTGCTCATTTCTTCAATTCTATTTTCAGCAATCAAAATTATATTTTGTGTTTTGCAAATACACAGCAGGCACTGAAATACGATGATCCAGAACTCAACTAAGTAAAGGTGCTGTAAAGAGCTTCATCACATTAACTTTATATATTACAAAGCACATTTTGCAATTAATACACTGCAGAACACAGAATAGGGCATTAATCAAGGAAATGTGATGGAGGAAGATGGTGTGATGAAATCATGTACAATTCAAAGAACAAAGAACAGTACAGCACAGGAACAGGCTATTCGGCCCTCCAAGCCTGCGCCGATCTTGATCCCTGTCTAAACCAAAACCTTCTGCACTTCCGGGGAGCATATCCCTCTGTTCCCATCCTATTCATGTATTTGTCAAGATGCCTCTTAAACGTCGCTATCGTACCTGCTTCCACCACCAACCTCGGCAGCAAGTTCCAGGCACTCACCACCCTCTGTGTAAAAAAACTTGCCTCGCACATCCCCTCTAAACTTTGCCCCTCGCACCTTAAACCTATGTCCCCTAGTAACTGACTCTTCCACCCTGGGAAAAAGCTTCTGACTATCCACTCTGTCCATGCCGCTCATAACTTTGTAAACCTCTATCATGTCGCCCCTCCACCTCCGTCGTTCCAGTGAAAACAATCAAAGTTTATCCAACCTCTCCTCATAGCTAATGCCCTCCAGACAAGGCAACATCCTGGTAAACCTCTTCTGTACCCTCTCCAAAGCCTCCACGTCCTTCTGGTAGCGTGGCGACCAGAATTGCACGCAATATTCTAAGTGTGGCCGTACAGCTGCAACATGACTTGCCAATTTTTATACTCTATGCCCCGACCGATGAAGGCAAGCATGCCGTATGCCTTCTTGACTACCTTATCCACCTGCGTTGCCACTTTGTGACCTGTGGACCTGTACGCCCAGGTCTCTCTGCCTGTCAATACTCCTAAGGGTACTGCCATTTACTGTACACCTCCCACCTGCATTAGACCTTCCAAAATGCATTACCTCACATTTGTCCGGATTAAACTCCATCTGCCATTTCTCTGCCCAAGTCTCCAACCGATCTACATCCTGCTGTATCTGCTGACAATCCTCATCACTATCCACAACTCCACCAACCTTTGTGTCGTCCGCAAACTTACTAATCAGACCAGCTACATTTTCCTCCAAATCATTTATATATACGACAAACAGCAAAGGTCCCAGCACTGATCCCTGCGGAACACCACTAGTCACAGCCCTCCATTCAGAAAACCACCCTTCCACTGCTACCCTCTGTCTTCTATGACCGAGCCAGTTCTGTATCCATCTTGCCAGCTCACCTCTGATCCCATGTGACTTCACCTTTTGTACCAGTCTGCCATGAGGGACCTTGTCAAAGGCTTTACTAAAGTCCATATAGACAACATTCACTGCCCTTCCTTCATCAATCATCTTCGTCACTTCCACAAAAAACTCAATCAAGTTAGTGAGACACGACCTCCCCTTCATAAAACCATGCTGCCTCTCACTAATAAGTTCGTTTGTTTCCAAATGGGAGTAAATCCTGTCCTGAAGAATCTCTCTAATAATTTCCCTACCACTGACGTAAGGCTCACCGGCCTATACTTTTCTGGATTATCCTTGCTACCCTTCTTAAACAAAGGAACAACATTGGCTATTCTCCAGTCCTCTGGGACCTCACCTGTAGCCAATGAGGATACAACGATTTCGATCAAGGCCCCAGCAATTTCTTCCCTTGCCTCCCTCAGTATTCTGGGGTAGATCCCATCAGGCCCTGGGGACTTATCTACCTTAATGCTTTGCAAGACGCCCAACACCTCCTCCTTTTTGATAATGAGATGACTGAGACTATCTGCACTCCCTTCCCTAGGCTCATCATCCACCAAGTCCTTCTCTTTGGTGAATACTGATGCAAAGTACTCATTTAGTACCTCGCCCATTTCCTCTGGCTCCACACATAGATTCCCTCCTCTGTCCTCGAGTGGGCCAACCCTTTCCCTGGTTACCCTCTTGCTCTTTATATATGTATAAAAAGCCTTGGGATTCTCCTTAATCCTGTTTGTCAATGACTTTTCATGACCCCTTTTAGCCCTCCTGACTCCTTGCTTAAGTTCCTTCCTACTGTCTTTATATTCAAGGGCTTCGTCTGTTCCCAGCCTTCCAGCCCTTACGAATGCTTCCTTTTTCTTTTTGACTAGGCTCACAATATCCCTCGTTATCCAAGGTTCTCGAAACTTGCCAAACTTATCCTTCTTCCTCACAGGAACATGCTGGTCCTGGATTCTAATCAACTGACGTTTGAAAGACTCCCACGTCAGATGTTGATTTACCCTCAAACAGCCGCCCCCAATCTAAATTCTTCAGTTCCTGCCTAATATTGTTATAATTAGCCTTCCTCCAATTTAGCACCTTCACCCGAGGACTACTCTTATCCTTATCCACAAGTACCTTAAAACTTATGGAATTATGGTCACTGTTCCCAAAATGCTCCCCGACTGAAACTTCGACCACCTGGCCGGGCTCATTCCCCAATACCAGGTCCAGTACAGCCCCATCCCTAGTTGGACTATCTACATATTGTTTCAAGAGGCCCTCCTGGATGCTCCTTATAAATTCGGCCCCATCCAAGCTCCTAGCACTAAGTGAGTCCCAGCGGCACAGTGGTTAGCACCGCAGCCTCACAGCTCCAGCGACCAGAGTTCAATTCCGGGTACTGCCTGTGTGGAGTTTGCAAGTTCTCCCTGTGTCTGCGTGGGTTTCCTCCGGGTGCTTCGGTTTCCTCCCACATGCCAAAGACTTGCAGGTTGATAGGTCAATTGGCCATTATAAATTACCCCTAGGATAGGTAGGTCGTAGGGAAATATAGGGACAGGTGGGGATGTGGTAGGAATATGGAATTAGTATAGGATTAGTATAAATGGGTGGTTGATGGTCAGCACAGACTCAGTGGGCCAAAGGGCCTGTTTCAGTGCTGCATCTCTTAAAAAAAAATATAAGGGAAGTTAAAATCACCAACCACTACAACCCGGTTACCTTTACATCTTTCCAAAATCGGTCTACATATCTGCTCCTCTACCTCCCGCTGGCTGTTGGGAGGCCTGTAGTAAACACCCAACATCGTGACTGCACCCTTCCTATTCCTGAGCTCCACCCATATTGCCTCGCTGCACGACCCCTCTGAAGTGTCCTCCCACAGTACAGCTGTGATATTCTCCTTAACAAGTAATGCAACTCCCCCACCCCTTTTACATCCTCCTCTATCCCGCCTGAAGCTTCTAAATCCCAGAACATTTAGCTGTCAATCCTGTCCTTCCCTCAACCAAGTCTCTGTAATAGCAACAACATCATAGTTCCAAGTACTAATCCAAGCTCTAAGTTCATCTGCCTTACCTGTGATACTTCTCGCATTGAAACAAATGCACTTCAGACCACCAGTCCCGCTGTGCTCCGCAACATCTCCCTGCCTGCTCTTCCTCTTAGTCTTACTGGCCTTATTTACTAGTTCCCCCTCATTTATGTCACCTGCTGTCCTACTGCTCTGGTTCCCACCCCCCGCCACACTAGTTTAAACCCTCCCGAGTGACGCTAGCAAACCTTGCAGTCAGGATATTTGTCCCCCTCCAGTTTAGATGCAACCCGTCCTTCTTGTATAGGTCCCATCTGTCCCTGAAGAGATCCCAATCGTCCAGATATCTGAAACCCTCCCTCCTACACCAGTTGTTCAGCCACGAGTTTAGCTGCACTATCTTCCTATTTCTAGCCTCACTGGCACGTGGCACAGGGAGTAATCCCGAGATTACAACCCTAGAAGTCCTGTCTTTTAACTCCCACTGTAGGTCCTCGTCACTCTTCCTGCCTATGTCGTTGGTACCGATGTGTACCACAACCTCTGGCTGTTCACCCTCCCCCTTCAGAATGTCCCCTGTCCGTTCAGAGACATCCTTGACCCTGGCATCAGGGAGGCCACATACCATCCTGGAGTCTCTTTCACGTCCACAGAAGCAGTTTTTTATTATTTGTTTGTGGGATGTGGGTGTCACTGGCTAGGCCAGTATTTGTTGCCCATCCCCAATTGCCCTTGGATGGAGTGGCTCGTTAGGCCATTTCAAAGGGCTTTTATTTTTTTTTTTTTTTTTAGGATGTTCGTGCACCAGATGGCTTTTTTTTTCAACAATCGACAATGGTTTCATGGTCATCATTAGACTAGCTTTTTAAATCCAGATTAATTGAATTCAAATTTCACCATCTGCCGTGGTGGGATGCGAACCCATGTCCCCAGGGCATTAGCCTCGGTTCTGGAGTACTCGCCCAGTAACATTACCACTATGCCACAATACCAACCCCCTATATAGTTTAAAAAGGTGCACCCTGCATCCTTTATTCACTACAACAAATTTTTTTCCCTAGCTCTCACTTAATCACCCTCTTTTATTGTGTTTGATATCAATTTTCTTCTCAACTAAATCTTCTCCCAATTCTTCTGGTCTTCATTTTCTCCCCCTTAGTTTTGGAGAACACTCGTCCCCACCTATATTACTTCTCAGCAGGCATCTGTCCATTAGTAACTGCGGTGGATGTGCCACTGAAGCATTCAGAAAGAACAGTTATCAACTGCTGGTTCAGTAGGTTGAAGGATTCATTACGTGGAGTAGGAGAACATGAAATATAGACAAAATGGTCTTTATTCATTGTGAAATTCTTGCGCCTCTGCCACGTGGTATTCAGACAAGTGATATTGTTGTAATGTTACTACCGAGCCAGTGAATAATACTATGCAAAAAAACTACTACTGGTGCCACCAAGTGTCTGGAATCAGGTCCTACAACATAATGAATCGCTTGGTGGGATAAGGTACCTCACAGCCCTACTAAATTCACTGAACCACCATTGACACAACCATCCTTTGGGGATGTTTGAATGTTTCTAGAGCAACGTTTCATCCAAGGTTCAGGCATATTGGAATATTCATGGCATCAGACCCCAAAACTGAACATTTGGTCAGTTGTCACCCACTGCAAGCAATGTACACCTCATTTGCTCACCGATCAGTGCACTATACGGAGAAACAAAGCAGCCAGAAAATACACATTTCCAATTAAATTTCACTTTGTTCTGCTGTGCTTTAAGTCTTGAGTAGGTTAAAAGAATACACAATAGCAGCAAAAAACAACCTGAGCAGTGAGACCCACGGGTTAATGGTTGAAAAGTCATCGTCGCACTCCATGTACAACTGTCTTCTTGACTTACACTCACTATTCTACTGGTGCCTCCACCCTGAGGCCAACAGGTGAAAAGGCAGCCAGAAGTGGGAAAGGTGGTATTGTCGTCAGGCCCAAACAGGGAGAAGGGCTATAAACAGCTTCTTACTGAGGCTGTACAGCCCAGACTGGGAAGGAGATCAGGGGCTGGATTTTGTTGTCCTGCCGCTGGGAGGGGTGACGGGTGCAGAAAATGACGGCTGCCCCGCGCGGGACGCATGCCAGCACAACTCTGCAGAGAGCAGCCACTTAGTATATTCATGGCGACCGACCGACCCCCCGCCCCCCAATCACGTGGCGGGGGTGGCATTGCCGATGCCATTCAGGGCATCACCTGGCACAGAAGCTGCCACCATTTTTAAAATAAATTAAAATAAAGCCCTGCAGCCAGTTAACAAAATGCAGAGTTGACCCCTTCCCCACCTCGGCGGCGGCAGCTTTCCAATGGAAGGGAAAGTGGAGGGGCGTCAGTGCTGCATGTCGCGCTGAAGATCAGGAACTAAAAGGTAAGATCGCTGTGGGTTACATTTAAATTAATGTAAACATCTATTTAGCAGATGGAAAGCAGGGTCCTGAAGCAGAGCAGTGGGGGGGGGGGGGAAAAGAGGGGCCGCCATGGAGCTTCCCTTCCGCAGGGATGATCGGGCCTGGCAATCCTGGCATCAGGCTCCATGTCGGGCTGCTGCCATTCCGATTCACCGTCCCCCTCACCCCCTCTCCCACCGGCTGCCATGGAACCCGATGTTAGGCTGGGAACAAAACTCAGCCCCAAGAATGGGAATAAATTGTTGCACAACTGAGCCAGAGTGAGGGATTGGTCGCTAGAAACCACACAACAATAACACAATTTTCATCATGTATTTACTACAGACTAATTGGATATCTTATTTTACTTTCTTATATAAAAAAAAAAGAGTGCAGATTCACAGATGTAGACACTGCCTCTTTCAAACTGGTTGTGGAAGCTAGAGGAACATAGAGCTCCATTCAGATGAATCACTCAGTCCAATGTGTACCACACATCAGGAAGTAAAGTGACTGATACATTGAGAGCATCAAGGGAATGATGCTCTGTGATTGACAGCTCTGTTTGACAAAGAAAATCAGGGAAGAAAAGAGCTGCAGACTGAGGGGTCTATGACTAATTACAGGGATGCACGAATGGGTGGCACATGTAAGCTTCACATGGCACCAAATATAGTCCTGTATCTCATTTTGTCAGTGGTTGCACCAGATGAACCACAAACACCTGCTGTCACTGTTACCTTGCATCTTGGACAAATGGTATATCTGAGAAGTTTGCAGAAAATCTCTTGTTTAAAAAAAGACTAAACAAAGGAAAAAGATTATAGATCATGAAGAAAACCACTTTCAACAGTATTCTGAAGGAAAAGCACAATGTTGCAATGCTAAAAAGAATAAATAGATCAACGACAATTGAAGGGGGCATGAAGGCTCTCGCTCCCTTTTCTCATTTCGCTGTGAAAATCTCAATGCAGAAAATTTGGTACATCATTCGAAAAGAAATCTACAATATGATTACAACAAAGAATATACAGCATGGAATCATACAATCAATCAGCACAGAAGGAGGCCATTCAGCCCATTGTTTCTGTGCTGGCTCTTTATAAGAACTATCCAATTAGTTCCGCTCTGTCTTTTTCTCCCCCATACCCCTGCAGTTTCTTTCTCCTTCGAGTATTTACCCAATTCTCTTCTAAAAGTTACCATTGAATCAGAATCCACCACCTTTTCAGGCAGTGTATTTCAGTTCATAACTCACTGGGTTAAAAAAAAATTCATAGTAAATGGGAAAACGTTTATTAACACATAAGGTTTACCCAAATACATTAGAGCAACAGCTCGTGCCAAAATAAAATTGAAACATACAACAGATGTCACAACAGGCAGTGGAGTATTAGAACACACAATGATAACACACTAGAACAGCCAGTGAGCTCCTGTACATTGGACTGAGATGTAATCCTACAGCTAAGTGTTGTGTGGAAGTGCCAAGCAGATGTCAGGCACCTGCCCCAAAGAGATGAGGGAATAGTGAGCGCAGTCAACTGCTTGCATGATCTTGGAACACCCAAGAGGCAGCAGACCAGACTACCACAGTGGTTTCGATTAGGAGACATGGGCAACTAGTGGACTCTTGGATATTTATGGATCCGAAAAGTAAGAGGATATATTAGGGAACAACATTTTCAAGAATGCCAGAAGACCTAAAATTATAGTTTAGACTTATGAAAGGACCTTGTGTAGAATATGCTGTTGCATCACCTGTTTGGTCCTTATTGTCCTGATCAATATTTAACCAAAATCACAAACACATTATCTGGTCAATCACTCATTGCTTGCTATATGTAAACTGGCTCCCACATTTCCTACATTATAAACTTCAGAAGTATTTCTTTGGCTGTAAAGCACTTCGGGACATCTGGATATCATGGAAAGTGCAATGTAAATGCAATTTTTTCTTGGATAAATCAAAATAAAGTCCAAAAACACCTAAATTACATCAAAGCCTGACTATTACAACATGCAATGACTACTTCTTGTCTTGCAAAAACACAAATTAAAGTGAGAAATTGAATTATTAGTGAAACAGAAGCTCACGTGAGTCTTTCCGCACTGATTAAATGATAAAAATGATAAATAATACTGTCTTACCAGTGGAATGACTTCTAAGAGGAATACTAGTAGGCAACAGAGTTCTTGGACAGTGGGAGGAGCACTTGGACCATCCTTCACTATGTGGCTTACTGGCTGAGATCTGTCCCTGTAAATCACACATCATCCATGATTCCTCACAAATACAACACTGGCACACATTTCATAAACTGCAACTTCAAATAGTTGTTTAGTCCATTCTTCTTCACAGTCACGAGTTACAGGATGGTAGTTTATAAAATGAACATGAACCCCAAGCACTGGGAAAGCAAAAGCATCAAGTGAAAAGAGTTTAAAAGATGTGTTAAAATACTCGACAAGTGTACGTCTTTATTCCATTCTGCAATTATAGTTGTCTCGAAGCCCTGGCCCCACAAGTGAAGCATAGAAAATAAACAAAGATAAAGAATGACACACATGGTCTGTAACAATACACACACAATTTAGCTCCAATGTTTTCAATGCTTTACAACAGAAACATTCCTTCCTTCACCTTGCAGCATCTCAACACATCCACTCAACAACTTGCATTACTTGGATATGCACTTTGGGCCAAGAGCAGGCAGGTGGGATTAGGCTGGATAGTTCTTTCTCTGCTAGCACAGACACGATGAGCTGAAGGGTCGCAATCTATGCTATACATTTTCCATGTTTCTGTGCATCATTCAATCTCTATATCAGTCCGACTGGTTCCTCGTCACTGATCCCAGCACCCGTTGCCCCACTACCCCAACTGTTTCCAACCTTGCTGAACTGAGTTTAAACTGGCGTTCAGATTCCCAAGCGCCTTCCATCATTAAAAAAAAAACAAACACTCCTTTCCCCCTCTGATACATTGTTTTTGCCCCTATTTTTGCAACACAGGCACTGAAACTGTTACTGATGCCTTGGTCACCCTCTGGCCTGGACTATCCAAACATCCTTTAAATCAAATACAAGGTGTTTCACTGATAGTGTCCACTTTCCTTAAACCTGAGTCGGAAAGGGACACAATAGGTGACATAACAAGGTTTCGTCAAGAAATTGGTTTCAAATAGGTTTAAGAGAAGAAAGGTGCAGCGGTTTAAAATGGAAATACAAGGAGGACCCAGGTGGGACTTGGAACAAGATGTGCATGGCAGGAGTTTTAGACAGGACACCCATGGTACAGTTATGGACAAGTTGAACTTTTTGGAGGATGGGCCACCAGCAATGAGATGAGTAATGGTTTCAATCGCAAAAGGGGACGGGCAGAGGCAAAAACAAGTAGTCTTTAGGATGGAATGCACAAAGTGGGCTGAATTTAATTCTCCTGCCGCCGGGACTGGCAGCGGGCAAAAAAAAATGGTAGCCCATGTATGCGGGCTGTGCGCCATCTGCATGCTCTGGGTATTCCGCATCCCCCCCAATCACATGGCAGGGACAGGCTCTTCGATGTCAGCAATGGCGTCAGCTGCCCCATTTTAAAAGTGTTGCCAGAGCTGCATAGTTGAAGCCCGTACCTCCCACCAGCCAACACAAGGGAAATAAATGGCTGCCCAATTCGCCCTCCCCCAAACATTGTATTTAATATGTCACCTTTCCACCCCCACAACAGCACGAAGTGCAGTGGTGACCCCTTGCCCCCGCCCATACACTGGACATGCAGATTTGATCCCATCCCCCCTACACCCCTTCTCCATCACGGTTGTGCTAGCTTTCCCTGGATGGGAAAGTGAAAACGTGAGTGTGCCGCCCACCACACGCAAGATTGCAGTGAAAGGCATGTTTGAGTATTTAAATAAATGACAGGAATAAATTAAGTTGGGTCTTGTTGCTGGAGAGGGGGGTGGCGCCACTGCCAGGAAGATCAGTGATCGTCTGGCCACCACTCCACCCTGGGGAGGGAGAGAGAGGAGTGGGGGGGGGGGGGGGGAGGAAGAGAAGGAGAGAGCGGGGAGGGGGTGGGGGTGGAGACAGACCTAGCAGAGGTGGCGGCACAGTGGTATACAGTCAGGAGGGATTTACACTGGGAGTCCTCAACATTGACTTTGGACCCCATGAAGTCTCATGGCATCAGGTCAAACATGGGCAAGGAAACCATCTTTTAATTGCCACCCCCACCCCCCCACCATATGCTGATGACTCAGTACTCCTCCATGTTGAATACCACTTGGAGTAAGCACTGAGGGTGGCGAGGGCACAAAATGTACTCTAGGTGGGGGACTTCAATGTCCATCAAGAGTGGCTCGGTAGCACCACTACTGACCAAGCCCTAAAGGATATAGCTGCTAGACTGGGTCTGTTGCTGGTGGTGAGGGAACTAACAAGAGGGAAACATATACTTGACCTCATCCTCACCAACCTGCCTGCCGCAGATGCATCTGTCCATGACTGTATTGGTAGGAGTGACCACTGCACAGTCCTTGTGGAGACAAAGTCCCATCTTCACATTGAAAATATCCTCCATCGTGTTGCGTGGCACTACCACAGTGTTAAATGGGATAGATTTTGAACAGATCTAATAAGGCAAAGCTGAGTATCCATGAGGCGCTGTGGGCCATCAGCAGCAGAAATATCCTCAACCACAATCTGTAACCTCATGGCCCGGCATATTCCTGCACTCGACCATTACCATCAAGCCAGGAGACCAATCCTGGTTCAATGAAGAGTGCAGGAGGGCATGACAGGAGCAGCACCAGGCATACGTCAAACTGAGGTGTCATCCTGCTGAAGCTACAACACAGGGCAACTTGTGTGCCAAACAGTGTAAGCAGCATACGATAGACAGAGCTAAGCAATCCCATGACCAACAGATCAGATCTAAGCTCTGCAGTCCTGCCACATCCAGCCGTGAATGGTGGTGGATAATTAACAACTAACTGAAGAAGGTGGCTCCACAAATAGTTCCATCCTCAATGATGGGGGAGTCCAACACAACAGTGCAAAAGTTAGGTATTTGCAACAATCTTCAGCCAGAAATGCCGTTGATGATCCAACTCGGCCTCCTCCTGAAGTCCCTAGCATCACAGATGCCAGTCTTCAGCCAATTTAATTCACTCTGCACGATATCAAGAAACAACCGAAGGCACTGGATATTGCAAAGGCTATGGGCCCCGACAAGATTCCAGCAACAGCACTGAAGATTTGTTCTCCAGAACCCATCGCGCCTTTAGCCGAGCTGTTCCAGTATAGCTACAACACTGGCATCTACCCGGCAATGTGGAAAGTTGCCCAGGTATGTCCTGTACACAAAAAGCAGGACAAACCTAACCCAGCCAATTAACGTCCCATCAGTCTACTCTCAATCATCAGTAAAGTGATGGAAGGTGTCGTCAACAGTGCCATCAAGTGGCACTTGCTTAGCAATAACCTTCTCAGTGATGCTCAGTTTGGGTTCCGCCAGGGCCACTCAGCTCCTGACCTCATTACAGCCTTGGTTCAAACATGGACAAACGAACTGAACTCAAGAGGTGAGGTGACATCAAGGCAGCATTTGACCGAATATGGCATCATGGAGCCCTAGAAAAACTGGAGTCAATGGGCATCAGGGGAAAACACTCCGCTGGTACCTCGTGCAAAGGAAGCTGGTTGTGCTTGTTTGAGGTCAATCATCTCAGCTCCAGGACATCACTGCAGGAGTTCCAGCTGCTTCATCAATGACCTTCTTTCAATTATGTCAGAAGGCAGGATGTTTGATGATGATTGCACAATGTTCAGCACCATTCATGACTCCTCAGATACTGAAGCTGTCTGTGTAGAGATGCAGCAAGGCCTGGTCAATATCCAGGCTTGGGTGATAAGAGGCAACTAACATCCATGCCACACAAGTGCCGGGCAATGACCATCCCCAACAAAAGAGAATCTAACCATCTCCCCTTGACATTCAACAGCATTACCATCGCTGAATCCCCCACTATCAACATCCTGGGGGGTTACCATTGACCAGAAACTGAATTGGAGTAGCCATATAAATACCGTGACGACAAGAGCAGGTCAGAGGCTAGGAATCCTGCAGTGAGTAACTCATCTCCTGGTATATAGGCCGTACAACCCAAAGATGGTGGATCATATCAAAGATGTCCCTTCGCTGTTCGCAACGGGCAAGGTACAAACAGTACCCAACCAGCCCGTGCTGCAAAACTCAAAACGCAGTATGCAACATTAGACGTGATTCTCCTATTGGACAACATTTGCTAAATAATCCAGTGTGCCAAGAATTACACTGACAACCAATTTAAGATTGTCAGTGCGGTTCGCAGTGTGGTGCATTTGCGCGTACTGGAAGCTACATATATTAATACATTATATTCTTAATGTATTAAAGCTTCGACAACATGTCTCTATTTTCAGCAATACTCAAGTTCTGTACTACCAAACAACTAGACATATAACTCTTATTTGTCGATGGTATGAGCATTTAATAAGCACAGTAAATTGTAGTATACATCGGAATTATTCCAAGTTACTTCAGAAAGTAATTCAAGTAAATTAAACAACATAAGTAGCAATGACAGGACAGGTGTTGTGTTGCAGCTATGGAATGTGGGATCTCCTGGATGTCTACGTAAACCAGGGCAAACACGTCTGCAGAAAGCATAAGCTGCAAGAGCAATTCCAGATTAGGATTATTGATCTGGAAGCCGGACTGCAGACACTGCACAACATCAGGGAGGGTGAAAAGATACCTGGACACTTTGTACCAGGAGAAGGTCACATCCCTTAGAATAGGGTCTCCGGTTTTAGCCAGCGGTGAGGGACAGGAGGGTGTGACCGTAAGTGAAGCAGGTAAAGGGACCGAGCAGACAGCAGTGGAGGAGCCTCAGACTTTGCAATTGTCAAACAGGTGTGAGGTACTTCCAACATGCGTGGACGAAAGCGAGGTCTGCCAGATGGAAGAGCAGACTGGCCATAGCACCATGGTACAGGAAGCCGTTCAAGTGGGGAGAGCAAAAAGGAAAGTAATGGTTGTTGGGGACTGTATAGTGAGGGGGATTCACACTGTTCTCTGCAGCAAAGAGCGAGAGTCCAGAAACTTGTGCTGCCTGCCCAGTGCCCGGTTTGGGACATCTGCTCAGGGCTGGAGGGGAACTTGATAAGCAAGGGGGTGAAAGGTTGTTGTCAGGTAAGGCAGGAACGTGGAGTTGAGGTTACAAATCAGACCAACCAGATCTTGTTGAATGGCAGAGCAGGCTCGATGGGCTGAGTGGCCTACTCCTGCTCCTAATTCGTACGTTAGGTATACCAAACAGCCAGAGACAGTGGTTGGGTAGAGTGGTAGAATCAGAGGCAAGGATTGATGAAAGGATGGACTAAAATACTACACATCATTTCTCCTTCATAAAGTTTCTCTTTAGCTCTGTTGCAACTGTATCATGAGCGAGAACCTTGACCCTCCACTACTCATCCCACTACCTTATAGCAGAATGAGATGTGAAAGTGCCACACAATACAAGGTTAATATTTTGTCACATGAATATTGCACATTCCAGTTTTACCTAATGCAGTCTTCAAAAAGCCTGGTCAAGTAATCCCACAGGTAGTCCGTGCTTAGTGAGCTGATCAGCACATTCACCGTCTTTATTACTTCTGATGCATTTTTATTTTCTTTCATTTTGCTAGGGAGAGGAAAATAAATAATTGCATTTAGAATTCAGCAGCATCAGTTTGCAAAATTAACTAGAAAGCGCCTCAGGAGAACACAAACAGAAAGGGCTTAGGATAAAAGAACATAAAAATGAAGTGTCAAGCAAGTTAATACATTTGCAACAAGGAGATGCAAAAAGAAAACAACAAGACTCTTAAAGGTGTAAAGACCCAAGGAGAGAAAACAAATGAAGTCACCAAAGAGTAGCAAACCTTTACTCAAATGAATGGAAAACAGCACATTCCTGAAAAGGAGAGAGGGGGAGGGGGAGGAGAGAAGAGAGAAGAGAAGAGAAGAGAAAAGAGAGAGGAGAGGAGAGAAGAGAAAAGAAAAGAGAGAGGAGAGAAGAGAAAAGAAAAGAGAGAGGAGAGAAGAGAAAAGAAAAGAGAGAGGAGAGAAGAGAAAAGAAAAGAGAGAGGAGAGAAGAGAAGAGAAAAGAGAGAGGAGAGAAGAGAAAAGAAAAGAGAGAGGAGAGAAGAGAAAAGAAAAGAGAGAGAAGAGAAGAGAAGAGGAGGAGAGAAGAGAAAAGAAGAGAGAGAGGAGAGAAGAGAGAGATGCAGCCAAACACCAGTCAACACAAATTGAAGACATTTTATCATTTTAAGCTTTCAGCTTTATATTTACCTTATGATCAGACTTTCATTCTGGCTTGACTGGACATCAGAATCGAGCATTTCTTTGCAGATGGAGTAAAAAGCTCTGATCACATCAAGAAGCAAATCCCCAATGACCTGAGGGCCTATAAAAGGGATACATGATTAATCAGTGACCAGCAATCTGCTCTAGTCACAGGTGAACAAGTCAAAAAGGTAGAGAATTGTTAACCCTAAACATGACACATTTTTCCATTTCTCCCACCTCTACTGCAAGCCCAACCCACCCAGGAAACTGAATCACGTACCTCACGAATAAACAAAGTATACCTCCTCCTAAAAATAGTGCCACCCCATTTTCTATCTTGTTTTTTCTCTCCCTCCTCAATATACGACGTCACAATATGTATTTTCCATTCTTGTCCAGCTGGCAGCGAGGTTGCTGTCGATGCTGTCCAGTCTGGACCTTCCTATAAAATAACTGCTTTAAGTTCCCCAGTTCAATTCCTACACTCTGTATATTATAATACATGCTTTTTAACTGTTTTTTCTAAACCACCTCATCTTTATTTCGCACTTGGAATATCACGCTCATCTATTTCTCTCTTTACTATGAGCTGGATTTTGTTTTATTTGCCCAGCCCACTCTCTTTCCTTGTTTGAATAACTTGTCACTGTCATATAAACGATGGCCGAGTCTGTGCCGACCATCAACCACCCATTTATCCTAATCTTATACTAATTCCATATTCCTACCACATCCCCACCTGTCCCTATATTTCCCTACCACCTACCTATCCTAGGGGTAATTTATAATAGCCAATTTACCTATCAACCTGCAAGTCTTTTGGCATGTGGGAGGAAACCGGAGCACCCGGAGGAAACCCACGCAGACACAGGGAGAACTTGCAAACTCCACACAGGCAGATGTAGATGTAGCCCATCCCTGCAGAATATCTCATTAGTCCTACAGCCAATGCCAACGGTTACAGTGCCGTTCTATGATTGCCCTGATCTTCCTATTCTAGCACTTGGCTAATACTGAGATTACCACCCATAACATCTGCTCCTTGAACAAGCTTTTCCAGTCTATGTGATACGTCCCTTACCCTAGCAGCTGGGACACAAAGCATCTGGGACTTGCAATCTTTTGTCGTCAAGGTAGAATCAGCCCCTCTAACTACTGAATCCTGAACACCATTACTGCATTTCTAGCTATGCTGCGAGTCTCCCTTCCTTGTTTGTTGGTGCCACTAGCTGGCTCTGCCATCCTTCCCCACAGGAAGCTAGCTAGAACTTCAAATTAGCTCTAGCGCCTCTGGGCACTCCTGTTCTAACCTTTCCTTCCAGCCTTGTCCCATCCTTATGATGGTCACCTATCTTAGCTCTTCCATTGCCTGTTTCCCAACTCATTGATGCAATCAACCTCACCAACATTCATTTCAAAAATTACTGTTTCTTCCTACTGTGACAAATTGTCTCCACCTCCTTCTCAAGTGCTGAGTTTCGGAGCTCGATCAATGGCAGTTGGTGACCCTTCCTTTCCACTTAGTTCCCCCGCCCCCATTCTCTCCTCTCCTGAAGGGATGGAATTTCACAGGCAGGCACAGCCTTCTCATTCCTCCTTCAAGGGAAGAGTCTGATCAGTGAATATTGGTCTATTGTAACCAGAGCAGTCTTATTTTACACTCATCTGACACTGAAACACATTTTGTTAATAGCAATCACTTATGATTAGGAACAGCAACCTTCAAGGATTTTACCCCACTCCAGTCCAGAATCACTAAGACCGATTTAAATTTAGATATAGATATACAGCACTGAAACAGGCCCTTCGGCCCACCGAGTCTGTGCCGACCATCAACCACCCATTTATACTAATCCTACACTAATCCCATATTCCTACCACATCCCCACCTGTCCCTATATTACCCTACCACCTACCTATACTAGGGGCAATTTATAATGGCCAATTTACCTATCAACCCGCAAGTCTTTTGGCTGTGGGAGGAAACCGGAGCACCCGGAGGAAACCCACGCAGACACAGGGAGAACTTGCAAACTCCACACAGGCAGTACCCAGAATTGAACCTGGGTCACTGGAACTGTGAGGCTGCGGTGCTAACCACTGCGCCAAGTTGGGACTGCTGTACTGTCGGAGATCAATCAACCCAGCACAGACTAGAGATTAAACCTGGCACCCTCCTGTTGTGCGTGCTTCCAGGCCACACCAGTGAAAATTTACTAATTAATTAATCTACATTATGAAGAAGCCCTGTCTATTAATCCATTTGAGTCTAGCCAAAAAAAAGATAAAAATGGAAGACACATGTTTCAAATTCAAAACTGAGTTTGTTTCACTTCTATTGATTTTGCATCAACTTCTAATAAAAATCTTTCAACATTCAATGGAATCGTCCCTTTAGGTGAAGGTATAATGTGTAATTTGCTGGTTTACCTAATTCAGGTTTATCAAGTAGACTTATCAGAATACGAAATGGCTTCTGATGTGCTTGAGGTCCATGTTCCTGATCTGGCTCAGGGTGCACTTGCTGCAAAGTTCTTACCAATGCCTGCAGGTAAAAGCAGATTGCTTATAAGCAACAATGAACACTTCATCCTCTGAAATATATTTTCAGGAGCAATTATAACAAAGATGATTAAAAATAGTTGCAGCCCTTGAAGAACTCTTTCATAGTGGCATCAGTTACAGCTAATCCCACCCGCATCCCGAACGAGGAAAATGCAAGGTACGTGCGTGTCCCCTTCCCTGGCATGAATGACAGACAATCTCCTCTTTGAACACCTGCATGACCACCTTCACAAAGCACACCCAAAAATTGCTACTTCCTTCCTTCCTGCAAGGTCAGTGCTCCATGCCTTTTAGGTCGGGTAAGAGTACAAACACATACACTTTCGCTGAATTGCTCTACCAATCCGTGCACTTAACAGTATGACTACATAAGCACTACGTCAACACCAGGTCCAATTATTTGATGTGCGATGTAAATTTCTGTAAAAGGATGACTGATGTGCATTTCATAGCTTAAAAAATGATTTAGATATGGTTTACGAAACAACATTCTGATTTGAGTCATGTTTTGTAACTTCATGTAGGTGAAGTGTGAACCCAAATTTGGCAGCATGGCAAAAAATAATTTTCCTTAAATATCCTTACTCGAACCAGCAAGTCCTTGGAATGTTTGTCAAAATAATCCCTGGCATGATCTTCAGGAGAAGTGGAGAAGTCGGGATCTGCAGTCATGATGCCTCCTTTGATATCTGTACCTAAAAAGGATCAACATGAGCCATTATGATGAATGCAAACAGAACACACAAAAACATTTGCAAATAAATCTTTGTTTTATTGTCTGCTTGGTATAGAGATATGTTGAAAAGATTCTTTGCGATCAGAAATATTATGCGAATAATGATGTAGCAGTTACTGAAAAAGGTACGTGCAAATATTTAAAGAATCCATGCTGATAAGTGTGGCTGAATGTTGATCATTTCAGCAATAAGACTAGTTCACAAGCTTTTGTCGCATAAAAGGTGATCCTAAATACTAACAGTGATAGACAAGGTTGTTAAACAATGCTTACAGAATAAAAGGTGTGCGTCAGTGAGCTACAAAATCATGTTCAATTGGGGAGTTTAAGAATGCATAAAATCGTAACTTACAGAATCAACTAAAAAGCAAAATACTGCTTATATTACAAATCTGAAATTATTGTGTTTTAAGGTCAAACTTCCTCCATATTTCGCCCCAGGCCTCTCACCAATCTACGCCTGGCACTATGTCTGAGCTGCAAGACAATAATTTAAATCTTCCTTTCAAACTTTTAGCTACATGCCAGGCTTCCACACAATATTCCCCTGACTTGGCTGACAAGAGGCCAGCTCTTCCTCCAATTTTACCCTTATCCTCATGATATAGAACCAGCAGTTTGATGTACATTTCTCCACAACAGGTCCAAATCCTCATCTGAACAGTCCACCAAACAGTGCTCCATAATGCAGTGAACTGCTGTCTGACTGGATTACTGTCTCATCATTCGCCGACAGCTGCTCAGTTGCCTTTTCGTGCTCCAGTCTCCTCTCTGAACACAGATCATCTGCTTCATCTCTAAGGCTACTCTCACGCACAAACCAGTGCTAACCTGCATCACCACCAGGAAATGCCTAGGAAAAAAAAATCACCTGGCTGGCCTCAGTGAAGAAATATTCTAAAGGTGAAAATAAAGATACTTTTGTTTAAAATATGAAAATTAAATAAAAATTATTTTTTTTTTTACCCAAAAGCCAAGCATAGAGACGTCTGTTCAAGGACATGTCTCTCCTCAGTACTGTATGGAGAGCAGCAGAGAGAACAAGCACCATGTCTGCCCTGGTCATGGGGATGACAGAGTTATTTGGATCCTTGAAGAAAAAGGAGAAGAATTGTCAACTACAAATGTTAGTGTAAAAAGCTCACACCAGTCAGGTAACACTAAAGTGCAGACCACTGTGTTGTTGCACTTCAAAAACATTATTAATTTATGACCTTGTTAAACAAAATAAACATCCTTCAGAAACACTTTTGAATGCTGATTACAAACAAAGAAGTTGAATTCATATACTAATTTATGGTGGCCTCAGAATATCCCATATTGCTTTCTAGCTAACAGATTACCCTTCTGAAATGCCTTCATTGTACTGTAGGCAATAGGGCAGCCAATTTGTACAAAGCAAGATCCCACAAACAGTAATTAGTTGAATGCAATGAATCACCAGATAATGTGTTTTTGGTGGCCTTAGTTGAAGGAGGAATGTTGGCCAGGACACCAGAAGGCCTCCTTGCCCTGCCTTACACAGTGCCGAAGGAGTTTTTATGTCCATCTGGGCAAGCAGACAGAGCTTAAACCTCCATTTAAAGGTCTCACCTGAAAGATAACACAGATGACAGGGAGCATAAACTCAGCAGTGAGCAGCCTAGATCATGTGCCTAAATCCATAGTGGGGCCTGAATCAAGCTTCTGACTTAAATAGCGACATGACTATCATCTGAGGCAAGCTAACTCTTTAATACACAGGGCTCGAATTGAGCAATTGTTCCATCATATTTCTTCTTCTTTGGTCTCCTTGTCTCGAGAGACAATGGGTAAGTGCCTAGAGGTGGTCAGTGGTTTGTGAAGCAGCGCCTGGAGTGGCTACAAAGGCCAATTCTAGAGTGACAAGAGTCTTCCACAGGCGCTGCAGATAAAATTGGTTGTTGGGCCTGTTACACAGTTGGCTCTCCCTTTGCACTTCTGTCTTTTTTCCAGGCAACTGCTAAGTCTCTTCGACTCGCCACACTTTAGCCCCGCCTTTATGGCTGTCCGCCAGCTACGGCGATCACTGACTCCCACGACTTGTGGTCAATGTCACAGGACTTCATGTCGTGTTTGCAGACGTCTTTAAAGCGGAGACATGGACGGCCGGTGGGTCTGATTGCAGTGACGAGTTCGCTGTACAATGTGTCCTTGAGGATCCTGCCGTCTTCCATGCAGCTCACATGGCCAAGCCAGCTCAAGCGCCGTTGGCTCAGTAATGTGTATAAGCTGGGGATGTTGGCCACCTCGAGGACTTCTGCTTTGGAGAGACGGTCCTGATACCTGATGCCAAGGATTCTCCAGAGGCAGCGAAGATGGAATGAGTGAAGACGTCGCTCTTCGTTGACATACGTTGTCCAGGCCTCACTGCCGTAGAGCAAGGTACTGAGGACACAGGCTTGATACACTCGGACTTTTGTGTTCCGTGTCAGTGCGCCATTTTCCCACACCCTCTTGGCCAGTCTGGACATAGCAGTGGAAGCCTTTCCCATGCGCTTGTTGATTTCTGCATTGAGACACAGGTTACTGGTGATAGTTGAGCCTAGGTAGGTGAACTCTTGAACCACTTCCAGAGCGTGGTCGCCGATATTGATGGATGGAGCATTTCTGACGTCCTGTCCCATGATGTTCGTTTTCTTGAGGCTCATGGTTAGGCCAACTTTGTTGCAGGCAGTCGCAATCCTGTCGATGAGTCTCTGCAGACACTCTTCAGTGTGAGATGTTAATGCAGCATCGTCAGCAAAGAGGAGTTCCCTGATGAGGACTTTCCGTACTTTGGTCTTCGCTTTTAGACGAGCAAGGTTGAACACCTGATCTTGTGTGGAGGAAAATTCCTTCTTCTAAAGACTTGAACGCATGTGAGAACAGTAGGGAGAAGAAAATCCCAAAAAGTGTAGGTGCGAGAACACAGTCCTGTTTCACTCCACTCAGGATAAGAAAGGTGTCTGATGAGGCACCGCTATGCTGAATTGTGCCTTTCATAATGTCATGGAATGAGGTGATGATACTTAGTAGCTTTGGTGGACATCCAATCTTTTCTAGTAGTCTGAAGAGACCACGTCTGCTGACGAGGTCAAAGGCTTTGGTGAGATCAATGAAAGCAACATAGAGGGGCATCTGTTGTTCACGGCATTTCTCCTGTAGCTGGCGAAGGGAGAACAGCATGTCAATGGTGGACCTCTCTTCTTGAAAGCCACACAGTGCCTCAGGGTAGACACGCTCAGACAGCTTCTGGAGTCTGTTTAAAACGACTTGAGCGAAGACTTTCTCCACAATGCTGAGCAGGGAGATTCCACGGTAGTTGTTGCAGTCACCGTGGTCACCTTTGTTTTTATAGAGGGTAATGATATTGGCATCGCGCATGTCCTGTGGTACTGCTCCCTCGTTCCAGCACAGACAAAGCAGTTCATGGAATGCTGAGAGTATAGCAGGCTTGGCACTCTTGATTATTTCAGGGGTAATGCCGTCCTTTCCAGGGGCTTTTCCACTGGCTACAGAATCAATGGCATCAGGGAGTTGAAATGTTATTGGCTGTTCATCCAGCTCATCCATGACTGGCAGAGACTGGGCTGCATTGAGGGCGGAATCAGTGACATTTTTCCTGGAGTACCGTTCTAGGTAGTGCTCCACCCAGCGGTCCATTTGCTTGCATTAGTCAGTGATTGTGTCCCCAGATTTAGACTTGAGGGGGTGGCGATCCTCTTGATGGTTGGCCCAAAAGCTTTCTTAATGCCATCATACATTCCTCTGATGTTTCCGGTGTCGAATGCCAGCTGAATATGATTGCATAGGTGTTGCCGGTAGTCATCTACACGGTGCCTGGCTGTTCTTTGTGCAGCGCTTCTGGCTGCTTTAAGTGCTACGGATGTGAACTTATGGGGGCTTGTAGTTCAACAGTGCAATGCACTTAGCGGATATGAGATTGAAACCAGTCTGCAGTCTTCTTCTCAAATTTACCGAAGGTGTTCATTGCTGAGTAATAGATGGCATCTCTGATGTGGGCCCACGTGGTCTCTGCATCCCCTGTAGGAGTGTTTTGAAGGGCTTTTTCAAGTGAATTTAGAAACTTATGTAACAGCTGTGGATGAGAAATTCTGTTAGTGTTGATGAGCGGGCAGTCCTTCTGCTTGGAGTGATGCAGCTTCTTTGGTTTGAGTCTAGCCATGCCGCACACCAGGGAGTGGTCGGTGTCACAGTCCGCACTGTGGAAGCTGCGTGTGATTTGGACACTGTTTATAGAGGCTCGCCTTGTGACGATGAGATCCAGCTGGTGCCAACGACGTGATCTTGGGTGCCTCCAAGAAACCTGGTGACAGGGTTTAGTGTGAAAGAACGAGTTGGTGATGCAGAGGTTGCGATAGGTACACAACTCCAGCAGTCTCTGTCCATTCTCATTCATCCTTCCAATGCCATAGCGCCCAAGGCAGGAGGGCCATGAGTCATGGTCGGCCCCAACCCTGGCATTAAAGTCCCCCAGCAGGAACAAATGTTCGGTATTGGGAATGCTACTAATGATATTATGGAGTTCCTCGTAGAACTGGTCTTTATCTTCAGGTGGGGAGCAGAGTGTTGGAGCATAGATGCTGAGTAGGTGCACTGGACCAGAGGCAGTGAGCAGTTGGATGGACAGTATGCGTTCCGATCCATTTGAAGGTGGCTCTATCATGCTGAGCAAAGAGTTTCTGATGGCGAAGCCCATTCCATACTGTCTTGGTTCTTCAGGATCCCTACCCTGCCAGAAGAAGGTGTAGTCTTGCTCTCTTAGAGATCTGCTCGCAGGGAGGTGTGTCTCCTGAAGTGCTGCAATGTCCAGATTGAGTCTACTGAGCTCATTGTTAATGATGGCGGTCTTCCGAGAATCGTTGATTTGTACAAGGTCTTCCGACAGGCCAGGACACATAGTTCTGACGTTCCAGCTTGCAAAACGAAGGACTGGTACCTTCTTTCCTTTTTTTGTCGTGCTGTTTGGTGCGGTGTTACAGCCCACCTGTCGGGCAATGACCCTGAGCTCCAAGCACCCATTGAAGCAGGTGGCCTGTGGCGGGGCAGAACCTTACTGACCGGGGGCTGCCCGGTTTGAGGCGGGCGGTAACTGTCCGGTGAGATGTGATGACCTCTCCCACCTTCATAGTTACTCTTCAGAAATAAAAGCAATGCACACTTTAGCCTAAATTTTACAAACTCTATTATTGCTCAGCGTACAACTGATTAAGGCTGCAACATAAACCCACTTTCACTGTACTTACTGCAGTAAATTCCAGTCACAAATGGTAGATGCTTATTAAAAATAAAAGGTTTGTAACCAAAATAAACAGGCAACACAAATTAACCTTATTCGACTCACACCAAATCTCTGTCAATGAATGAAAACGATGTGCTTTGTCTTTGCTACATGCTAGAAAGTTCCATGAACCCACTGATCATCTTCACATTTCGCATAACTGAAATGCTTAAGCACAAATCTGAGCTGCTTTCAAATTCATGTTTCAGGAGGTGAACAAACAGCGTTCTATAGAACTGTGACAATCTATCACTACAGACATACTTGCGAAATATGGTGCATTACTCACACTTTGATGCAGGATATTTCTTTGATAAATGACCAGTCCTAAAGTGCACTTTATGCACCAATGCTACCAACCATTTACCTCCCGAGACAGAGTATAAGTCAAGGGTGATGAAATATATTAAGCTTCACAATATCACAAGATACAGTTTCTCGTCACTTTTGCTGTGAAGCAAGGTACTTGTGACTTGCAAGTTAATTTGCTTTAGAATTCTTACCAAGAGAACACAGACAAAAATACATATGCTAATTACTTACCAGGCATGTGCAAGGAGGAAAAAAGTAAAACAGAATTTCTAAAGTGTTCCGCTGTACGAGAACATTAGAATCTTGCACCGAGGCACATAACGCTTTCACCTGGAAAACAAAATAAATGGCAATGAACTACCACCACAAAAGCAAAATACTGATGGAAATTTGAAATAAAAACAGGAAATGCTGGAAATACTCAGCAAGTCTGGCAGCATCTGTGGTGAGAGAAGCAGAGTTAACATCTGTGACCTTTCATCAGAACACAATTGTTCTCATGCTGAATCCTTCCACTTCCCAGAGCAGCCATCATAATGGAATGTGCTGTCAGAGACTAAGAATTTAGGGTTCAATTTCAGGCCTCGTTACAAGTTCCTCTTCAGGAACTGGAGTTGGAGAAGGCCAAAAATCACAAAAATTTACCAAAGCTGCCAGATTTTCAGTCCATTAATTTGGGAGATTAATTGTAATGTTCACACTGCATGAACGGAGATTAGTTCCAAATCCACTGTAAATCATTGTTGCCAATTCTAGCCAACTTCAGTTCAGTCCACTCACCTTCCCTCCCTTCAGGAGGACAAAACAAAACCAAAATATAAAAAAGGAGGGTTAGAAACATAGAAAAATAGGAGTAGTAGGACATTCAGCCTTTCGGGCCTGCTCCACCATTCAAAAAAGATCACGGTTGATCGGCCAATTCAGTACCCTGTTCCCGCTTTCTCCCCATATCCCTTAATCCCTTTGGCATTATTATATCTACCTACTTCTTGAATATGTTTAATGATTTGGCCTCCACTGCCTTCTGTGGTAAAGAATTCTGCAGGTTCACCACCCTCTGAGTGAAGACGTTTCTTCTCATCTCGGTTCTAAATGGCATACTCCGTATCCTGAGACTGTGGCCCCTGGTTCTGGGCTCCCCAGCCATCGGGAACATCCTCCTTGCATCTACCCTATTTCGTCCTGTTAGAATTTTATAGGTTTCTATGAGATCCCCTCTCATTCTTCTAAACTCTAGTTAATATAGGCCTAGTCAACCCAATCTCTCCTATCACAGGAATCAGCCTAGTAAGTCTTCTTTGAATATTAGTTTGCTGTTCATGCTGGAAATTGTGGGAAAGACGAGTGCACCACACAGAATGTGAGAGACTGACATGTGATCAGTCTGATAGTTGGTCTCCGCTGGAACACGAGGAATGGGGCATCAGAAACCTGGGAAAATGTTGCTTAGAACTTGCAGCTTGCTGGAATGCTTGCGCCACATGCGAAGCACAAAGTCCTCCCACGGGATCATCTTGGCCAGAATAAGCATCTGGAAACATCCTTCCTCAGATAAGGCCACAATACTCCAGATGTCGTCTCACCAAGGGCCTGTATAACTGCAGTAAGACATCCTTGCTCTTGTACTCAAATCCTCTTGCAGTGAAGGCCAACATACCATTCGCCTTCCTAACTGCTTGCTTTCAGCAGCTGGTGTATAAGGACACCCAGGTCTCTTTGCACCTCCCCCTTTCCCAATCTATCAACATTCAGATAATAATCTGCCCTTCTGTTCTTGCAACCAAAGTGGATAACCTTACATTTATCCACATTATACTGCATCTGCCATGCATTTGTCCACTCACCCAACTTGTCCAAATCACATCAGAGCCTCTTTGCATCCTCCTCACAGCTCACTTTCCTCCCCAGCTCTGTATCGTCTGCAAACTCGGAAAGGTTACATTTAGTTCCCTCACCCAAGTCATTAATATATACTGTGAATAGCTGGGGCCCAAGCACTGATCCCTACGGTACCTCACTAATCACTGACTGCCACCCGGAAAAAGACCCGTATATTCCGCTCTCGGTTTCCTGTCTGTCAACCAATTTTCAATCCATGCCAGTATATTACCCCCAATCCCATGTGCTTTAATTTTGCACACTAACCTCTTGTGGGACCTTAACAAAAGCCTTCTGAAAATCCAAATGCACCACATCCACTGGTTCTCCTTTATCTATTCCACTAGTTACATTCCTCAAAAACACCAGTGGATTTGTTAAGCATGATTTCCCTTTCGTAATCCCATGCTGACTTTGCCCAATCCAGTTTATGCTTTCCAGGTGTTCTACTATCACATCCTTTATAATAGACTCGAGCATTTTCCCCACTACTGATGTAAGGCTAATTGGTCTGTAATTCCCTGTTTATTTCTCTCCTTCCTTTTTTAAATAGTGGGGTTACATTTGCCACCCTCCAATCAAAGGCTGAAGGTTGGATTGCATTAATAGACTTACCGCAAGGCGTGGATCTGTGCCAAACATATACTTCTGCTCTTTTCCGTGCAGAGATCTGTTAATGTGGTTGACAATAAACAGTGAAGCAGGGAGGCGTATGGAAGGGCTGGCTATGACACTGCCCCACAGAGCTCCATAGAATATCTCCTGGCCCACTACCAGAATCAGCTTCTGCAGCAAGATGTCCGTTCTTCATTTAATAAAGAGAGGAAAAAAAGCTCAAAATATTTGACTTCAACACAAATTAAAATACCAGCCCAACACAGATTCCAAGGCAGTGATCCAAACGTGGGGCTTGGATCTTGTCAAAACACAAAATTAGGCTGACTTGTCAGTTGAATGCTATAAATGAACCAGCCCAGTAATCCTCTTCCAGACAGCCACATAAGCCTTCTTTTAAAAAAAAAAAGACTATTTCTTCTGGTTTTGTATTCTACATTGTGAAGGGGGGGCAAGGGGTGGAAGAGTAGTTTCCAGCATCTTTTCGACATTAGCTTGATAGAGCACCCCAACTGCCTGTCGCACGGAGTCAACAGGAAATCCCCTCAATTTTTACCGTCAGGCCTCAACACAACTGGCGAATTTACTGCGAGAACAAGAAATCCAGCTGCCTGAGCTAACCTTCACCCTAAACTCAGAACAGGTAGGCCTCCAAATGTTCAGTCAGCAGGACATTTTCCCTGACAACTTTCAACCTGCCACTGCCCATTTACACCAAAAAACCAGGGTAGTGAGAAAGTTAGCTCCAGGGCCGGAGTAATATTGCTTTGGCTGGGGAATCATAGAAGAATTCATCATTCTGGCAAATAGGCTTGTTCAGAACTCCTGTGCTTATTCAATAATTATCAAAACCTGTTTACACCATGGGTACAAACTAAAGTAGCTTTAAATGCTTAAAACAGCCAAGTGTACTTGCAGATGAGGAAAAGGTGATGGCCTATCAACAGATAACAGTGTTCAGAGCTATGGGGGGCAGAGGGGGGGGGGGGGGGGGGGGTTGGTGTGCAGGGGCGGTAGGAGCATCACTCCCATCATAGCTGCCAGAGCAGGGACCAAGTATTTTCATTGGCCCATTGAGATCACTGAGCCAAAAGTGGCAGCATATTTGCCAAGGAATTACTGGACACAGCACCAGATTTATTCTGCATCTGGGTGAAGGGAAGGCAGGTGTTAAGGGTTTTCACAGTACGTCCAGTTATGCCTATATGTGGAATAAAACCTGATCTTTTCACTGACCACTAAATGCAGCCTAAACCTGAACGTTATCCTTAATATTAGCAAGTTATCTGTCAATGTGCACCCCATTATGTCCATAAAATCAACATCCATCGACATTCCCTTGTCCACTACCGAAAACATTAACCCCGTTCCTCTCTCCACAGATGCTGCCTGACCTGATTATTTCCAGCATCTGCCATACTTTGCTCTTGTACTGAAGTTTCTAATCTTCACTTACTGGTTGATTTCTTGTAAATTTTTATTTGGTATTAGATATCGGAGTTATCAGGAAAGACTGGAGAAACGTGGATTTTTAAAGTATATACGAAAATGTACGAGAAGTGTTAAGTAGAATTAAAACTATCCCCACAATATGATTAAGCATTCAATGATAGCTAACACTGTTGCTATGTAGACTGAGTAAAATCTTCCAGCAGCTATGTAACTGTATTTCATCAATGACTTCTTTCCTAATCTAACTGCCATCAATTAAATTTCCTATTGGTCTCTTGGGCAGCAATTATGATGAGTGAGGCCAGTTTCAATTTAATTTGAAGAGATACACTGGGTGAGGAAGATGTACATTAACTATCACAAAAATGCCATGTGTAAGGGATTTAATGATTTCGTGACAAAGTGACAAATTTCACAAACTATACCATGAACTCTGATGATTGGCACATGATAAACTAAGTCAATGCTTGAAAAAACATTTCAGTAAATTCTGTGGCCCATTAACAAAGGAATTATTGGAATGCTCAGTTAGCATGTTCCAGTAGCATGATTGCCTTTGTAATTTCAGCGTTAGGCATTCTTAGGTCAGATAGTGTGTGACTAGGTGCAAAATAAAACACTCTCTGCTCCACCCAACAATGTGCCTTAAGTCCATGTCCTGAGGCGAACTCTCCCTAATGGATCATTTTTCCATTCCCCACACCTGCTGGCTTCATGACTCTGTCCAAGCTTGCTGAGTTAGGGTTAATCTTGTGCCGTACACCTATGTTTATTGGGAATTGAGCTGAGCTTGCTTTAACTAATTTTACAAAAGGTACTTATTTTACAATAGACTCTTACAGCTAAAAAACAGAGATGATTTTTCCCAACAGTCTGGACTGGATCTAAATCCAGAGGATTTCATTTTTATCACTAAAGTGTTAGTGTAACCAGGATTTGTGTATCCAGTTGTTAACTGCTTTAATAATTGGATGAAATGTATTTCCTTCAAAGACTTACACCACTCCCCAATTGTTTTCTGAACTGAACCCATAAAGTTGAAACATAACTCAAATTAACACATCCTTTTCCAAACAGCTTAAGATATAGATGTAATAAACATCAGAATCAACCAGCATTAGTACATCTCACCTCTCATAAATCTCTGATCCCTCCTCCAGCCCTGGTAGCAATCCCGTGATGAATGCCTGCAGGCTGGGATTTAAGGATTTGTGTAGTGGGAGGTAGTATTTCTCATACAGCCCAAGAAGCACTGGTTTCACTGACATAGCTGCATTGCCCAGCAAGGGGAACAGGCCTGAGCTACAAGAGAGTAATAAAGAACAAAAAATATGTAATTTGCTTGTTAAACCTGGCTGAGCTCTACATCATGGTTTACGGCAGCGAGTAAATGCTTTTGAAATAGATGCATGTCCTCGGGTGCAAATACATTCTTCATGTACAGTGTTTCACTATCCACCGTGTTTGCTTAATAACGTCAAGGAAAGCTTTATAAAAAAAAATCTCAATACCATTCCAACTATCCAATCTAAATAAAATTTCTACATCTACAATTTTCAGGCTGTATCGTTATAAATCAATACCAAATAAGAGCTTAACCAACAATTTGGTCAAAAGCTGATTCTGAATTGGAGAAAAAAAAAAATCTGCTGCATTTTGTACAGGTCTTTATCTACTGTACCTGTAAAAGAACAAGTCCTTGGCCAGCCATTTGGTTCCAATTATCTTAAATATGACTTCATAAGTTTCCAGTGCTTTCAGGTGCACACCAATGGGAAGTGCCGGATGCAAGCATTGTGCAAGTCTTTTGCCAATGATTAGACGTTTTGGTAGGAGGGAGTACTTCAAATTGCTCTGGAGTGCCTGCAGATACAGAAGATTAAAACTTAGAACATTTTTTTAAAAATTAGCAGAAAATTACTAGATCACAAATGCAAACCACAAATGAGCATCTCCAATTTCCCCAAACAGCATGCCTTCGGTGGCTAAAATGTCACTTGGGCAAAGGACAGTGGGGAGTAGGCGAGACTAGGGATAAACTAATTTCTTCTTCCCCACACCACCTTCATTAGAGAGGGGTTGGGAAGTGTTGAAGTTCAAAGGTACTTGGGTGCCCTTGTTCATGAAAGCTAACATGCAGTTACAGCAAGCAATTAAGGCAACAAATGGTATGTTGGCCTTTATTGCAAGGGGATTTGAGCACAAGAGTAAAGATGTCTTTCTGCAATTATATACAGCCTTGGTGAGACCACACCTGGAGTATTGCATGCAGTTTTGGTCTCCTTACCCAAGAAAAGTTATACTTGCCATAGAGGGAGTGCAACGAAGGTTCACCAAACTATTGCCTGGGATGGAGGGATTGTCCTATGATGAAAGATTAAATAGACTGGGTCTTTATTCTCTGGAGTTTAGAAGAATGGGAGGTGATCTCATTCAAACATACAAAATTCTTAGAGCTCGACAGGGTAGGTGCAAGAAGGATGTTGCCCCTAGCCGGGCAGTCTAGAACCAGGGCACACAGTCTCAGAATAAAGGGAAGGCCGTTTAGGACTGAGATAAGGAGTAACTTTTTCACTCATAGGGTGGTGAACCTTTCGAATTCTCTGCCCAGAGGGCAGTGGAGGCTCAGTTGTTGGGTACGTTCAAGACTGAGATCGATAGATTTCTACATATTTAAAACATCAAGGGGTACAGGGATAGTGCAGGAAAATGGTGTTGAAGTAGATGATTAGCCATGATCTCACTGAATGGCAGAGTGGACTCGAAGGGCTGAATGGCCTCACCCCAGGTCTGATTTCTTATGTTCTTAAATGGTACAGAAATTATAAAGGCAGAATGGGAGGCATGTTGATAAAATTAAAGGCACAATTAATTTCAGGGAGTCTGGCACAGCAGAGACAGCAAGTTGGTCAAAAAGGTCAATGAGAGAAGAGTAATTAATAGTTTTTTTTTGAATGGAGAGATATGAACAATGGTGTCAGTATTACTATCATTGCTTTTTGGAAGTCTTGATAACTATGAAGCGGGCTGTAAGCAAATCCATATTCAGTTTTGGTAAGCAAAACCATTTCCATTTGAACTCTGAATGTTTTGCAAACTGTCTGAAATGAGATGCACAGTTTTGCATTTGCCATCAGGTGAAAATTCTTGTTTTTCCTCACACGGCAGAGTATGAATTACAGCTAGGCACAGCCTGCAGTATAACTCCGGTCTTGCCAGCTGACCTTTATACTCTACATAAAGGGTCAGTAACTAGATTAATTATTTGGTATTTAAAAGTTAATGGTGACCCTGTTTTGAACCTTTTAAATACACAAGTGCCTGTTTTGACATTATACTTTCATCTGTGATGTGCACAGAACTGGGGACAGGAAGGAGCCTCCAGGTTGAAGCAGTAACTTTTTCTTTAAAAAAAAAACACACAGACTCGTAAGGGAGCCCTTTTGTATGCAACCCCCCCCCCACCCACCCCAAAGAAATCAATACCAATATTACTGTTCTTTACTCAAATATTATTAACTTGGTCACTTCTGAAAATTCATACAACTCTACTCACTGAAGAATCCACATCAACTTAGTTACTTCCTTAAAAAAAATGTACAGACATGATATATTGCTTGAAATTGTCTTTTTAATATTACACGACCATTTCAAGTAGAAGCATTTCTATGACATACTTGGGTTACAACAGAAGAATCCCGACTCTACTTATATTCTGGAAATGAGGAAAGGCAAAAATCGATGTTTTGCTTTCACAGCAACTTAATAACAGGGAGGAGGCCATTTAGCCCCTCGAGCCTGTTCCGCCATTTAATGAGATCTTGGCTCATTTGCAGCCTAACTCCAAATACCCGCCTTTTTTTTGACTCGTTCATGGGAGTCACTGTCTAGGCCATCATTTATTGCCCATCCCTAATTGCCCGGGAGAAGGTGGTGGTGAGCTGCTTTCTCGACCCACTGCAGTCCTTGGGGTTCAGGAACAACAATAGTGCTGTTAGGAAGGGAGTTCCAGGATTTTGACCCAATGACAGTGAAGGAACGGCGATATAGTTCCAAGTCAGGATGGTGTGTAGCTTGGAGGGGAATTGCAGGTGGTGATGTTCCCACCTGCTGCCCTTGTCCTGCTAGGTGATAGAGGTCATGTGTTTGGAAGATGCTGTTGAAGGAGCCTTGGTGAGTTGCTGCAGTGCATCTTGTAGATGGTACACACTGCTGCTACTGTGCATCAGTGGTGGAGGGAGTGAATGTTGAAGATGGTGAATGGGGTGCCAATCAAGTGGGCCGCTTTGTCCCGGATGGTGTCGGGCTTCGCGTGCCGTTGGAGCTGCACCCATCTAGGCAAGTGGAGAGTATTCCATCACATTCCTGACTTGTGCCTTGTAGATGGTGGACAGGCATTGGAGAGACGGGAAGAGAGTTACTCACTGCAGAATTCCCAGCCTCTGTCCTGCTCTTGTAGCCACAGTATTTATTTGGCTACTCCAGTTCAGTTTCTGATCATTGGTAACCACACCACCCCCCACGCCCAGGATGTTGATAGTAGGGGATTCAGCGATGGTAATGCCATTGAACATCAAGGGGAGATAATTAGATTCTCTCTTGTTTGAAATAGTCATTGCCTGGCACTTAAGTGGCAAGTAACATTCACGCCACACATCAGCCCAAGACTGCACATTGTCCAGATCTTGCTGCATATGGACACGGGCCACTTCAGTATCTGAGAAGTCACGAATGGTGCTGAACATTGTGCAATCAGCAGCAAACATCCCCACTTCTGACCTTATAATGGTGGAAAAGTCACTGATGAAGCAGCTGAAAATGGTTGGCCCTCGGACATTCCCGAGGAACTCCTGCAGTAATGACCTGGGACTGAGACGATTGACCAACAACCACAACCATCTTCCTTTGTGCTAGTTATGACTCCAACCAGCGGAGAGTCTCCCCCCACCCCCCAACCAATTCCCATTGACTCCAGTTTTGTAAGGGCTCCTTGATGCTATACTCAGTCAAATCCTATCTTGATGTCAAGTGCAGTTACTCTCACCTCAGCTCTGGAGTTCACCTCTTTTGTCCATGTTTCAACCAAGGTTGCAATGAGTAGGTGAGTGGCCCTGGCGGAACACGAACTGAGGAGTGAGCAGGTTATTGCTAAGTAAGTGCCGCTTGATAGCACTGTTAATGACCCCTTCCATCATTTGCTGATCAAGAGTAGACTGATGGGGTGGTAATTGGCCAAGTTGGGTTTTCCCTGCTTTGTGTGTACAGGACAGACTTGGGCAATTTTCCACATTGCCAGGTAGATGCCAGTGTTGTAGCTGTACTGGAACAGCTTGGCTAGGGGCTAAGCAAGTTCTGGAGTACAGGTCTTCAGTACTATTGCCGGAATATTGTCAGGGACCATAACCTTTGCAGTATCCAGTGCCTTCAGCTGTTTCTTGACATCACATGGAATGAATTGGATTGGCTGAAGACTGGCATCTGTGATGCTGAGGACTTCAGGAAGAGGCCAAAATGGATCATCCACTCGGCACTGCTGGCTGAAGATTGTTGCAAATGCTTCAGCCTCATCTTTCGTACTCATGCGCTGGGCTCTCCCATCATTGAGGATGGGGATATTTGTGGAGCCACCTCCTCCTGTTAGTTGTTTAATTGTCCACCACAATTCACGGCCAGATGTGGCAGGACTGCAGAGCTTAGATCTGATCCGTTGGTTATGGGATCGCTTAGCTCTATCACATGCTGCTTCTGCTGTTTGGCATGCAAGTAGTCCTGTGTTGTAGCTTCACCAGGCTGACATCTTATTTTGAGGTATGCCTGGTGCTGCTCCTGGCATGCCCTCCTGCACTTTTCAATGAACCAGGGGTGGTACCCAGCTTGATGATAATGGTAGAGTGGGGGATAGGCTAGGCCAAGAGATTACAGATTGTGGTTGAGTACAATTCTGCTGCTGATGGCCCACAGTGCTTCATGGATGCCCAGTTTTGAATTACTACATCTGTCGAAATCTACCACATTTAGCAGATGGTAGTACCACACAACACAATGGTGGGTATCCTCAATGTGAAGACAGGACTTGGTCTCCACAAGGACTGTACGGTGAACACTCCTACCAATACTGTGAAGGACAAATGCATCTGCAACAGGTAGATTGGTGAGGACTAAGTAAAGTAGGTTTTCCCCTCTTGTTGGTTCCCTCACCACCTGCCACAGACCCAGTCTAGCAGCTATGTCCTTCAGGACTCCGCCAGCTTGGTCAGTAGTGGTGCTACCGAGCCATTCTTGGTGATGGATATTGACGTCCCCCACCCAGGAGTGTATCTTGTGCCCTTGCTACTCTTAGTGCTTCTTCCAATTGTGTTCAACACGGAGAAGCACGGATTCATCAGCTGAGGCGGGGGGGGGGGGGGCGGTGGTGGTGCGCAGTAGTAGGTGGTAATCAGGAGGTTTCCTTGCCCATGTTTGACCTGATGCCATCAGACTTCATGGGGTCCGGAGTCAATATTGAGGACTCCCAGGGCAACTCCCTCCTGACTGTATACCACTGTGCCGCACCTCTGGTGGGTCTGTCCTGCTGGTGGAATAGGACATACCTAGGGATTATGATGGTCGTGTCTGGGACTTCGTCTGCAAGGTATGATTCAGTGAGTAAGACCATGTCAGGCTGTTGCTTGACTAGTCTGTGGGACAGCTCTCCCAATTTTGGCACAAGCCCCCAGATGTTAGTAAGGAGGACTTTGTAGGGTCGACAGAGCTGAGTTTGTTATTGTCGTTTCCAGTACCTAGGTTGATGCCGGGTGGTCCATCCAGTTTCATTGCCTTTCTTACACTTGGCAGTGGTTTGGTAGAACTAAGTGGCTTGCTAGGCTATTTCAGAGGGCAGTTAAGAGTCAACCATATTACAGTGGGTCTGGCCATGTGAGCTGCATGGAAGATGGCAGGATCCCCAAAGACACATTGTACAGCGAGCTCGCCACTGGTATCAGACCCACCGGCCGTCCATGTCTCCGCTTTAAAGACGTCTGCAAACGTGACATGAAGTCCTGTGACATTGATCACAAGTCGTGGGAGTCAGTTGCCAGCATTCGCCAGAGCTGGCGGGCAGCCATAAAGGCTGGCGAGTCTAAGAGACTTAGCAGTTGGCAGGAAAAAAAGACAGAGGCGCAAGGGGAGAGCCAACTGTGTAACAGCCCCGACAAACAAATGTTTCTGCAACACCTGTGGAAGAACCTGTCACTCTAGAATTGGCCTTTATAGCCACTCTAGGCACTGCTCCACACACCACTGACCACCTCCAGGCGCTTACCCATTGTCTCTCAAGATAAGGAGGCCAAAGAAGAGGAGAAGTCACATGTAGGCCAGACCAGGTAAGGACGGCAGGTTTCCTTCCCTAAGGACATTAGTGAACCAGATGGGTTTTTACAACAATCGACAATGGTTTCATGGTCACTATTAGACTAGCTTTTAATTCCACATTTACGAACTGAATTCAAAATTTCACCACCTGTGACGGTGGGATTCAAACCATGTCCCCAGAGCATTAGCCTAGGCCTCTGGATTACTAGTCCAGTGACATTACCACTACACCACTGCCTCCCCATATCCCTCAATACCTTTGGATAACCAAAAAAAAAAACAAACAATCTCATACCTGAAGTTAATAATTGATCAACTGCCACATGCAGAAGAGAGTTCCAAACTTCTACCACCTTGTCTGTGTACAAGCGTTTCCTAGTTTCACTCCCGAAAGGTCTGCCTCGAATTTCTAGACTATATCCTCTCATCCTAGACTCCTTAACCAGCAGAAATAGTTTCTCTCCATCTACCCTATCTGTTCCCCTTAATATCACCCCTTCACTTTCTGAATTTCTATCCCATCATCCAAGTCATTAATAAATATGATGCATAGTTGAGGTCCCAACATAGATCCGCGCGGGACACCATTAGTCACATCCTGCCAATTAAGAGTACTTTCCCATTATCCCTACTCTCCATCTCCTACCGCTTAGCTAATTTCCTAACCAGGTCAAAAATTTGCCCTCAATTCCATGGGCTTCAACTTTAGCTAACAGTCTCTAATGAGGGGCTTTATCAGATGCCTTCTTGGAGTCCATATAAACAACATTCATATACATGTCCCTGTCCACTACTTTAGTCATCTCTTCAAAAAAATTCAATCAGGTTCAATCAAATCGATGCTGGCTCTCTCTGATCAGCTGAAGATTTTCAAGATGCTCAGTCACCATATTCTTGACTCCAGCAATTTCCTGACAACAGATGTTAACGGGTGTAGAATTCCCGGTTTCCCTCTGTTACCTTTCTTTAATTGTGGAGTGACATGCGCAATTTTCCAACCTCAAGGAACAGTTCCCAAATTGAGAGAACTTTGGAAGGTTATAGCTGGAGCATCTGCAATATTTTCACCTATTTCCTATCTGCCTCAGAACTTCCCAAGTCAGCGGCGAAGATCTGTGCAGGCTAAACTATATTTTAAAAATTGGCAGCTTACATCATCACCACCTCAGAGAAAAAGGCAAACACTAAATCAAGGTCTTTTCCACTGCAGTGATATACAGCCTCCTCACTTACTACACTGCTGCTGAAGCCAGGGTGGCCTTTATAGCAACACTTGAAATTCCAGGGGGAGCTTGTTCATGACATATAACTTTCACATTCTTCAAACTAGCATGAATAGTGTCTCACAAAATGCTTTCAAGCATCGTCCTGTAAGGATGTCAGACTAACTTGCCAACAATTCCTGGATAAAAAGCAAAATAAACAGAAAATGCAGTAAATATTCAGCAGGTCAGGCAGCAGTTTTGGAAAGAGAAACAGTTAATATTTCAGGTCAATGACCTTTTATCAGAACCCTATTGAAGTAGCGGACAGGGGAATGTCTATGGATGTTGTTTATATGGATTTCCGGAAGGCATTTATGATGAAAAGTCATCGACCCAAAATATGAACTCAGTTTCTGTTTCCACAGCTGCTGGCTGACCTGCTGAGCATTTGCAGCACTTTGTTTTTATTCCTGGATAAAAGTCTGACATTTGTTCAATATCAAAAGATCATTTGTTATCAACCAATGTTCAGGAACAGGAACCGTGTTAACTACTAGATGTAAACATGAAAAAAGGGGCAAAATGGTGTCATGGACATGCATAACCTCTGGGGAGGGAGAATGAAAACAGTGTACTGGGCCCTTTCTAGAAAGAATTAATCAATAGAAATAACAGAAAATTGTCACCGTACACTTCAAGAAAAATAAGCACTAGATGGCCAATTTACCTCAAGCATCCCACTCCCTCCCCCCAAGATGGATACAAAGAGTTTTATCTTAAACATTGTATTAAAGCATTTAAAGACCAGATATTCTGCTGCAGCTAGTAGCTCCCACCTAATTGCAGGACGCTAACTGGTGCCTGGTAGAAAATGTACTCTTCTGAAGCACAATAGATCCAAACAGGAAATACCCGATGAGTGACACCAGTCACAGGTCATTTCATAAATGGAGGATGGTTTTACACTATATTGGAGTGCGATGATACAACATGCACCAACTAACTCTTGTGAAAAAAGGACTTTGTCTTTAAAAAAAAAAGAACCTTTTTTTTTTAAAAAGGGTGAACGATGATCCAAAATGGCCACCGAAGAGAAGGGGATTAACATTTTTTTAATATTCAAATAGCGCGACAAAGACAAAGGACAAATCTTCCAAAAGGTGATAATGAAACACATCTCGCACCTATCATAGAAACATTCCAGAATTGAATGTCTTCTTCGAAAACAAAGGAAGTGTGAAGTAGCCACATCCTGGGCCATTGCGAGATCACCATGGGGAAGAAACCAGAATGTCTCCTAACAGGAGGCAAGAAGTGACACCGTTTCACCTTTAACAAAAGACAGTAGGACAGACTGACCCAGAAGGTGAAGCTACTCATAACTGCTGGCATTCCAGCAAGCCAGAAAGCACATGCCTTGCTGGAAAAAATCCGACATTTACATCATACAGCAGAAAGAGCTAGAAGTGACCCACCATCTTCAACAGAACCTTGAATCAAGAAAGAAATCTACAATCATCACAGGTCTGCAACCCTCTATAACTTGAGTCTCAAGAGAATTCAACAGGTTTATCATAACCCTTCTCCCCCCACTAAGAACTACCTACCTCTTTTCCTTTTTTTATTTGTTTCTTTGTGTGTGTGTGTGTGTGTGTGTGTGTGTGTGTGTGTGTGCGCGCGCACGAACTAACAAAGGTGGTTGCAGCAATTTGGGGATAAGGTGTATCCATCAATAAACAATTGACTATTTTTTTAAAAACCTAAGAAAACCTCTGTTTATTGGAAAAATAAAACATAGGGGCTAAACTCTTCATACAAATACACTTGCTGCTGTCGGGTGGGGAGTTAACAGTGGGAACCACCCACATCACACCACGTGGCCGTAACAATACTTCCATAGGTGTTATTTCTGAAGAGTATGACTTCTGTTCCAGTTTAGCGAGCAGCTCGTATGGCATGCACCACAAGTGTTAGGTGTGATGTGTATTTATTCACGTGAATGGAATAATTCACTGAGGGTTTCTGGTAACTGAAACCCATCAAATTTACAATCCAAATTGATGGTTTGAGTTTTGTTCATATACCGAATTGGGAATTAGACTGTTACACAGGAAGGAAGAACGTGCAGGGTTACAGGGAGAAGGTGGGTGTATGACACGAAGTGAATAGCTCTTTTGGAGAGCCGGTGTGGACACGATGGGCCAAATGGCCTCCTTCTGCGCTGTAACAATTCTGTTATTATTCTATCCGGAACCTTCGGAACAGGCTGGCGTCTCGCACGTATTCACTGAATTCCTTAAAGAAAGAGCTGGGCCTGTTTCTAGCTGGAATGGACACCAGCTCTTACGAAAGAGAGGTACTGCAGGGAATCGGGGCCAGAGTTCTCTTCTGCACTAGCTTCAATCACCTAGACGGGTCAAAAAAGAATTTCCCAGATGTTCTTCCCCCCCCCCTTAAATCAGCCTGGCCTTTTTAAAATCTGGTTTTTCACCTCTCGGAAGATCACAGTTTGAAGCGCATATATCATGATACACAAGGTATCACAATTGTGTGGGACAGGCGAGATGGACTAGGAGGCCTTTACCTGTTCAACAAGTGCGAGGAGCTCATGGACTTCTTTCTCACTAAAATTGAGGCCATCCAATCGACTGCCTCTGCCACTTCTCCCCTTTCCCCTAGCCCACTGGGTCAATCTTCCTCTAAGGTTCCCCCTGCCCTGAACTTACATCATACTCTAGTTTCTCTCCCATCTCTGATGCCCTCTCCAAGCTCATCCCATCCACAAAATCCACCTCCTTCTTCCTCGACCCTATTCCCACCAAACTGTTGACCGTCCAAATTCCCTTCCTGGCTCACATTAGCCGATGTTTTGAAACAGTTCTCTCTCCTCAGGTACTGTCCCTCTCTTGTTCAAATCTGCCGTCATCAACCGTCTCCTCAATAACCAACTCTTAGCCCCTCCGTCCTTGCAAACTACCGCCCCATCTCCAACATTCCCTTCCTCTCCAACGTCCTTGAACTTGCTGTCACCTACTTCAGAGGGTCGTTAGTGTTTAGATGTTCTTTGAAGGTCATTAGTGCTTGGAACTCTCTTCCTCTGTGAGCAGTGGAGGCTGGGTCATTTAATATATTCAAGGCAGAGTTAGACAGACTTTTTGATTGACAATGGAGTCAAGGGTTATGGGGGGCAAGATGGAAAGAGGAATTAATGTCACAATCAGATCCGCCATGATTTTGAGTGACAGAGTAGGATCGAGGGGCCGAATGGCCAAATTCTGCTCCCATTTCCTTAGCTCTTATGCCTCCCAAATCCATTCCCATCTTATCCAGAACTCCAAGTTTAAATTCCTTTGACAGCACCTTCCAAACCCGCAACGTCTACCATCTAGAAGGACAAGGGCAGCAGATGCATGGGAACACCACCTGCAAGTTCCCCTCCAAGCCACACACCATCCTGACTTAGAACTATAATCGCCATTCCTTCACTGTCGCTGGGTCAAAACCCTGGAACTCCCTAACAAGACTGCAGTGGTTCAAGAAGGCAGCTCACCACCACCTTCGCAAGGGCAATTAGGGATGGGCAATAAATTGTGGCCTAGCAGCGACGCCCACATCCCCCAAAGGAATAAAAAAATCCCTCCCATCACCTTTGCACCCAGTCACAAAATCAAAGTGGCTCTTAAAGCCAAAAATGACATCCTATGTGAATGTGACAACGGTAAACTATCCACCCTTGTCCTTCTCTGTCTGCAACCTTTGACATGGTTGACCGCACCATCCTCCTACAATGTGAGGTGAAAGACAGCACCTCTGACTGTGCAGCACTCCCTCAGCACTGCAATGAAGTGCCAGCCTAGAGTTTTGAACTTAAGCCTCTGGAGTGGGACTTCAACCTACAGCCTTCTGACTTAGATGCAAGAGTGGAACTAATTGAGGGGCCAAATGGCTTACTCCTGCTCCTATATTATTAATATTCAGTTTTTCCATGTATCCATTGTAATGAAGGCTTGTAATAGACTACAGCCCTGAAATATTACAGCGCAATACTAGCCTCTGAACACTTAACGCATTTGCATTAAATAATTTTTCTACTATCCTAATTGAAGTACTAACCAGTTTAAAGTAAAAGCATTGCTTGCATAGCAAGATCCCACATAGACAAAATCATTTTCGACTTGCATGTTGCACGACTGAGTTTCTGATGTACAAAATTTAATTCACCACAAACTATTGTTTGGAAATTCCATACCCTTAACCAGGTTTAACTGAACTGTGCATAATTTATGAGCTTTTCTGAGCTGTGGTACAAGGTGCTGGCATATAAGTACATAATTCTGACCACTGAGCAGACAGACTCCATGTTAATGCCTTGGCAGGGGTTGGCTAGATCAATCTGAAAGGAGGAGCCAGAGATTCATTGTGTATTAGGTATAGAAAAAAGATCTGAGCAACACAGTCTCTATGGGTTGTTTAGGAGGGTGAGCTGCTCGGAGCACCTGATTTTTTTGATAACAGTCTGTAGCACAAGCTCACTCTTGCAATCCCAAATGGTCTAATTTGGTGTGGGCAGGGGGAAAAGAAAGCATAAAAAAGGAAGCTGACTGAGGGTCGCCTCACAGGAATCTCCTTACAACCAGTTGCAGTACGACATTAGCAGCAGACATAGGTTCTGGTCATCTGCCCACATGGATTAAAACATGGGCTATTAATGGATTTTGTGCTTTAGAATAATTCCGGTCAGGAGAACAGAGGAGGTTCCTCTGCAATGGGGGAGGAGGGGCGGACATTTTGCTAAAGTTCAGTGCACAGCAATGGGCTTTTAAAAAACATATATGATGGTCAGAAAAGAGATGCCAGTAGCACAAGCAAAATTCTTTTCGCCCCCACCCCCGCAATGGATCTCATCAGATGTGTAAAGACCAGGTGTGAGATAGATGCTGCTGGATTACATCTTAATTGTGAAAATACAGAATTTCAACATGGATTACTTCATTTAAGTTACGGTTTCAAAAACCTGAATGAATATCAAAAAATGTGATCCATTAAGACGGACAACAAATTGCCCATTTATAAATAGTGAAAAAGCAATCAATTGCCTTTGACGATGCAGTTCCTTTTCTAAACGCGATAAATAAATTATTTGAACATATGCATATCCCTTGCAGAAGCCACATTCAATTAGACTTTGATCTTTTTCCTCCAAATGTAGCTGCTCAACATTAAAT
Organism: Heterodontus francisci; assembly: GCF_036365525.1. Taxonomy (NCBI): domain Eukaryota; kingdom Metazoa; phylum Chordata; class Chondrichthyes; order Heterodontiformes; family Heterodontidae; genus Heterodontus; species Heterodontus francisci. The sequence continues at coordinate 98,702,364 of NC_090380.1, read as the reverse complement.
ACTTGCGGCATTGATCTGACATTTTATTGTTACTTCAGCAGAGATGTTGACCTATTTAAACCCATTTATTCCCAAAAGCAAAATTTAATCTGACACATCTGTATTTCCTTGCTTTCCAATGGAAGCAAATCTAATCACCAAAAGAGAGAAATTTGGTTGAGTGCGATAGGCATCTCAATGCTGACTAATTAAAAAACAGAATGCATGTTGTAGTGGCTTAAACTGTAGTGGAATGCTCAGTACTATTTCTACAGGAATGCAAATGACCAAACGCTATTATTCTGTGTCTAGCTGAGAGGACTTTCAGCATGTACATTAACAGTCCTCACAGTCATTTCAGGGATTTGATATTCGACAGTATATACTGCTGTAATAAAAGCAAAATACTGCGGATGCTGGAAATCTGAAACAAAAACGAGAAATCCTGGAAATACTCAGCAGGTCTGGCAGTATCTGTGGAGAGAGAAGCAGAGTTAACGTTTCAGGTCAGTGACCCTTCTTCAGAACTAGCAAATATTAGAAATGTAAAAGGTTATAAACAAGTAAAGCAGGGGTGGGGCAAGAGATAACAAAGGGAGAATGCGTAAATAGGACAAGGTCACAGAACAGCTGACCAGAAGGTTGCTCCAGGACCTTCATAACCTTTTACATTTCTAATATTTGCTAGTTCTGAAGAAGGGTCACTGACCTGAAACGTTAACTCTGCTTCTCTCTCCACAGATGCTGCCAGACCTGCTGAGTATTTCCAGTATTTCTTGTTTTTATTATAGTAAATACTGCTGGTCTGACTGCTGACTTGTGCACAAGATGTTCCTCAGGGGTTGCATTAGGACTTGTGGAACTTGTGAAATTGCGTGGGGATTTCAATTTGGTCAGGGGGTGCATGCAGATCTATTCATAAGTTTAATGATCTTGACTCTATCAATGTAGGGGCCTCAAAGAAACAGATAAAGAAAGAGAATAGAATATGAAGGTAAACTAGCAAGAAACATCAATACTGATTGTAATATTTCAAAGATTGGCCATTTACATAGTTTACAGCAACTATACATTCCTTCAAGGCACAAAAACCTCAAAAGTAAAGGCAGTCAACCGTGGATAACCAAGAAAGTTAAGATTAAAAGAAAAGGCCTATAAAGTTGCCAAAGATAGTAGTAAACTTAAGGATTAGGAGGATTTTAAAATACAGCAAAGGACGAAGAAACTGATAAAGGGGGACTAGAATTTGAATGTAAGCTAGCAAAAAATATAAAAAGACCGTAGAAGTTTCCATACATACTTAAAAAGGAAATGTTTGGCTAAGACAACTGTGGGTCCATTACAGGCAGAGTCAGGAGAATGTATAATGGGGAATAGAGAAATGGCAGATAAGCTAAATGATTACTTTGTGTCTGTTCACTGAGGAAGATACAAGAAATCTCCCAAAATTAGAGATCCAAGGGACTAGGGAGAATGGGGAATTGAAGGAAATTAGTATTAGTGAGAAAGTTGAATTGGAGAAACTAATGGGGCTGAAGTTTGATCAGTCACCAGGACCCAATATTCTACATCCCAGAGTATTGAAAGAGGTAGCTATGGAGATAGTGGATGCATTGGTGACCATCTTCCAAAATTCTATAGATTCTGGAGCGGTTCCTGCAGATTGGAAGGTCACAAATGTCACCCCACTATTTAAGAAGGGAGGGAGAGAGGAAATTACAGACCTGTTAGCTTTACAGCAGTCGTTGGGAAAATGCTAGAATCTGTTCTAAAGGATGTGATAAATACACACTTGGATAATAATGATCTGATTGGGCATTGTCAACATGGATTTATGAATGTTTGACAAACTTGGAGGTTTTTTTTTTTGAGGATGTTACTAACAGAATTGATAAAGGGGAGACAATGGATGTGGTATACTTGGATTTTCAGAAGGCTTTGGACAAATTCCCCCATAGGAGGTTGGTTAGCAAAATTAAAGCGCATAGGATAGGAGGTAATATACTGGCAGAAAACACAGCAGGAATAAACAGGTCATTTTCAGGTTGACAGGCTGTGACTAGTGGGGTACTGCAGGAGTCAGTACTTGGGCCCCAGATGTTCACAATCTTTTATCCCTCAAAACATTTAAAGTCAGTTTGATGCAGTTGCAAGTGTTTGCAAGTCATTAATTGTTGAAATTCGCTGGAGAAGGAAAGCATCACCGACTGTTGGAGTTAAGACTACAGACTGTTGTACTGTGGAAGAACCTTTTTGTCGCATCGGACGGCTGTGAGGACTTCAAGCAACATTGGACTGTAAATTTGCAAGGACTCTAATTTTTCTATTTTAAGTGTTGTTTATATCTTCCTAGTGTTTAAGAATTTAGTTCTTCTAATTAAAGAGTTAATTTGTTGATTTAAAGACACCTGGTTTGGTTAGCCTCATTCGGGGGTTAATAGATGGTACAATTTGGCTGGGTCTTTCTTTAATTTGGAAATTTTAAATGGCGATCTGTGGAGCAACTGGATTGAATTAACAGTGCACTTTTGATTAGAGATACAGCACTGAAACAGGCCCTTCGGCCCACCGAGTCTGTGCCGAACATCAACCACCCATTTAGACTAATCCTACACTAATCCCATATTCCCACCAAACATCCCCACCTGTCCCTATATTTCCCTACCACCTACCTATAGTAGTGACAATTTATAATGGCCAATTTACCTATCAACCTGCAAGTTTTTTGGCTTGTGGGAGGAAACCGGAGCACCCGGAGAAAACCCACGCAGACACAGGGAGAACTTGCAAACTCCACACAGGCAGTACCCGGAATCGAACCCGGGTCCCTGGAGCTGTGAGGCTGCGGTGCTAACCACTGCGCCGCACCACCACTTCTCCCATCACAATCAGAATCGTATATTTTGATTGGGGGATTGGACTGGAGCAGTCGTTCATAACACTTGCCATAGAGTGAGTGCAGCGGAGGTTCACCAGACTGATTCCTGGGATGGTGGGATTGTCCTATGAGGAGAGATCGAGCAGACTGGGCCTGTGTTCTCTGCAGATTAGAAGAATGAGGGGCAATCTCATAGAAACTTACAAAATTCTTAAAGGGATAGACAGGGTAGATACAGAAAGGATGTTGCCCCTGGCTGTGGGGTCAAGAATCACAATCGCAGAATAAAAGTGCAAGCCATTTAGTACTGAGATGAGGAGCAGGGACTTCTTCACTCAGAAGGTGGTGAATCTTTGGAACACTCTGCCCACGAGGGTGGTGGAAGCTTAGTCACTGAGTAAGTTCTAGGCAGAGATCAATAGATTTCTAGTTGCTAATGATACCAAGGGATATGGGGATAGTGCGGGAATATGGCGTTGAGGTAGACGATCAGCCATGATCTGGAATTGCGGAGCAGGCTCGAAGGGCTGAAAGGAACAGGAGTAGGCCAATGGTCCTAAACCAAACCTTTGCACAGGGCCCCTGCAAGGTAAAGACTGCTTTCAATGTTGCTTCCCTTTAAGGTCCTTACTACTGCTGATGAATTAAAAAGTTTTTGAACCACTTCCAGGTAGGCTGTAAATGCATATTTGTGTAACAGTTCAACTTCACTGACGACAAAGCAGAAACATACTGTTTTCCTTTTGAAGTTACTTTTCTGGAAAGAACATGCAGACACTTGCCATTGCATTTACTGCCGCTTTTCTTCATCTTACTCTCTCCTAAACTAAACAATAAAGTTCACACACCCTAAATATACGCTTTACATGTTTGTATAGCATAATGCACTGCCCCACTGAAACCTTGTGATGGTTGCTGCCTCCAGGCTAACTTTTAAAAGGGTGTTTATGATTTACTTCCCCTTCCATTCTTGGACTCCCATTCACTGCCCCCTCACAGCATCATAGCTGAAACTGAGAATTCAGCAGCAAGGCATCAGATATCTATGGCTTTCTCTAAATTATGCCAAAAAACTTGATCACAATAAATCCGAGTGGGAAGGGGGTGGAGGAGAGAGGGAGAGAGAGAGAGAGAGAGAGAGAGAGAGAGAGAGAGAGAGAGAGAGAGAGAGAGAGAGAGAGAGAGAGAGAGAGAGAGAGAGAGAGAGAGAGGGTGTACAAGCAAGCGGGAGCGTGACTTATCGAGCAACGGGATCTAGTTTCCACCTGGGATGGAAAATGGTGTCTGGCTAACATCTCAGCATGGTTTTTATGAAGGGTAATTCATGTTTGACTAATTTGTTAGAGTTCTTCGAAGATGTAACAAGTAAAGTGGATAATGGGGATCCCGTACATGTAGCATATCTGGCCATCCAGAAGGCATCTGATATGGTGCCGCACAAAAGGTTAATACACAAGGTAAGATCACATGGGGCAATTTATTAGCTTGGATAGAGGATTGGCTAACCAACAGAAAACAGTCGGGAAAAATGGGTCTTTTTCTGGTTGGCAAGATGTAACTAGTGGGGTGCCACAGGTTTCAGTCCTCGGGTCCCAACTATTTACAATCTATATTAATGACTTGGATACAGGGAGAGAAGACACGATAGCAAAATTTGCAGATGACACTAAAATAGGTGGGATAGTAAGTTGCAATAAAGAAATTTACAAATGGATATTGATCGGTAAGGTGAATGGGCCAAAATTTGGCAGATGGCGTTTAACGTGGATAAGTGAGAGATTATCCATTTTGATCGGAAAAATAGAAAGGCAAATTATCTAAATGGAGAGAAACTTCACAGGGCTTCGGTGCAGAGGGATCTGGGTGTCCTCGTGCATGAATCGCAAAAAACTAGCATGCAGGTACTGCAGGCGATAAGGAAGGAAATGGAATTTTAGCATTTATTGCTAAAGGAAGAGAGTATAAAAGTAGGGAAGTGTTGCTGCAACTGTACAAGGCATTAGTGAGACTGCACCTGGAGTATTGCGGACAATTTTGGTCCCCTTACTTGAGGAGGGATGCAGTTGCATTGGAGACAGTTCAGAGGAGGTTCACTAGATTGATTCCAGAGATGAGGGGTTTGTCTTATGAAGAGAGATTGAGCAGTTTAGGCTTTTACTCTCCAGAATTTGGAAGAATGAGGTGCAATCTAATTGAGGTATATAAGATGATTAAGGGGATTGACAAAGTAGACGTAGAGAGGATGTTTCCTCTGGTGGGGCAATCTAGAATGAGAGGTCATAGTTTTAGGATAAGGGTAGCAGATTTAAAACAGATAAGGAGAAATTACTTCTCTCAAAGGGTCATGTGTCTGTGGAATTCACTATCCCAGAATGCGGTGGATGCCGGGACATTGAATAAATTTGAAGAGGAGATAGAGATTTTTAATTAGTAATGGGTTGAAGGGTTATGAAGACCGGGCAGGAAAGTGGAGTTGAGGCCGGGTTGAGATCAGCCATGATCGTATTGAATGGCGGAGCAGGCTCGAGGGGCTGAATTGCCTACTCCTGCTCCTAGTCTTACGTTCTTAAAAGACAGCACCTCCCTTAACACTACTCCATAGCATCAGCCCAAATTATGAGTCCAGGGGCTGAATTTTCAAAACGGCGTTGGGAACCCAACACTGGGTAATTTCTGGGTCCCAACCCCAAGTCTTGTCTACGTCAATCAGGTGATGCCATTTTTATATGTTAACACCCTAATTATGCAGGAGGCGAGCTTAGCACTCAATTAGTGACACCAAGCATCTCCAGAAGGTGGGAGCTGTCTGTACCGTGCAAGTGGCATGATGGAGCCTGCCACTGCCTTGTCGAAGCGAGTAGGTAGCTCCTTACAGGACCAGCTGCATAAAAGACACATTGTTGAAAGATTCAAATTTAAGTTAATGGCCACACGCATCAGACCGCTAAAAGTCAATGGCAATGAATTTGCTAAAATTCAAATTGAAAATGGCAGTCCCGACCTCGCCAGGCATTTACGAAGTTCCTCCAGGAGCTTAACGGGCCGCTGGTTGGAGGAGAGTGGGTTCCCCATTCCCCGTCCTCACTTTAAAAGTTGGGACTCTGTTCCGGAGGCGTCAGGATCCAGGAACGCCCTCCAGGACCACGATTTTTAAATTGTGTCCACACCCTGTCCTGACCTCACTGGCACTTGAAAATCTGGCCCCCAGTCTCTGGAGTTGGGCTTGAATTCAGTATCTGCTGACTCGAAGAGAAGAGTGATACCAATGAGTCAAGACTAACGTCAATAGGCAACATGAATGGAAACCAAGCATTTGGTTACATTGCATACATCCATTCAAAAGAGAGGGGGCAAAATGAGCAATTACGACTCCTTGTGTGTTTACTCCCCTTCCTTTGTGATTTTCTCAGCCAGCTGTCAATACTATTTCCTACTATCAGTATACTCCGATTGTGAAATGCTAAAATTGATCTAAAAAACAATGGCAATTGTTCCCTGATAACATGACGGATCCGTGCACCATATGGCCGGCACGAAATCATACAGAGCAGAAAATAATCTTGGATTCAATCTGTTAAATTAATCCGATCTCAGACAGGGAAGCACTGGCATCAGTACAACTGAATTCAGGGGAGAAACAGCCACCCAGGGTTCCTAAACCAATGACTGCTGCTGAAAAACAGAAAAAGTACACTAATAGTTCTGGGCTTCGCTGTGATATTCCCAAAAGAATAACATAGCACCATGACTGAGACTAGCTTTCAATTCCAGATTTTTATTAATTGATTTTTTTTTTAATTCCACCAGTTACAGCCCTTCATATCAAACAAAATTTAAAACTGTAGTCATTCTCACAAAGACAGTTGTGACAGAATCTACCTCTCCCAGAGGCATACCGAACAGTCCCAAGAAATTAATTTTCCACCAAAAATACATACAGTGCATTTAGGAATCTTCACATAGTGTATCACCAGTCCAAGATAGGAAGGGAAGCCAGGTGCTTCATGAGGAGCAATGCAAACTCAGACAGCTACGCTGTGCTATTCCCATGCAGAGAATAGCATTAGCAGAGACTTGGGAGCGCATAGCGTACCACTGCTCTCAGTCACATGGTGCACACACAGACCAGAAAGACAACTACGAACAAATTCCATCCTACAATAGCAGCTCCAACACCAGGATTTGAGAATCTTTTTTTTTTTTAACATTAACACTCAAAACTATTTTGATGTGAGAGCACGAGCAAGAGAGCGAGCTAGTCTTTCTCTCTGAAAGGGGTAGAACAGCAGTAACAAGATACTCATAGTACCATTACTCGGAAAACTGGACAGTTCCTTTTCAGGTCAGTGACTGGAAAGCTCCAGTGACTAATGAGACAAGGGAGAGCTTATAAAAGACATTTCATCTGGGCGGCACGGTGGCGCAGTGGTTAGCACCGCAGCCTCACAGCTCCAGGGACCCGGGTTCGATTCCGAGTACTGCCTGTGCGGAGTTTGCAAGTTTTCCCTGTGACCGCGTGGGTTTTCGCCGGGTGCTCCGGTTTCCTCCCACAGCCAAACACTTGCAGGTGATAGGTAAATTGCCCCTAGTGTAGGTAGGTGGTAGGGAATATGGGATTACTGGAGGGTTAGTATAAATGGGTGGTTGTTGGTCGGCACAGACTCGGTGAGCCGAAGGGCCTGTTTCAGTGCTGTATCTCTAAATAAATAAAAAAATAAATCAATCTTTGACATACTGAAAAAGAAAGCAGTTGAATGTCATCACCCTTAATAGTAGCTACAATTTGTTGCCTCTTTCCCATCTTTAGTGTGCTTTTTCTTCATCCAATTAAGCAGTCCCTCGCAAAGAAGGTGCATTTAAAGCTATTCAAAGCATTGTTTTTAAACCAGTTTATCTCATTCTAGAAAACTGGCTGCACTCAGCATTTCATATTGCTGTAGAAGGGGAGCATTTCATCACAAATCCTGAACAATTACAAATCCCTTTTGCACTAGCACAGCCCCCATTTAATACATCTACTGACCTTGTTAAGCTTTCCCAGTGATGAGATAAGGTCTGCCCACTCACTGGAGGATTCAAAGTTCTTCAAAGCTTTATCAATTGTAGCAGAATAACTTCGATATCTATAATCATTTATCAAATTTAACTCTTCTTGGTCCATCTTTCTTTCTCATAGCAGCTGACTCAACCCTGAGAACAAAACACAATGAACAAAGCAGGTAAGTTTTATGGCAACCACTATCAGATGGCACATGCAAAAAGTAGTGAACAGATATAATTTAATTTAAAACAACATTTTGTTAAAGATATGCTGGTCACATGACTTAGCAAAGAAATGAAAGAAAAATGCATTTAATTCCAACAATTTTAAGGAACCAACACCACAGTTATGCAGTATAGGTATATTATACTCGAATGGTGCTGTGCAAACTGCCATCAGCAAAAGGTGCACCAAGAGAAAACACCCCACCTTAATGGATTGTTTGCTGCGTGTCCATCATCTTTCATAGATGGAAGGATACCAACCAGTGCTGTGCAACCTGTATAAAGTGATTTTAAAATGTAATTGCAGCCAATGCAAAGCTGGCTTCTTAAAAGCTTAAAAAGGAATGCACACTATTGTCAGGAATTTTTTTGATACAGAATCATTTGACACCAGACGAATGGGACACGAACTTTGGTAAAACGTGCAGTTTGGTGCCCATTTCTATGCTGCTGCATCACATGCACATTTATCAACAGATTTCAAATAATACAAACATGTAAATATTACGTAAATCAAAGCCATTGAAGTTTGGGAGAAAAAAAAACAAAATCTCAATTTCACTTACGAGCCTTTTCTGCCATTCCAGTTTTCGACTCTAGCTTTATTTTTACTTTCCCTTCTCCTTTAAAGACAATGACTCATGCTGGCCCACAATTACGAATTGCCCATTCTTAGCAGATGACACTCACTCAGCAGGCCATTACACCATGTGGGAAATCACAGCAGAACCCCAGCCTGCCCTTACTGTGCCAACAATAACAGCTATTGTTACTCAAGAAATTCCCTGACTGCTCCCTCTAACCTGAAAATTGTTGTATGATCGGCTGTTGCATTAAAGTCCTTTTCTAATTTTATTAATTGAAAATTAATAAAATGTCACACTTCGTTAACAGAACACTTTCCAGCAGAAATTCTCCATTTCCAAATAAAGTGCTTCCAGTACAAAGAACAAAGAAAATTACAGCACAGGAACAGGCCCTTCGGCCCTCCAAGCCTGCGCCGATCCAGATCCTCTATCTAAACATGTCGCCAGTACTGCTATAGCCAATATCTTAACTTAGTATAGATCAGCAATCAAGCCTAGAAGATCAATGATCTGTGTAGCTTAGTACAACACTGCACAGTACATTTACCCAGTGATCCATCATGTTCCTAATGGTGTAAAAAAAAAATTCCCATACAAATTCCCAAAACACAAAAACAATGATTTTCTTACCAATAGCTACAGGTCAACATTCAATACATATGCAGCTATTGAGTTATCAAAAGCAACAAAGCATAACATTTGCTTGCATGCAGTAAGAGACACCTTTTTGCCATCTGAGCAAGTCGTTTTGCTTTTCAGGACGATTTAACCATACAACTAACTGGGAGAGCCAGGTTGAAAGGATGCACGGATTAGTGACGTGGCTGATAAAACCCGAGTGCTGATTCAAAATACACCACATCAATATGTGGCTGTTTTGACAATGCAAAAAGCAGATTTACAAAGTCAGGCATTTAAACACATCATCAGGTTAACTGATATTTAGCAAACACTCACGTTCAGAGAGTCCGGATGGTTAAATCAGAGGTGATATCACTGTTACTTTTGGACTGAAAATGTGTAATTCTCTTTCTGTGCAACCGAACCATGGGTAGACTGTTGAAGACCGAGTTTTTTTTTAAGTTCAAGGTGAGATGAAAAAAACCCATGTATAAAGTAAAAAAAAATAGATTTTCAAGCCATGCAGTCTTCAGGGATCCCAGGTGACTGAATCCCCATATGGATACATTAATTGACCCCATTAACAATCATCTCAAGTAGCCTTGTCAACTTGCTATGTCACTTCATGAATTTGAAAAGCACTGCAGTAAGATTGCTGAGAAAAAAAAGCCAGTGAACTCACTGACTTACTGGAAAACACTAATTGGAGACCTAAAAATGGAGAACAGCATGTAGAAGAACAATTGAGAAAACAAGGGTAATAATCCATTTTTAATCTTACCTGCTAAAACACTGTTCAACAGTTGTGCACTATGCAAATGAACTAATCTCATGGGTTGCATCTAAACTGGAGGGGCACAAATATCCTGGCTGCGAGGTTTGCTAGCGTCACTCGGGAGGGTTTAAACTAGTGTGGCGGGGGGGTGGGAACCAGAGCAGTAGGACAGCAAGTGAAATAAATGAAGGGGAACTAGTAAATAAGGCCAGTAAGACTAAGAGGAAGAGCAGGCAGGGAGATGTTGCGGAGAACAGCGGGACTGGTGGTCTGAAGTGCATTTGTTTCAATGCAAGACGTATAACAGGTAAGGCAGATGAACTTAGAGCTTGGATTAGTACTTGGAAATATGATGTTGTTGCTATTACAGAGACTTGGTTGAGGGAAGGACAGGATTGGCAGCTAAACGTTCCAGGATTTAGAAGCTTCAGGCAGGATAGAGGGGGATGTAAAAGGGGTGGGGGAGTTGCATTACTGGTTAAGGAGGATATCACAGCTGTACTGCGGGAGGACACCTCGGAGGGGTCATGCAGCGAGGCAATATGGGTGGAGCTCAGGAATAGGAAGGGTGCAGTCACGATGTTGGGGATTTACTACAGGCCTCCCAGCAGCCAGCGGGAGGTAAAGGAGCAGATACGTAGACAGATTTTGGAAAGATGTAAAGGTAACAGGGTTGTAGCGGTGGGTGATTTTAACTTCCCCTATATTGACTAGGACTCACTTAGTGCTAGGGGCTTGGATGGGGCAGAATTTGTAAGGAGCATCCAGGAGGGCTTCTTAAAACAATATGTAGATAGTCCAACTAGCGATGGGGCCGTACTGGACCTGGTATTGGGGAATGAGCCCGGCCAAGTGGTCGAAGTTTCAGTCGGGGAGCATTTTGGGAACAGTGACCATAATTCCATAAGTTTTAAGGTACTTGTGGATAAGGATAAGAGTAGTCCTCGGGTGAAGGTACTAAATTGGGGGAAGGCTAATTATAACAATATTAGGCAGGAACTGAAGAATTTAGATTGGGGGCAGCTGTTTGAGGGTAAATCAACATCTGACATGTGGGAGTCTTTCAAATGTCAGTTGATTAGAATCCAGGACCAGCATGTTCCTGTGAGGAAGAAGGATAAGTTTGGCAAGTTTCGGGAACCTTGGATAACGTGGGATATTGCGAGCCTCGTCAAAAAGAAAAAAGGAAGCATTCGGAAGGGCTGGAAGGCTAGGAACAGACAAATCCCTTGAGGAATATAAAGACAGTAGGAAGGAACTTAAGCAAGGAGTCAGGAGGGCTAAAAGGGGTTATAAGAAGTCATTGGCAAACAGGATTAAGGAAAATCCCAAGGCTTTTTATACGTATATAAAGAGCAAGAGGGTAACCAGGGAAAGGGCCGGCCCACTCAAGGACAGAGAAGGGAATCTATGTGTAGAGCCAGAGGAAATGGGCAAGGTAATAAATGAGTACTTTGCATCATATTCACCAAGGAGAAGGACTTGGTGGATGATGAGCCTAGGGAAGGGAGTGTAGATAGTCTCAGTCATCTCATTATCAAAAAGGTGGTGGTGTTGGGTGTCTTGCAAAGCATTAAGGTAAATAAGTCCCCAGGGCCTGATGGGATCTACCCCAGAATACTGATGGAGGCAAGGGAAAAAATTGCTGGGGTCTTCGCAGAAATCTTTGCATCCTCGTTGGCTACAGGTGAGGTCCCAGAGGACTGGAGAATAGCCAATGTTGTTCCTTTGTTTAAGAAGGGTAGCAAGGATAATCCAGGAAATTATAGGCCGGTGAGCCTTTACATCAGTGGTAGGAAAATTATTAGAGAGGATTCTTCGGGACAGGATTTACTCCCATTTGGAAACAAATGGACTTATTAGCGAGAGGCAGCATGGCTTTGTGAAGGGGAGGTCGTGTCTCACTAATTTGATTGAGTTTTTTGAGGAAGTGACAAAGATGATTGATGAAGGAAGGGCAGTGGATGTTATCTATATGGACTTTAGTAAAGCCTTTCACAAGGTCCCTCATGGCAGACTGATACAAAAGGTGAAGTCACATGGGATCAGAGGTGAGCTGGCAAGATGGATACAGAACTGGCTCGGGCATAGAAGACAGAGGGTAGCAGTGGAAGGGTGCTTTTCTGAATGGAGGGATGTGACTAGTGGTGTTCCGCAGGGACCTTTGCCGTTTGTAGTATATATAAATGATTTGGAGGAAAATGTAGCTGGGCTGATTAGTAAGTTTGTGGACGACACAAAGGTTGGTGGAGTTGCGGACAGTGATGAGGATTGTCAGAGGATACAGCAGGATATAGAGATCGGTTGCAGACTTGGGCGGAGAAATGGCAGATGGAGTTTAATTCGGACAAATGTGAGGTAATGCATTTTGGAAGGTCTAATGCAGGTGGGAGGTATACAGTAAATGGCAGAACCCTTAGGAGTATTGACAGGCAGAGAGATCTGGGCGTACAGGTCCACAGGTCACTGAAAGTGGCAACGCAGGTGGATAAGGTAGTCAAGAAGGCATACGGCATGCTTGCCTTCATCGGTCGGGGCATAGAGTATAAAAATAGGTGTCCTGTTGCAGCTGTACAGAACCTTAGTTAGGCCACACTTAGAATATTGCGTGCAATTCTGGTCGCCACACTACCAGAAGGATGTGGAGGCTTTGGAGAGGGTACAGAAGAGGTTTACCGGGATGTTGCCTTGTCTGGAGGGCATTAGCTATGAGGAGAGGTTGGATAAACTCGGATTGTTTTCACTGGAACGACGGAGGTGGAGGGGCGACATGTTAGAGGTTTACACAGTTATTAGCGGCATGGACAGAGTGGATAGTCAGAAGCTTTTTCCCAGGGTGGAAGAGTCAGTTACTAGGGGACATAGGTTTAAGGTGAGAGGGGCAAAGTTTAGAGGGGATGTGCGAGGCAAGTTCTTTACACAGAGGGTGGTGAGTGCCTGGAACTTGTTGTCGGGGGAGGTGGTGGAAGCAGGTACCATAGAGACGTTTAAGAGGCATCTTGACAAATACATGAATAGGATGGGAATAGAGGGATATGGACCCCGGAAGTGCAGAAGGTTTTAGTTTAGGCAGGCATCAAGATCAGCGCAGGCTTGGAGGGCCGAATGGCCTGCTCCTGTGCTGCACTGTTCTTTGTTCATGCACAAAATTTCAAGTATGTTTTTTTAGTGCCTGCCATTTCAGTGATCCTTATAATACCCAACCCAACTAGCTTGCTTCCACACCCTGTTACTCAAACAGAAATTAAACCATTTAACAATCTATGTTTAGAAATAATTGTCATGCCATCACTTTAGATAACCATGTTATTCTAGAAAGTGCTAGGCCTAATTTAGTCTATTTTTTTCTAATTTTTCCTTTGGGAAGGATCTTGGGACATTTTTCTACATTTAGGGTACTTATGCAATTTGCTGCCAATGCTGATTCCATATCTGTACAAGTTCACAATAGTTGAGGGTTCTTAAATCAATCTCACCTCTCCTAGCGTTGGGGACAGAAGGGAGGGTCAGGGAGAAATCTGCCACATTCACACTCTTGATCACTATGCAGTATCATCTGCTCAGAAGTTCACTCATGTGACATGAAGGAGAGGGCCCTGTTATTATTATTCCTATCAAACTATGTTAATGATCTCACAATCTGGGTTCATATAAATAATGGTCAATTGTGTGGGTTACTGTGGAATCTTAACCCAGCATGAGACACTGTGCCAGAGAAGAAATTGGGGGTGGAAAAAAAAAAACAGAACTCAACAAGCATAAAAGAAAAAGTGTGGATAAAGTATTCACACAAGTATCTTACATAGAAAAAAAAGTCATGCAACTTATTGCATAAAATAACCTGGTAAGACTACAAATCCCAATATGTTTCAACTTAAACACATCAGTATCAGTTTTGGTCTTGCATCATTGGTTCTACCTTCATAGCCTGCCTTGTCATATCCTTTATTTAAAATTCACCAGCGGGATAATACCAGCAAGACTCAGAGCTAGGTTCTGCAGTCAGCAGCAAAGCAATGGCGCTCACCAATGACCTGGAAGAAAGCTACCCACAAAAATCTAGTGATTTCTGTGGCACAGAATACCCCTTTCCTGATGCCAGTTTAAATCTGGCACCAAGCGAAGGGGATCTCCAGACATCCAGCAGTAGTGATGTCAGCAAGCAGGTTAAGCAGCCAATCTCATTTAAGGATTCTCTCAGATCGCAAACCAGAAAGTTAAAAGCACTCATCATCCTTCACATTTAATTTAAAATTTTCAGATAGTGAAATAAATGATTGTGATTAGACTAAGATAGAAGCTAAAATAAAGATAAACAAATTTTTCAAAAAAATATATTTTTTAAAATGTGTACTTTAAAAAAAAAAATCACTGGAGAAATTTGACATTCCACAAATATAAAATTCAATTTTCAGGGTCAGTGAGGGTGTTTAGCAGTAATTATGAAGTTAGAACACCCGCTTGACTGTGCGTATGCAGTCTGTTGTCAGTTTCAGTGGAGTGATGATGGTTAATGTTAACAATTTCACTGCCAGTGCGACACAAAATCTGGACTTTGAAGAAGATTCTCGATCAAAGGAGCAGTCTGCACCAACTCACTAAGCATTTTTACAAAAAAACAGATTTTGAAAGTAAGGAGCATGTACTTATCCCCACACCCCCTTTAAAAAGCTAAATATGGATTTCCTTACATTATCTTCTATACCCAAAAAAACTCATGCACCAACAAAGCAATTATTTACAAGTTCCTTTTGAACTCTTATTAACATCAGTTTGTGCAATTGTTTTCACTGCAAAGTAGAAGCAGCAAGATGATTTTACAAGGCCACATTTTTAAGTACAATATAACTGCCAATTACAAAAAGGCATATCATGATAGACCCACAATATGACACTAATCCTCAAAAATGACAAAGAATCAGTTACTTAAAGGCTACATTGTCTGAATCTGATGTGCAGCCAGAAGTAAAAAAAAACTAGAGTGTAGGACGATCTGGGAATTCAGATAGATAACATTGCTAAAAGTAGCAGCACAAATTCATAGGAACATAGGAGTAGGCCATTCAGCCCATCAAGCCTGCCCCGCCATTCAATACAATCATGGCTGATCATGCACTTCAATGCCTTTTTCCCCACACTACCTTCATATCCCCTTATGTCATTTGTATTTAGAAATCTGTCAATCTCTGCTTTAAGCATACTCAATAACTGAGCTTTCACAGCCCTCTGGGGTGGAGAATTTCAAAGATTCACAACCCTCTGAGTGAAGAAGTTTCTCCTCATCTCTGTCCCAAGTGGTTCCCCCTTATTTTGAAATTGTGTCATCTGGTTCTAGACTCCCCAACCAGGGGAAACATCTTACCTGCTTCTACCCTGTCTATCCCTTTAATATTTTGTAGGTTTCAATGAAATCACCTCTCATTCTTCGAAACTTTAGAGAATACAAGCCCAGTTTCCCCAATATCTCTTCATAGGACAGTCCCGCCATCCCAGGAACAAATCTGGTGAACCTTTGTTGCACTTCCTCTATGGCTAGAATATCCTTAAGGTCAGGGGACCAAAACTTCACACAGTACTCCAGTGTTGCGATCTAACCAAGGTTCTACACAATTGAAGCAAGACTTCACTATTCCTGCACTCAAATCCTCTGGCGAAAAAGGCCAACATACCATTAGCCTGCTTAATTGCTTGCTGCACCGGCATGGTAGCTTTCAGTGACTTACTGACAAGCACACCCTGGTCCCTTTGTACGTCTACACTTTCCAATCTCTTAGCGTTTAAGAAATACTCTGCACATCTATTCCTCCTACCAAAGTGGATATCACATTTTTCCCCATTATATTCCATCTGCCATGTTCTTGCCCACTCACTAAGTCTTTCCAAATCTCCTTGAAGCCACTTTGCATCTTCCTCATAATACACATTACCACCTACTTTTGTGTCATTAGCGAACTTGGAGATACTACATTTGGTCACCACATCCAAATCATTGATACATATTGTGAACATCTGGGGCCCAAGCACGGTTGACTGCCTTTACTTTAGGGGTTTTGTGCCTTGAAGGAATATCTAGTTGCTGTAAACTTTTTCTTTAAAGACTATCCAACTGCCTATGTACTGTCATAACTTTTAATGAATTTTCCCAAACCACCTCAGCCAATTTGCCCCTCATACCTTCATAATTTCATTTGTTCAAATTGACCACCCTGGATTTAGATTGAACTACCTCATTTTCAAACATAATGTAAAATTCTATCATATAATGGTCACTCATCCCTAAAGGTTCTTTTACAACAAGATTATTAATTAGCCCTTTCTCATTACATAATTAGATCTAACATTGCCTGTTCTCCAGTCGGTTCCTCAACATACTGCTCTAGAAAACCCTAACACACTCCAGAAACTCATCCTCCACAGCATTAGTGCTCATTAGGTTTATCCAGTCTATATGCAGATTTAAGTCACCCATGATGACGGTACTACCCATGCTTCTCTAATCTCCTGATTAATGCCATGGCCCACACTACCACTGCTGTTTAGTGGACTATAAACTCCTCCTACCAATGTTTACTGCCCCTTGCTGTTTCTTAGCTCCACCCAAACATTCCACATTTTGTTCCTCCAATCTGAGATCCTCCCTTACTAATGTACTGATCCCATCCCTTATCAGCGCAACACCACCTTAGATTCCTTTTTGCCTGTCCTTCCTAAATGTCAAATATCCTTGAATATTCAGTTCCCAGTCTTTGTCACCCTATAGCCACGTTTCTGTTATGGCAATTAGATCATACCCATTTACCTCTATTTGGGCCTTTAAGTTATCTACCTAGTTGCGAATGCTACGTGCATTCAGGTAGAGTGTCCTTAACCTCGTCGTCTTGATATTCTGCATTCTAAGCCTAGTTGGTGCTCGCCTTCGTTTCGCCTGCCTTCCAATATCACTTGCTACTTTTGTATCTCCTGTTACCAGTTTTACTTCATTCCAGTTTGAGCTACCCCTCAGGTTCCCATCCCCGACAAGCTAGTTTAAACCCCTCCCCAACAGCACTAGCAAATCTCTCTGCGAGGATATTAGTTCCGGTCCTGTTCAGGTGTCGCCCGCCCATCTTGTGCGGGTCCCACCTGCGCCAGAACCGGTCCCAATGCCTCCGAAATCTGATGCCGTCCCTCCTACACCAGTTCTCCTGCCACATGTTCAATCGATCAATCCTCCTATTCCTATGCTCACTAGCACGTGGCACTGGGAGTAATCCTGAGATTACAGCTTTGGAGGTCCTGCTTTTTAATTTCCTCCCTAGCTCCCTAAAGACCTCATCCCTCTTCCTACCTATGTCATTGGTACCAATATGGACCATGACCTCTGACTGTTCACCCTCCTCCAGATGGATGTCCTGCAGCAGCTCCGTGACATCCTTGACCCTAGTACCAGGGAGGCAACACACCATCCTGGAGTCACATGTCTTGCCACAGAAACGCCTGTCTGATTCCCCCTGACTACTGAATCCCTGATCACTATTGCTCTTCCACTCTTCTTCCTCCCCTTCTGTGCAGCTGAGCCACCTGTGGTGCCACAGACTTTGCTCTGGCTGCACTCCCCCGATGAACCATCACTCTCACCAGTATCCAAAATGGAAAACCGATTAGCAACAGAGACTGACTCTCTGCCTGCCTGGTTCTCTTAGACTGCCTGGCAGTCACCCATTCCCGCTCTGCCTGCATGCTCCTAATATCCAGTGTGACCACCTCCCTAAACGTGTTATCCACATAGTCCTCTGTCTCACGGATGCACAACAGTGACTCCAGCCACCACTTGAGTTCCAAAACCCAGAGCTCAAGCTTCTGGAGCTGCTAACACTTCCTGCAGATATGTTCGTCCAGGACACATGGTGCGTCCATGACTTCCCACATACCGCAGGACGCACATTCCACTTGGCCAAGCTGACCTGCCATAACGTAAATTTAAAAACTTATTATAATGAGAAGTAAAATAACTTACCAGTTACTCACCAAACAACTTCTTCCCCTGTACTGAACAGAAAGGCAGCTACTGGAGGCTGAAAAAAGGTAGAAGGAAGAAAGGAGCCCCTCCCTCACGCACCAGCCTCCCACTTTACACTCAAATTTATTTTCTTCTTAATTTATAGTTCCCCTCCTTCCCGAACTCCCTCAATTACCAAACTCCCTTCTTAACACTGTGTGCCCTCCAGCAGCACTCAGTGCTGCTTTGCTGCCCTGAGTCCCCTGAATTTATACTCTGAAAACAATGCTGTGTCAGCTCTGCTAAAGCTCAGAAACCAGTTTAAGCTAGCTACCAAATTAATTAGCTACAGAAACTGTTTAAAAATGCAAGAAACCTAACTTATCTCTTAACTGAATGATAAGTTTCAATTAATTGCTAGATGTAAACAAATCAAAAACTAGTCAACAGATTAACGCTTAAAATTCACTCACTTACCAAACTCCCTTCTTCACACTCAGTGCAGCCAGCTAAAGACAACAAATGGGCACCTGGATTTGAACCAGTGACCTCTTGATCTGCAGGCAAATGTTCTCCCACTGAGCTATAACTCCCACACAATAAGGCCATTAAGAGGGCAAATAAAGTATTGGCATTTAGAGAAGAATATCAGAGCCAGAAGCTAATGCTACATTATATAAGATCTTGGTTGGATCACACTTGGGAGTGCTGTGTGCAGTCCTGATTCCCATACTACAAAAAGTAAACGACTGGAGAAAATTCCAATATATTTGTACATCTTCTGCACTAAGAGAATAAAGCTGTCAGAAAAAAACGTAGAGTAGGCTGAGGCTTTTTTTTTTCCAGAAAATGGAAGACCTGATGGCATTCTTTACAATTATGATTAGATTCCACAGCATGGATTGTGGAGAAACTGCTTCCAATTGTGGAAGAGTCTAGAACAAGGGGACATAAATACAAGATAGTCAGCAACAGATCACATAACGAATTTAGGGGAAATTTCTTTAGAGTGGTGAGACTGTGGAACTCAGTGGCACCTGGAGTGACCGAAGCAGATAGCATTGTTGCATTTATGACTGATGTATACATGAGAGAAAAGAGAGAGGAAGCAGAGTGGAAAGAGGTTATTACAGTGGGTTGAAGCTCATCTGTGGTATAAAAACCAGCATAGACCTGCAGTGCTGAATGGACTGTTTCTGTGCTGTAGATTCTATGTAATTGTTATGTAAAAGAGTTCTTGAGCAAGTCAGGCACAGTCTTACTGGAAAAATCAAATTATAAGATGACCACTAAATAGTTGCCAGCTGTTAAAGTGCTGGCTATCTTTGGAAATCTTGGCAATAACCAACTCTCAGTCGACTCAAGTGTTTGTTTAAATGACACCATTGAACTGGAGATAAAGCAGAATCTCACTTCAGGGTAACCAACTGAACCAAGCAGACACTGAAGTATAATTCTGAGTGACTGTTGTGTCTTATTCTGTCCTGCGTGGTCAATTATTGCAAAAGTTGTCACACAAATTGCATATGTGACCATCATTTATCCAAATCCATACTACAGAATCCTTTTTGCCATTCGAAGTTTTATTTTTAAAAGAATGTAGGTGCCATGATGAAAGAAGTCATTGGTTGACATATTCCTTCAGACATTCCTAGGACAATGCTGGGAGCTCCCAGCATCCTATCTGCCTAAATCTTGGAATAGGAGTGGCTCTTGGGTAGTGGGAAGGATTTAGAAAATTAGTAGCATTGTTATCCAAGTCAGAGCATCAGCTAAAGCTGCCATCCAAGCAGATAGGCCAGTGTTGGACTGGGGGAATGGTGCATTGTTGTAAAGACTGTCCTTTCTCATGAGATAATCAACCAGCAGTGTCAAAACTGCAGTCACATGTGGCCACCAACTCCTGCCAAACCCAGACTCAAAGCCTAGGGATATTAGCTTTTTTTATTTTCTGGTTTTGAGAGCTAAAAGGTTAAAGAGAGTTCTTCTTGGAATTTCACAACCAGTGAGGCAGCAATGCGAAGACAGAAAACCAAGGTCTGTGGAGATATGAAAATTAATGGAAATAAGATTTTAAACCGAATACGAGGCCACAAAGGCTGCATGGTTCGCCCATGCAATTCACAGACAAAAGGCCTGGACATCGCTGCATTAAATCAAGGCCCCATCCGAGTGTTCTGCTGGAGGCAAAAGATCTCATAATACAAAGCAAAAAAAAAAAAGTGCTCCCCCGTGACCAAAATCCTTCTCTCAACCACCAAAAAGAAATGGATTAAATCACCACATTTGCCGTTTGTGAGGCGTTGCTGTGTGCAGAATAGCTACCACATTTCCTAACATATTAGCAACTCCAATTTTAAAAGAGATTCATCAGGCACAGAATGTACTCTGGGTGGGGGAGTTCAATGTCCATCACCAAGAGTGGCTCGGTAGCACCACTACTGACCGAGCTGGCAGAGTCCTAAAGGACATAATTGCTAGACTGGGTATGCGGCAGGTGGTGAGGGGAACCAACAAGAGGGGAAAACATACTTGACCTCGTCCTCACCAATCTGCCTGCCGCAGATGCATCTGTCCATGACAGTATTGGTAGGAGCGTCCACCGCACAGTCCTTGTGAAGACAAAGTCTCGCCTTCACATTGAGGAAACCCTCCATCGTGTTGTGTGGCACTACCACACTGCTAAATGGGATAGATTTCGAACAGATCTAGCAATGCAAAACTGGGCATCCATGAGGCACTGTGGGCCATCAGCAGCAGCAGAATTGTACTCAACCACAATCTGCAACCTCATGGCCTGACATATCCCCCACTCTACCATTACCATCAAGCCAGGAGACCAACCCTGGTTCAATGAAGAGTGCAGGAAGGCATGCCAGGAGCAGCACCAGGCATACCTCAGAATGAGGTGTCAACCTGGTGAAGCTACAACACAGGACTATCTGCATGCCAAACTGCATAAGCAGCATGCGATAGACAGAGCTAAGCAATCCCATAACCAACGGATCAGATCTAAGCACTGCAGTCCTGCCACATCCAGCTGTTAATTGTGGTGGACAATTAAACAACTAACTGGAGGAGGTGGCTCCTCAAATATCTCCATCCACAATGATGGGGGAGCCCAGCACATCAGTGCAAAATATAAGGCTGAAGCATTTGTGACAATTTTCAGCCAGTAGTGCCAAGCGGATGATCCATCTCGGCCTCCTCCTGACGTCCCCAGCATCACAGATGCCAGACTTCAGCCAATTCGATTCACTCCGCGTGATATCAAGAAACGCCCTGACAATATTCCGCAATAGTACTGAAGACCTGTGCTCCAGAACTTGCCGTGCCCCTAGCCAAGCTGTTCCAGTATAGCTACAACACTGGCATCTACCAGTCAATGTGGAAAATTGCCCAGGTATATCATCTACACAAAAAGCAGGACAAGTCCAACCCAGCCAATTACCGCCCCATCAGCCTACTCTCGGTCATCAGTAAAGTGATGGAAGGTGTCATCAACAGTGCCATCAAGCGGCACTTGCTTAGCAATAACCTGCTCAGTGACGCTCAGTTTGGGTTCCACCAGGGACACTCAGCTCCTGACCTCATTACAGCCTTGGTTCAAACATGGACAAAAGAGCTGAACTCAGGAGGTGAGGTGAGAATGACTGCCCTTGACATCAAGGCAGCATTTGACCGAGTATGGCATCAAGAAGCCCGAGCAAAACTGAGGTCAATGGGAATCGGGGGAAAACTCTCCACTGGCTGGAGTCATACCTAGCGCAAAGGAAGATGGTTGTGGCTGTTGGAGGTCAATCGTCGGAGCTCCAGGACATCACTGCAGGAGTACCTCAGGGTAGTGCCCCAGGCCCAACCATCTTCAACTGCTTCATCAATGACCTTCCTTCAATCATAAGGTCAGAAGTGGGATGTTCGCTGATGATTGCACAATGTTCAGCACCATTCGCAACTCCTCAGATACTGAAGCAGTCCATGTAGAAATGCAGCAAGACCTGGACAATATCCAGGCTTGGGCTGATAAGTGGCAAGTAACATTCGCGCCACACATGTGCCAGGCAATGACCATCTCCAACAAGAGAGAATCTAACCATCATCATCTAACCATCCCCTTGACATTCAATGGCACTACCATCGCTGAATCCCCCACTAACATCCTAGGGGCTACCATTGACCAGAAACTGAACTGGAATAGCCATATAAATACCTTGGCTACAAGAGTAGGTCAGAGGCTAGGAATCCTGAGGCAAGTAACACCTCCTGACTCCCCAAAGCCTGTCCACCATCTACAAGGCACAAGTCAGGAGTGTGATGGAATACTCTCCACTTGCCTGGATAGGTGCAGCTCTAACACTTAAAAAACTCGACACCATCCAGGACAAAGCAGCCTGCTTGATTGGCACCCCATCCACAAACATTCACGCCCTCCACCACCGACGCACAGTGGCAGCAGTGTGTTCCATATACAAGATGCACTGCAGCAATGCATCAAGGCTCCTTAGACAGCACCTTCCAAACCCGCAACCTCTACCAACTAGAAGGACAAGGGCAGCAAATGCATGAGAACACCACCACCTGCAAGTACCCCTCCAAGTCACACACCATCCTGACTTGGAGCTATATTGCCGTTCCTTCACTGTCGCTGGGTCAAAATCCTGGAACTCCCTTCCAAACAGCACTGTGGGTGTACCTACACCAAATGGACTGCAGCAGTTCAAGAAGGCAGCTCACCACCACCTTCTCCAGGGCAATTAGGGATGGGCAATAAATGCTGGCCTGGCCAACGACGCCCACATCCCATGAATGAATAAAAAAAAAGATACAAAGCACTCTGGGATGCCCTGAGGTGCAATATAAATGCAAGTTCTTTCTTTCAGTGAGCATCAACAGGTGGTGAACTCAGTGAAAAGGCTTCTCGGAAAAATGAAAAAAAAAAATAAAACTCAACATACAAACACCACACAGAGTCGTCTGTCACAGATTCGTGCATTGAGGGAAAAAATATGCCCGTTTGTATCTAGAAAGCATAAGCTTAAAAGGAAATTTAAGAGATTGTAAAAGACTAGAGTGGCGTCAGGACATGGGCTATCTTAAAAAAAAATGCTGGAAAGTAGAATCCACAACAGATTTTAAATTATACATTTTTAGAATGGTACGAGGAATAGAAATAAATGCATAGCTTTTTCAGAGAGCCGGCAGAGGGATGCTGGGCTGAATAACTGCCTCCTCCACTGCACAATTCCACAATTCTAACATTTTTGATATGGCATGCAGATTAATAATCTCGCAAAAAGCACGGAACATAAATGGAGAAAAATGAACTTTTCCGAAACTGTCACTTTAAAGCAACCATGCCAACAGATCTCATTGCATCCACTCAGAACAACTGCTTACTATCAGTTGATGCAGATTCTTCTCCTTCTTTGGCCTCCTTATCTCAAGAGACAATGGGTAAGCGCCTGGAGGTGGTCAGTGCTGTGTGGAGCAGCGCCTGGAGTTGCTCTAAAGGCCAATTCTAGAGTGACAGACTCTTCCACAGGTGCTGCAGATAAAATTGGTTGTCGGGGCTGTTACACAGTTGGCTCTCCCCTTGCGCTTCTGTCTTTTTTCCTGCCAACTGCTAAGTCTCTTCGACTCATCACACTTTAGCCCCGCCTTTATGGCTGCCCGCCAGCTCCGGCAATCACTGGCAACTGACTCCCACGACTTGTGATCATTGTCACAGGGCTTCATGTCGCGTTTGCAGACGTCTTTGAAGCGGAGACATGGACGGCCGGTGGGTCTGATACCAGTGACGAGCTCACTGGACAATGTGTTCTTGGGGATCCTGCCATCTTCCATGCGGCTCACATGGCCAAGCCATCTCAAGCGCCGCTGACTCAGTAGTGTGTACAAGCTGGGGATGTTGGCTGCCTCGAGGACTTCTCTGTTGGAGATACGGTCCTGCCACCTGATGCCAAGGATTCTTCGGAGGCAGCGAAGATGGAATGAATTGAGACATCGCTCTTGGCCTGGACAACGTATGTCAGCCTCGCTGCCGTAGAGCAAGGTACTGAGGACACAGGCTTGATACACTCGGACTTTTGTGTTCCGTGTTAGTGCGCCATTTTCCCACATTCTCTTGGCCAGTCTGGACATAGCAGTGGAAGCTTTTCCCATACGCTTGTTGATTTCGGCATCGAGAGGCAGGTTACTGGTGATAGTTGAGCCTAGGTAGGCGAACTCTTGAACCACTTCCAGAGCGTGGTCCCCGATATTGATGGATGGAGCATTTCTGACGTCCTGTCCCATGATGTTCGTTTTCTTGAGGCTGATGGTTAGGCCAAATTCGTTGCAGGCAGCCGCAATCCTGTCGATGAGTTTACATGCAACAGATTGTGCCAAGCCTGTAGCACTCACGGTGTCAACAAAAGCCAGCTGATAGACCCGCGGGCCTACCAACACAGCACATTCCTCCAAAACTTCAGATTTCAAAACACGACAAGCTGACACCGAACAAGGCCATGAATTCCTCGCCAACCCACAGCACAAACGAGGCTGCCTATGATTGCAAACACATCGGCATAGATCTTCCCACCAGCGGCAAAGCTGTAGCTTACCTCACCACACGGAAGGTCCTTGGGTATGCGACTATCGTCTATCCCGCAGATGTGTCATATTCACCAAAGCCGCCTCAGTTTGATTAGTGCCAACACGCGGGAGCTCTGCCTTTGAGAGGACTGCCACATTTATGATTTTGTCCTGCCAGGATATACCCATAATGCACCGCAGACAGCAAAGTTCGAAATTTTCGACTTTCTTTTCCTGGTAGCTGTAAGTCGCCCATGTTTCACTGCCATACAGCAAGGTGCTATTACAAACTTTTAAAAATCTGCCAGCTCCTCTCTACCTCCTCCCCACGCTCCTCTACCGACACCTCAGTTGCGCTGATGTTGGGGAAAAACCATCCATCAACTGCTTTCTGACATTGGCAAGACTGAGGAGCTGGCGCGAGAAAAGTCGGGGGGTGGGGAAGAGGAGATCTTGAACATTATTTCAAAGATCAACACCCTGCATGACACTTCACTAACTTTTCTCCTGCGCCCATCAGCCCTGACTTTTTTTGCATGTAAATATCCATGCAAGTTGAGGGCGAATAGGCAAAGTTTGCAAATTAATGATCCCTGCTGCTTTAAGAATAGGAACGGCAGAGCCAGTGTGGGCACCTCTGGTAGGATTGTCTTATGAGGAGAGATTACAGAAACTGGGCCTGTATTGTCCAGAGTTTCGAAAAATGACAGGTGATCTCATTGAAACTTACAAAAGTCTTACAGGGTGTGACAGGGTAGATGTGGGTAGGATGTTTCCTCTGGCTGGTGAGTCTAGAACCAGGGGACACAATCTCAGAATAAGGGGTAGGCCATTTAAGACTGAGATGAGGAGGAATTTCTTTACTCAGAGGGTGGCGAATCTGTGGAATTCTCTACCCCAGAGGGCTGTGGAAGCTCAATCATTGAGCATGTTCAAGACAAAAAAAAAAAATCGACTGATTTCTAGATATTAATGGCATCAAGGAATATGGGGATAGTGGGGGAAAATGGCGTAGAGGTAGATGATCAGCCATGATCTGTTTGAATGATGGAGCAGGCTCAATGGGCCGAATGGCCTACTCCTGCTTCTATTTCCTATGATCCTATGGAGCGCATTCAGGTGCACCGCAAGTACCAGGTTTCAGTCTAAGCGAGCTCGCCAGCAGTTGCAGTGTTGTTGCAGCCCTCAATAGTGGCAAAGGTCTCAGCGGTTGCCACTATTGAAACTGCAAGATCCGGGTTGGCATTTAATGTCCATGAATAGTGAGCAGGGTCAAAAGAGCCAAATGGCCTACTCCTGCTCTTAAAGGTCTCGAGGGGGATCCTGAATTAGAATCAGAGTCATTTACAGCACAGATTTAAGTAGAAACAGTCTCTTTGCAGATTAAGAAGTATCTAGGCAGGCTCACAGCATGATTCATGGCCTACAGAAATCACATTTCTTCTCAGTGCTGTTCACGCCTTTCCAACTCAACTAGTTTTTGACACTAGCTGATGAGAGAAAATTACATCAGCAACTTCTCGTCGTTGACAAGAGAAATTGACAAAGTGCTCCTGCAGGCATCCCATAGAAACAAACAATGGGCTTTAGAGTAACCTAATGAGGATAAGCAATGGAACCAGAAATACATGCAAGGATAGCAATGCCAATTAATAAGTTGACTGAGACTACTTCCATGTCGGCAGTCACGCGCCTAATAATGTTGCTGCAAACAGAAGGAAATCTCACACACACATTAGAGATGCTGCTGGCTGCTGCCACTTTCATTTGCCAAGGTAAAAATAGAAATCCTCATCTTTACCTTGGCAACCAACCACTAGAAGCCGTCAAAAATGCAATTTCTCTTGACCCAACCTAAGGGGAGCAAAACTCAAGATATTAACACAAAAGCAAAATATAGCAGATGCTGGAAATCTGAAATAAAAACAGAAAACGCTAGAAATACTCAGCTGGTCTGGCGGCATCTGTGCCCAGAGAGAGTGAACATTTCAAAGACCTTTCATCACAAGTGTTCATCAGGAGTTCTAATGAAAAGGTCATCGATCTGAAACATTCACCCTGTTTCTCTCGCCGCAGGTGCCGCTAGACCTGCTCAGTATTTCCAGCGGTTTCTGATCTATCCCAAGATATTATGTTGCCACCATTCCCATTTATTAAAGGCGTGCATGCAGACATGATGTTGATTAATCCAGCACCACCCCACCCTCTCAACCCACCGCCCACCCAGTTTGTCATCACCTTACAAGGCAGATGGGTAACAGGATGGGAAGTGCAGGAATATTCATAGATTCATAGCAGTCGGGGAGTGGGGAGGGGTTAAAACATGAGAACAAGGAGCATCTGAGACAAATTATTAGATCCAACTCCCTTTATTGCTTTGACAATTTAACACCTTAATTTTGTCTGCACAGTTTAGATACATTATATCAATTCCACCAAGGTGTTTGCAAATTTTAACTGAGATTTTGAAACACAACAGCCAGTAGCTCACCGTCCAATTGCCCCACTTTTAAGAACAAACATCCCCCTCACCGCCTCAACTCCGATGACGCAGTTGAAATGAAGATGTGGAATCCATGAGGACAAACTCCCATCCCATCAGTCACAGTGCACCAACTTAGATGTATCAACTTAATTTCCATGCAGAGTATGGCAACGAGCATCGAAAGGGTCCAATATGACGGCTGGGCGCTCAATTCCAACAGGAATGTGCCACGCACCATGTTGGTTCCAGTGTTGATAGTCTTGAAACTGGCATTACACCCACCACGTATGCAAATTGGGGCCTATTGCCCATTCAGGCCTCTCTTACAAAACTTGTTCCTAACTGAATGCAGCATGCACTGTGCATGCCGCGCTCAGTTTTGTCAGGCATAAGGCAGCCAAACCAGTTAGCAACAACAAAAAACAAGTAAAATAAAATGCTCTCGTTCCCTAAATATGGAGCTGCATTGGTTCCCTTGGCTCTTCGTTAAAATTGCAGGCCAATGCCAGCCACCTTTTGACACCCCACCAGCCCCTCCTAGACTCACCATGAACCTGGTATTGTTGTTCCCAACAGCAACTTTCATCCTCTTCAGAACCAGCGGACTACACAACTGGCACCCCCAGCGTGCTGGTTGTGTCCTGATGACACTTGATGGCCAATTTCATGCAGTCCTCTACAGCATTAGTCTTAGCACAACAGATCATGGCCACCAAAACCAGGAACAAACCAATTTCCAGACCTATAACATATTTACCCAAAGACCTATAGTGTTTATCCTCTAATCTACATGTGTACATTGAACATACGGGCAAAGTTGTGCATGTCTGAATGGCAAGTTATGCGAGGGAACTGGCATCATGAGCTGTGCCTCTATCGGAGGAGGGGAGAAAAGATGAGAAACAAGTTATTGGCCTCAAGTAAAGAAACATCAAATCAGTGCTCCAAAAGAAAGTGTTCTTAATGTACTCTACCTTCAAGTCCTCTCCTTGTACTCATTAAAAATAAAAATTCCAATTCACAAGATAAATTGAAAAAGTAAACTTAATTTAAAACATTTACCTTATTCGCAATAATAGAGCAGGTGTTAAGTCTCACAAGAGATTCTTGTGCCACTTACTAGGGAAGAGTAGTGAGGTGGTTTCCTGTTGCCTTCCCTTACATTTTTATTATTGGGTTTCTTTTAGATGATCTGCAACCTAGGCTAAAGAGCCCAACCTACCCTTTACAGAAAGCTGGGGTTGGTGGGGGAGGGGGGAGAGGGCGTCCACACCTCAGACACAAGTACCCTTGCTGGTTGACGATCCAGTATTCATAACCAGTGCCTTCAAGGCCGCCTAGAATCTGGCCCAAACCTTCAGACTCAGAAATGGGAATACTACCAGTCAGCCAGTGGTCACTCTGTCCAAATGCAAGTATCCAGCTAGAGGACAACTCAGTAACTAGATTCCACGTTCTAGTCTCCACTTGCTACATGGAATGGGGCTCAAACTCTTGGCATTCTGACTCAGATGGGAATGCTACCAAAAAGTCATAAGCTCGCTGCTGTATATAATGTAACTGTGTGAAGTGTCAAATCAAACTTTATTCCTGTCTCTGCCAAGAAAATATTCTGTTCAAAGTGCACACTGTACTTTCAAACAATGTATACAAATAGTCTCAAATCAATTCCAATCTGCGCAACATAGTCCAACAGAGCATAACTTAACATTAAGCACATTTGAGTACTGTACTAAATTGTGACTTAATACTTGAAAATGAAAGCAATATTATTAAATGTTAACTTAATAAACTCCACAGAGGCTGTGTCAGGAAAGTTGCTCCAGTTGACATAAAACAGATGTCAATTGCAAAAAGAGTGAAAATGCCAAATGGGATGCAAAATATCTGAATAAAAACTGGCAAAAATGTCAGCTAAATTTACCTCAAACAATGAAAGGATCATAGCCAATACTACAGACCATATTTACTTTTATGACTGAAACTCATGCAAAAAGCTCTCAGCTACGACACAATTCAAACCACGGAGGTCTTTTTCCAATATGGTATCTCATTTTGCATGCACTTTTGGATCAAAATTAACAGAGTAACTAAATTACCTTGATGCTGAAAAATTGATTATCTTCACTAATTAAACAACATCCTCTGGCACTGTTCAGATCAATTCCACATTTATGCAAGAATGACCAGCGGACTATGTAGTAATCCTATCTAATAACAGAATAATTATGCCCATGGCCAGGAAAATGTCACTTAAAAGGTTACTTCTTCCACCTGCAGTCCTGATCACCAGTAAGTTTCCCATGGTGATTTATTTCATCAAATCTAGACATTCCTAACTTCTATTTCCTTAACTGGAGACTCTGTGGACTTAAAGTGACCCCTCAGCAGAACTTTAAGAGCTGCACAGTGGAACACTCCTGAGGTTATAGATTGGTGTGTCATCAACTTTCGGAGAATGCCGCAGGAGATTACTGGTCTATACGTAAAATTGGTGTATCCATCATACAGCAGATATCACAATGAAATATATGCAAAATAAGCTCTAAAGTCAGTCCTTAGCATGAAGTCTGAAAGTTATAAGCAGTTATAAAATTGCCCAGTGGCTGATGATAGAAGTTTACCACCAGATATAATTAACTGGAAATGACAATGTAAAGCAGCACCCTTAAAGGGTTCGACCAAGTTATCAGATAAACATCACAAGCATGCTCCATATGCCAGGCTACCAATAAAATACCACGGACCAATGTACCCTCTAATTTATTTTTAAGTGTGCGGGCAATTTAAGAACGCAGCCCCACACATGCGATAACTTAAAAGGGGCCCACTTGTGCGCTTCCTGCATGGCAACTTAAGTGTCGCTGCACAGCCTTTCAGCTTAGAGAGCGCTCCATTGCATGAGACATTCACTAGGATTTATCTTTACTTAAATATGTTACTTGTCTTGACTTTCAGACATTCCATATAGAGTGTGCAACAGTATTGCACGTCAGCTCCTAACCATGCGTATAAAATCTAGATAAATGAAACTCAAATGAATTTGCTGAGCCGATTAAAGTGATAATAATCTGAAGCCTCACTTACCTAACAGCTATGTATTTACATTGTGAAGTTTACTTCATTAATTTTCCTCAATTAGTTTACTTTTTGTGCACTTTAGGGAAAATGTCCCCCATGGTGGGAAAAAAAACCATTGGCATATTGACAATGCTTCAATGGAACATTTTAGTTACAATTAGTTCACAATCTAATTTCATAACAAGCAATAACTAAACAGAAATATCAAAAGTACAATTTGTAAAATTACTCAACTGTATAAAAGTTCCAACACAAACAGGCTTTTTACAGACAATCTATAATGAGCGGAGAAGATATAGAGGGTAGCCCGACATTAAAAAAATGGAAATATTAGCATTTAAATGCTGTGTGCTGTTGGTCCAAAGCTTAAAATTGTTACCAACCTTCCTTTTCTATTTGACATTTTGTGATGTTTTACAAATACTTAACCAAGCCATGCCAAAACAGATTCAACAAAGCATGCAACTAAACACACCCTCTAATAAAATCATTGTCACATCAAATGCAGTACTTCTCATTTTAAAATGATAAACACAGCACTTCATGTGTTGAGTTATTTCAGTAACACTGAAAATAGGACAGCTTAAACCTCAACTACAGACACATGTTAAACATCTTTATTTCAGAAACAAATTTATTTACCTCAGTAGCTATGCAAAGGAATTGTTCATTTCATCAGTCAAGTATAGTTTTTAAAAAAGGAAAAACAGGATTTCTTTGAAATATTAGACTCATAACTATGATTTTCCCTTTACCGGTAACCATATGTATTTGTTACATGCGAAAATACCACATGAATCTTTTCAGTACACATATATCACTGTACTAGTTCTAAAGTACACCTCATATGCATTTAGATAGCTCAGAACACTTTACAAGATGCTCCAAAAACAATGTGCACCAAGCAGGAGGATAAAGAGTATCATGAAAAAGCAAGATGGATGAGGGTCAAAAGCTGATGAGTGTTCTCTAAGGAAGTAGAAAAATAGCAAGATGGAGGGATTCACAGGGGGAGAGAGTGGTTGAAAAGGCAGCCACCAATGGTGGAGCTGAGTAAGGAACAAGCAATAATCAGTTGTTGGAACATTGAAGGATACTTGCCGGGACACAAGCCTTCCAAACCCGCAACCTGTACCAGCTAGAAGGACAAGGGCAGCAGATGCATGGGAACATCACCATCTACAAGCCACACACCACCCTGACTTGGATCGATATCGCCGTTCCTTCACCTTCGCTGGGTCACAATCCTGGACCTCCTCTCCTAACAGCACTGTGGGTGTACCTACCCCACATGGACTGCAGCGGTTTACAAGGCAGCTCACCATCAGCTACTCAAGGGCAGTTAGGGGTGGGCAATAAATGCTGGCCTGGCCAGCGACACCCACACCCCATAAATGAATAAAAGAAAGATAAATAGAGTCGGCTGTGGGGAGGCCATGGAAGGAACTGAAAGCAAAATGGGGATCTTGAAGTCAATCTGCTGGGGCAAATCGAGCCAGTGGAGCTCGGCAAGGACAAGGATGATGAGTGTGAGAGATGCTGAAACTGCTTGAATGAGATAAAACATTTCTCCCCCATTTTTACCTTGGTTATCATGAAATGAACAGTAAGCATCAACAAAACAGATATATTGCAACTAAAAACAAAGACAATAAAACACCAAAAATGCAAACTAAACATCTTCATTCAGTAAGCTAGAACATGGAATTAATTAATTAGGCTGGGGGAAGAGTAGAAAGTAAGGCTAATTATCAAACAACTTCAGACCATGGACCAATCTAGTACTGGAGACCCAATGTTAATCAAGCAGTGCTTGACAGGTGTAGTGTCTTGGGTTTAAGGTGCATTTTATCTGCAACAGTAGCACTAATGCCACACAGCTTTGCTTTTTAGTGGTGCTAGAGTTACGGGTTAATGCAGACTAAGTGCAGAGTCAAGATCGGACCAGACATCAGAGTGAAGCACTGTAAAACTGTCTGGAGGAGGAAGTCTCAATCGAAACTCAAGTTAGGATTTAACTTCAGATTTACAGCACACTAGTTAACTTTAGTCTTTTAGACTTCGTATCAGTCCATTCAATTGTGCTAAAAGACAGTGAAGCTTACTTCCAGAATCAGATTAATCTTATGCTAGTCGCGATTCGCAGTGTTAAGCTGAAACCACTTTGCAACAATATTGAACTTGTAATACAAATGCACCCTTAAAGTCAATTGCCAAGACAAACAACAACTTGTAGTTACACAGTGCTCTTTACATAGTAAAATGTCCCAAGACGCTTCAAAGGAGCATTAAATAAAATCTGACAGAAAGCCACATCAGGAAATACGAGGGCAGATGACCAAAAACTTGACCAAAGAGGTAGTTTTTTAAGGAGTGTCTTAAAGGAAGAAAGAGAGCCAGAGTTAGGGAATGAATTCCAGAGCTTATGGCCTCAGCAGAAGTCAGAGGCGCCAATAGTGGAGCAATTACAATTTCTTTTCAGCTAAATTGCTCAAGACTAAAACAAAAATTCCAAATGAAGAGGGAACACGAACGTTACAACTAAAGTTGGCTGCAGCACTAGAATAACATTGGCCAGTAATGCACAATATTAGGAACAAATGCTGGAAAGCAATAAAGAAATAAATGATATCTTAAGTGGTCACTCAAGGGCCAGCTTTATTACGCATCAATATTATGCAAACGGGGCATGAAGTGAACAAATGTGGCACTTGCCTAATATAAACGTTTTGGAAAAAAAATGCTAAATCTAAAAGAAAATGGAAAACAAAAAACTGAGATCGTCGTCTAAATGTTTTCCAAGCAGAAAAAAAACATGGCAAATTTAAGAACGAAGGCCGAAAATACAGTAAAGTTTCTTTCAGCCTCTATAATAAAAATGACACTTGAACACATGATTTCTAGGGTTAAAAATCTTTGTACGAGTTCATACAAGTACAGCAGAAATCAGAGTAAAAAGCAGCAAGTTTGAAAGGCAGAAAGCCCTCGTATATCAGCAACAAAATTAGTGTAACCACTTTAAAATTGTGTGCGTGTGGTAATAGGACAGTAGTGCAGCTGTCGGCTGGATGCGTTGTTTTTGAGAATTGCTCAATATGACTGCAACACAATTGCTGCTATTGTGTGGATGGTGCAAAGCCAGACATTATCACAGTACCCCGCCTTTAAACACAGGGCCAGCTCAAGGACAAAAAAAGACTAAATAATTATTGCTTCGCTTCCACAACAGGACAAAAAACGACGAAAGGAAACAATGAAAAGGGAGAAAGAGATGCAAGAGGAAAAAAAAACACACACTAAAGGAGGACGGACGGGCGAAACAGCTACTCACCAGACTGCCAAGCACAGCACCATGTACAGGGAACAGACTCTGTGACTGTGCTACTACTCTGAGTCCGCGATAGGACTCAGGGGTTTATTCGGAGGAAGAAATGTTTTACAGTTTACTCCGGGCGCTCCACTACAGCAGCCAGACAAACAGAAAGCGCTGACATTTCCGGCTCTGGCTGCAGCAATCCCAGGGCTGAGCAGAGGAACTCACTAATATAAGCCAATGTGTTGCTGCTCGGCTCGCACGTTCAGCAAGGCGTTCCCTGCGCGCTGCCAACTCTCTTACCTGGGGAGTGCGCCGCAAAGTCCGAATTGAAGTTCGGGAACACGTCATTTTCAGCCTCGTTCAGAATGTGGCTCCCAGGTTGGTACCCGCCACGCACGGATATGGTACAACCCACTCCCAGCTGATCCTAAAGGGATCTGCACGCCAATTCCCTTCCCTCAGTGGTTCGCTCCTAGTTGGCAAATGCCCAAGAGATGGGAGGGAAAAGGTTACACTTTGCATATCTTTCCCTGCGTGTTAAAGGCGTGTTTGTACCAGGCTCCCTGTAATTATTTTTCTCCTAGCCAAAACACTTGCAAGTTTATATCACTTCTCTCATTTAAATCACCTCTTGATGTCCCATTTTACAGCTCATTTATTTGTGCATGTGGGTCTTACCCCATTCCACCCGCTTTTCCTTCTTACAAGCTGTTCATCTGTCAATTCTTCCAGTTTTATTTACAAATGTCGCCTGACTATGAATGATAGGGTGGTAGATACAATTTCTCTTCATTGTAACCTTCATAAGGGAATTGAATAAACACTTGAAGGAGAAAGAAATTGCAAGGATATAGGGAAACAGCAGGGAGGTGGGACTAATTGGATTGCACTGCAAAAGAGCAGTTGCAGACTTAACTGGCTGAATGGCCTCTTGTGTTGCATTATTAGCGAGAGACAGCATGGTTTTGTGAAGGGGAGGTCGTGTCTTACTAATTTGATTGAGTTTTTTGAGGAAGTGACGAAGATGATTGATGAAGGAAGGGCAGTGGATGTTATCTATATGGACTTTAGTAAAGCCTTTGACAAGGTCCCGCATGGCAGACTGGTACAAAAGGTGAAGTCACACGGGATCAGAGGTGAGCTGGCAAGATGGATACAGAACTGGCTCGGTCATAGAAGACAGAGGGTAGCAGTGGAAGGGTGTTTTTCTGAATGGAGGGATGTGACTAGTGGTGTTCCGCAGGGATCAGTGCTGGGACCTTTGCTGTTTGTAGTATATATAAATGATTTGGAGGAAAATGCAGCTGGTCTGATTAGTAAGTTTGCGGACAACACAAAGGTTGGTGGAGTTGCGGATAATGATGAGGATTGTCAGAGGATACAGCAGGATATAGATCGGTTGGAGACTTGGGCAGAGAAATGGCAGATGGAGTTTAATCCGGACAAATGTGAGGTAATGCATTTTGGAAGGTCTAATGCAGGTGGGAGGTATACAGTAAATGGCAGAACCCTTAGGAGTATTGACAGGCAGAGAGATCTGGGTGTACAAGTCCACAGCTCACTGAAAGTGGCAATGCAGATGGATAAGGTAGTCAAGAAGGCATACGGCATGCTTGCCTTCATCGGTCGGGGCATAGAGTATAAAAATTGGCAAGTCATGTTGCAGCTGTACAGAACCTTAGTTAGGCCACACTTAGAATTTTGCATGCAATTCTGGTCGCCACACCAGCAGAAGGACGTTGAGGCTTTGGAGAGGGTACAGAGGAGGTTTACCAGGATGTTGCCTTGTCTGGAGGGCATTAGCTATGAGGAGAGGTTGGAAAAACTCGGATTGTTTTCACTGGAACGACGGAGGTGGAGGGGCGACATGATAGAGGTTTACAAAGTTATGAGCGGCATGGACAGAGTGGATAGTCAGAAGCTTTTTCCCAGGTTGGAAGAGTCAGTTACTAGGGGACATAGGTTTAAGGTGCGAGGGGCAAAGTTTAGAGGGGATGTGCGAGGCAAGTTTTTTTACACAGAGGGTGGTGACTGCCTGGAACTTGCTGCCGGGGGAGGTGGTGGAAGCAGATACGATAGCGACGTTTAAGAGACATCTTGACAAATACATGAATAGGATGGGAATAGAAGGATATGGGCCCCGGAAGTGCACAAGGTGTTAGTTTCGGCAGGCATCAAGATCGGCGCAGGCCTGGAGGGCCGAATGGCCTATTCCTGTGCTGTACTGTTCTTTGTTCTTTGTTGTTCTATTCTGTGATTCCGTGACTCACTGAGTGTCTCCAGCATTTTCTGTTTGTGATTCAGTCTTTCAGCATCTTCAGTATTTTTTGTGTTAATTTTTTATGTTTAAAGCTTTGGCATTTTCTGAACCACCAATGGAACTTGAGTGTGTGAGCATCAAAGTTTTGTTTCCTGACTGTTACGCACTGTGCACCATTCCGAACTGTTTACTTTGCACCAATAACCTGATCACTGATGCTCAGTTTGGTTCCCGCCAAAACCACTTGACTAAAGCCTTCCAGAGGTCAGGTGAGAATGACTGTACTTTGACATCAAAAAAGATTTTGACTGACTGTGTCTCCAGGGAGCACTGGTATTTCTGAACTCAGTGAGGATCAGCGGGAACCTCTTCAGTGGCTGGAGACATATCTGCTCAAAGGAAGATGATTGTGGTTGTTGGAGGTCAATCATTGCAGCTCCAGGGCATTGCTGCAGAAATTCCTAAGGGCAAAGTCCTAGGCTCAACTGTATTCGACTGCTGGGTCAAAAATCTTCTCTCCATAATAAGGTCAGAACTGGAGCTTTGTGCTGATGATTGAACAGTGTTCAGTTCCACTTGCAACTCCTCAGATAATGGATAACTTCATCTTCACACGTAGCAAGACCTAGATAACAGCCAGGTTTGTGCTGATAAGTGGCAACTAACATTTGCGCCACATAAGTGCAAACCAATGACCATCTCCAACAAGAGAGTCTGATCACCTTCCACATTCAATGGCATTACATAGGATTAATCACACAGAAACGGGCCATTCAGCCCAACCACTCCATGTGACATTTATGTTCCACTTGATCCCCCCTCCCATCTTTCCTCATCTAAATCTATCATCACCCTCTACCCTTCTCCCTCATATGTTTGTCCAGCTTCCCCTTAATGCATCTATAACATTCTCTTCAACCGCTCCCTGTGTTAGTGAGTTCCACATTCTCACCACTCTTTGGGTAAAGACACTTCTTCTGAATTCCCTATTGGGTTTCTTGGTGACTATCTTATATTGATGGCCTCTAGTTATGCACCTCCCCACAAGAGGAAAAAATCTCCGTAT
Source organism: Heterodontus francisci (assembly GCF_036365525.1). Classification (NCBI taxonomy): domain Eukaryota; kingdom Metazoa; phylum Chordata; class Chondrichthyes; order Heterodontiformes; family Heterodontidae; genus Heterodontus; species Heterodontus francisci. The sequence goes on along the minus strand of NC_090380.1, from coordinate 98,665,500 downwards.
CCACTGTATCAAAACCGTTCATAATTTCAAGAGAAAAGAGACACAGCCTGCCGACCCTTTCCTGATATGTATACTCAAGCATTTCTGGTATCATCTTTGTAAATCCTCTCTGCACCCTCTCTAGTGCCTCTATATCCTTTCTATAATATGGCGACCAGAACTACACTCACTACTCTGCAGAGTGACCAAGGTTGGGAACTAAATATTCCAGGGTACTCTTAGAAAAGATAGGCAAAATGGAAAAGGAGGCGGCATAGCCTTGATAATGAAAGATGAGATAAAGGAAGTAGAGAGAAAGGATATTAGCCCAGAAAATCAGGATATAAAATAAATAAGTATGAGTAGAGTTATAAATAACAAAGTGTATAGGTCTTCATAGTGTCAGACAGAGTATTAATCAGAAAATTAGAGGAGTATGGAACAAGGGTAATGTAATAATTGTAGGGGACTTCAAACTTTACATAAACTGGGAAAATCAAACTGGCAAAAGTATTCTGGGGGACGGGTTCTTGGAATATGTTCAAGACAATTTCCGAGAACAATATGTCAAGGAACCAACTAGGAGAGAGGCTATTTTAGATTGCGTATTGTGTAATGAGATAGTGTTAATTAATAATCTATGTAAAGGATCTTCTGGGGAAGAGTGATCATAATATGATATAATTTCAAATTAAGTTTGAGAGTGACATCATTAAGTCTGAAACTAGGATCCTAAATTTAAACAAAGCCTAATGTGGATGTATAAGAGATAAGTTGGCTGAGGTAGACTGGAAAATTACATTCAAAGATATGATGGTAGATAAATAATGGCAAACATTTAAAGAAATAATTCATAATTCTCAACAAATATACATTCCCTTGAGGAATAAAAACACTACTGGAAAAGTGGTGCAGCCATGACTAACTGGAGAAGTTAAGGATAGTATTAGATCAAAAGAAGAGGTTTACAATATTGTCAAAAAGAGCAGTAAGCCTGAGGATTGGAATCAGCAAAGGTTAACCAAGAAATTGACAGAGGGTGGAAATAGAATATGCGAGTAAGCTAGCAAGAAAAATAAAAACAGAATGTAAGAGCTTCTCCACGTACATAAAAAGAAAGAGGTAGCAAAAGTAAGCATGAGTCCTTTAGAGACAGAGATAAAGAAATTATAATGAGGAATAAGGAAATGGCAGAGACATTCAACAAATGTTTTGTGTCTGTTTTTACAGTAGAAGACATGAAGAACGTTGCGGAAATTGTGGGGAGCCAAGTGTCTAATGAGAGTGAGGATCTTGAAGTAATTAATAATAGTAAAGAAAAAGTACTGCAGAAATTAATGGGAGTAAAAGCCCACCTGATGGGCATAATGGCCGGCATTCTAGGGTTTTAAAAAAGATGGGTACATTGGTTTTGATCTTCCAAAATTCCCTAAATTCCATAACAGTCCCATGGAATGGACAGTAGAAAATGTAACCTCCACTATTCAAGAATGAAGAGGGAGAGAAAACAGGAACTACAGGCCAGTTAGCCTGATATAAGGAATAAAATGCTTGAATCTATGACTAAAGACAAGGTAACAGGGCCTTGGAAAATCACAATATGATTAAGCAGAAACAACATGATTTTATGAATGTGAAATAGTGTTTGACAAATCTAATAGAGTTCTTGAGGGCATAACTAGCAGTTTAGATAAAGGAGAACCAGCTGGTGCAGCATATTTGGATTTTGATAAGGTGCCATGCAAGCGGTTGTTGCACAAGATTATGGCTTGTGGTATTGGGGATAATATTTTAGTATAGATGGAGAACTAGTTAATGGACAGAAACAGCGAGTTGAAATAAATGGGATGGCAGGGTGTATCTAGTATAGTGTCACAAGTACTTGGGTCTCAGCTATTTGCAATCTATATCAATGACTTAGATGAGTTGACCGAGTGTAATATATCCAAGCTTGCTGACAGTATAAAGCTAGACAGGAAAGAAAGCTATGATGAGGCTGCAAAAAAGTTGCAAAGGGATAAAGACAGGTTTGGGAAAGAAGATGGCACATACAGTATAAAGTGGGGAAGAATGAAATTATCCACTTTGGTAGAAAAATGGAAAGGAAGAATATTTTTTAAAAGGTAAGAGGCTGATAAATGTTGGTACTCAGAGGTATGTGTGGGGTCCTTGTAAACAAAACACAGAAAGTTAACATATAGGTACAATAAACTATTAGGAAGGCAGATGGTATCCCAGCCTTTATTCCAAGGAGGTTGGAGTGTAAGAGTAAGGAATTACATAGGGATTTGGTGAAACCACACCTGGGGCTGAATTTTGTTGTCCCGACTTCGGGATCCGTAGTGGGGGCAACCAGAAGATCATACCGGCAGTGGCCTGCCACGGTGCCCAACGCCAGGAGTGCCGGGCCTGATCTTCCCAGTGGCGTCGAAGCTCTGTGTCGGCCCTGTCACTGGGCGATGGGACCCAACTTTAAATATTTAAATTAATCACATGAATACATTTAAATAAAATTGACCACAATCTTACCGGCTGCCCAGGATCTTCCATGCGGCGGCCGGCACTCACGCGCCTTCACTTTCCAATGCAGGGAAAGCTGCCATCACCATGGTGGGGAGAGGGGGGGGCCGGCGGGAAACAGGATCAAATCAGCATTAATAGTGTAGGGGAGGGGGTGTAAGGGTGATCTTTGTACATTGAACTGTTGGTTGGGGCAAGGCCACATAATCCATGCAAGTTTTTTGCAGAGGGGGAGAGGGCAACAATTATATGTAAGTGTTATTGGCGGGGGGAAAGGGGCCATTTATTTTTGTTGTGGTGTACTGAGGGGGGTACAGGTTTAAATTTTCAAATTTAGCGGGAGGTTTGGCAGCCCTTTAATATTCGTGTCAGCGCCTGCACAAAGGCAGCTGACGCCATTGCCAGCATTGCAGAGCCCACCCCCACCACATAATTGGAGAGGGACAGCCCAACCAGCTTATTATTATGAGCTGCCATGCGGTAGATCGCCATTTTTTTTCACCGTTGGCGGGAACGTAAAATCCAGCCCCCGCTGTGCTGCGTACAGTCTGGGGGCAGGATTTTATTGTGCCTTTGAAGACGGGCACGGAGGCAGGGGCGGCAAACAAAATGGGAAGGGGTGACATTCCCGATGTTGCCTGGGTCCCCTACCAATTTTTCCGGCTCACTTAAGGGCCTCTTCCCACCTCCACTCAAATTTTGTTGAGGACGGAGGGCCTCCGCGTGGAGACATTGCCAGGCAGGAATAGCCACCCACGCCCATGGCCCCTGGGGAAGATCCCTCCCACACTCACTAACCACCCCCCACTCCCCAACATGTAGCCACAGCCTGCCTGTCTAGCCCCGGCAACCCCCACCCCACTTACCTGTCCTGGGGTCTCCAACGTCCTTGGTGCTGCAGGGCCTCCTGCAGTACCAGCAATGGCCATCACTCCCAGTGGTACTGTCGGTACTGTAGAGCTGCCAGCCAGTTGGAGGGCCGGCAGCTCTAGAGGCAGGATCTCAACCCTTAAAGGGATGGCATCGCCAAAGGTGGGCAGTTAATTGTCTGCCTGCCCTTAAATAGCAATGGGAAAGATATACTTGCCTCAAGAGGGGATGCAACCAAGGTTCACTAGATTGATTCTTGGGATAAGAGGGCTGTTCTATGTGGAGAAATTGAGTACAATAGGCCATTTAGCACTGAGATGAAGAGAAATTTCTTCACTCAGAGGGAGGTGTATCTTTGGCAAAAAGGTCAAGATATGAAACAATTGGGAGAACATCAGTGGTGGGAGACTCTGTATAATGTTTGGCAGCACCCTTGGTGCCGAACCCTGTCCATTTTTATGATACTAACCCAGACCTTTAGTATTAGTAGTAGGGATCCTTATGCTTTGTGATCTGAAATGTCTTATGTGACAAGTAGGTCAAAAAACCGGTAGCTTGGAGTTTGTGGATTTCCTTAAAAATAGCCAATGAGGGGTTGATAAGGATATCTCCCTGTCAAAGGGCAGCATTTATAAGATTATTAACACTGAACTTTATCAAGACACCTTTTGAAGTATAGTGAGGTAGGAAAATGTAGAAATAGGGCACGATATAAATTGATGCCAAGTTAGAAGCATTATAGGAAATGATGTCAGGCTTTAAAACACTTGTAGCAGCTAAGAAGCTAAATTCTTCTCCACTGTGCAGACTCGATCGATCGGGAGGGTCTCTTTTATCCTGGTTTTTATCCAATTAACGTCTCCCAGTGCCAAATCATGGTCATGCCCTGAGCATGCTTTTCTTGACCAATCATGTACATTCCACATTAACTGTATTAGCCTGAACATCTCCTGTATTTTTTTATGCTGTGAGACATTTGTTAATATCTCCTGTACTTCTGTTCATAAGTAAAATGTAACCAGTTGTGGTGTGGACCAGCGTGTGGAGCTCACCTGGTGGTAAAAACGTGGAGGCAAAGGACTGCAGGATGAAGAGAAAGAATTCTGACCAAAGACATCATCGCTGGGGTTCGTATTGGACTTTTTAAAAATAAAAGACAATGTGCTGGATTTTAAAGGGGCCTTGACGTTGGGATCCTGGCAGGGTTGGGGGGGGGCATGAAGATTGCCCCAGATGAGGCCCGCCACCGACCTTGACACCGGCAGGGCCATCCCAATCTTGCTGGTGGCGACGAGGCCTCGTGGCGACCTCCGGGCGATCAGCGACGGGACCCAGATTTGAATATTCAAATAAATTGAAGCACTTGCATGAATGATATTCCCGTCACCTCCGGAAGTGCCACCGCCATCTTCATCCCGGTGGGCGGCACTGCCGCGCCTTTGAATTCCCATCCAGGTAAATGAGGCGCAACACCTGTGGGGAGGAGGGAGGAGGTAGGTTTCTCAGTGCGGTGGGGGGGTGGGGGGGAGCAGGATCAAACTGTTTGGATTGGTCGGGGGGAATGGTGGGAAGGGGTTGAGGTTTAAAGTTATTAAAGGTCGGGTGAGGGGGAAGGTCACAATCTGAATCAAAGTTTTTGTAGGAGGAATGGCCTATTAATGACTTGATCATTTCTTGGGAGTGTGCATGAAGGGAGTGCAGATGTAATATAATGTGTAAATTAAATTTCAACACTTTGGTCCCTTTAAAAATTAAAATTTCTTCTCAGGGCTTGAAGCCCTTTAAAAATGGCGCCGTTGCCTGTGCAGTGGCACTGGATGCCGTTGCTGGGGATGGCTAGCTTGCTCCGTCCACGTCATCGGTGTGGGGGGGATGGTGGGTGGGGGCTGGCCCGCCCTGGCTATGTTACTGAACCGTCGCATATAAGATCGCGACGGCTCCACGAAGCAAAATGCGCGCTTGCGGGCCGCCATACTCGGTGGCAGCAACATAAAATCCAGCCCAATGTAACTGAACAATGACCCCCACATACACACACAGGCTGGGACAAGTCAGGACATGTCACTGATGTGGTAGCCTACAACCACACTACACATCCAGACTTAATACAGGTAGTATAGCTCGTGCAAAACTATAAGTCACTGCCTGAGTTTATTGTCATAGTTTGCATGAAACTTAATAAACTTGTTCTGACTTTGTCTCAATAAAGTAGTTTCACAAATGAACTTTGTTGCCACGTGCATTCCTACATCACTAAGGGGGATGAACCTTACAAAATTACAATAAGCATTATAAAACAAAACATAACACTGAGTCACATATTAGGTCAGATGATCAAGAGTTTGGTCGAAGAGGTAGGTTTTAAGGAGTGTTTAAGGGGAAAGCAAGGTAGGGAGGTGGAGAGGTGTAGGGAGGGAATTCCAGAGCATAGGGCCCAGGCAGCTGAAGGCACAGCCACCAATGGTAGGGCAATTAAAATCAGGGGAGGCCAGAATTAGATGACTGCAGATGTCTTGGAGATTTGTGGGGGTGGAGGAGATTACAGAGATAGGGAGGGGTGAGGACATGGAGGGATTTGAAAACAAGGATGAGAATTTTTAAATCAAGCCATTGCCTGATCGGGAGCCAATGTAGGTCAGGGGGGAATAGGAAAGTTAAGACACAGGCAGCAGAATTTTTGATGACCTCATTTACAGAGGATAGAATGTGGGCGACCAGCCAGGAGTGCATTGGAATAGTCAAGTCTAGAGGTTAAAACAGACATAAATGAGGCCTTTAGCAGCAGATGAGCTGAAACAGGAGCTGAGTGCGATTTGAACAGAGTGCTGGGAGTTCGGTGAGTTGAGCAAATCTTAATCTCTTTCTAAAAATCTCATTTTGTTAGTTTTAACATTTAACTGAAAGTTACTGTTTAACACAAAAGTCCGAGTGTATCAGGCCTGTGTCCTCAGTACCTTGCTCTATGGCAGCGAGGCCTGGACAACGTATGCCAACCAAGAGCGACGTCTCAATTCATTCCATCTTCGCTGCCTCCGGAGAATACTTGGCATCAGGTGGCAGGACCGTATCTCCAACACAGAAGTCCTCGAGGCGGCCAACATCCCCAGCTTGTACACACTACTGAGTCAGCGGCGCTTGAGATGGCTTGGCCATGTGAGCCGCATGGAAGATGGCAGGATCCCCAAAGACACATTGTACAGCGAGCTCGCCACTGGTATCAGACCCACCGACCGTCCACGTCTCCGTTTTAAAGACGCCTGCAAACGCGACATGAAATTCTGTGACATTGATCATAAGTCGTGGGAGTCAGTTGCCCGCGTTCGCCACAGCTGGCGGGCAGCCATAAAGGCGGGGCTAAAATGTGGCGAGTCGAAGAGACTTAGTAGTTGGCAGGAAAAAAGACAGAGGCGCAAGGGGAGAGCCAACTGTGCAACAGCCCCGACAAACAAATTTCTCGGCCGCACCTGTGGAAGAGCCGGTCACACTAGAATTGGCCTTTATAGCCACTCCAGGCGCTGCTCCACACACCACTGACCACCTCCAGGCGCGTATCCATTGTCTCTCAAGATAAGGAGGCCCAAAAAAAGAAGAAAATTTTAAATTTCATCCAGGGGCCTAAGCAGGGTTATACAAACTACCCACTGGGGAACAGCTGTAGTTAGTTAATTAAGGAAACTAGCTTGAACTGTTTTCTCTGTACTTGGGGCTCAGCTAATCTCTATAGTTTCAGAACACACAAATGCATTGAGTGCAACTTGAACAGAGTGCTGGGAGTTGGTTGAGTTGAGGAAGCAACTTTGCTTTTTCTAACTTTTTCACCCTGAAGGATTTGGTTCTTACTTTACTACAGGGAAGGAAGCTAGCTGTTGGGTGAATATCTGGTAAGTGGCTAAGGTCTAGTCTATTCCTATGGTTTAAAATAGTACAGGAACCAGTTGTAAGATTAATAAAATATATAAAAAAGGAAAAAAATTGAATAAAATAATTAGTAGTTATTTAAAACACATTAAGGAAGGTGGAACAAGTGATGTGTCACGGAAGCAGCATCTGGGAGATCCTGGATGCCAGTGTGATCCAGGGCAAACATGTCTGCAGTAAGTGTTTGTGGCTTAAGGAGCTTCGGTTCAGAGTCATTAAGCTGGAGGCTGAGCTGCAGACACTAACACATCAGGGAGGGGGAAAGTTACCTGGACACTTTGTACCAGGAGGTGTTCACAACCTTTAGGATAGGGTTGTCTGATTGGTCAGGGACAGGAGGGTGTAGCTGCAGCTGAGGTAAAGGGACCCAGAGGGTAGGAGTGCAGGGGTCTCAGCCTTTGCAATTGTCCAACAGGTTTGAGGTTCTTTCAGTTTGTTAGGATGAGAGTGGGGGCTGCATGGTGGATGAGAAAACTGACCATGACAGTGTGGAGCAGAAAGCTATTCAAGTCGGGAAGCAAAAAGGAATGTAGTGGTAGTAGGGGACATTATAGTGACGGGGATTGACACTGTTCTCTACAGCAAAGAGCAAAAGTCCAGAAGGCTGTGTTGCCTGCCTGGGTGTGGGATATCTGCTCAGAGCTGGAGAGAAACTTGCACTGGGTGGGGGAGGATCCAGTCATTGTGGTCCATGTAGATACCAACGACAAGGAAGGAGGTTCTGCATAGTCAGTATGAGGAGCTAGGCACCAAATTAAGAAGCAGATCTTCAAAGGCAATAATCTCTGGATTATTACTTGAGCCATGTGCAAATTGGCATATGACAAATGAGATTAGAGAAATTAATGCATGGCTCAAAGACTTGTGTGGTAGAAGTGGGATGTGGTTTGTGGGCACTGGCACCAGTACTGGGGAAAGTGGGGGCTGTACGTTGGGATGGTCTACACCTGAACCATGCTGGGACTGGTGTTCCAGTGAGCCACGTAACTAGGGAAGTAGAGAGCGTTTTAACCTAAATAGTGGGGCAAAGGATCAAATTTGGCAAGATGTGGTAAATCAAAGAGTAGAGACAAGGCAAGAGAGAAAGATATTAATGTGGGAATTAATTAATAGACCGTGACAGGAAGGAACAGCGAGTACAAATCTAAAAGTAAATCAGTAGGCATAAATGGGTCATTGTAACAAGTGGTGTGCCACAGGGATCAGTGCTGGGGCCTCAGCCTTTAAAATTTATATAAATGACTTGGATGAAGGGACCGAAGGTATGGTTACTCAATTTGCTGATGGAAAAATAGGAAGTTAAAGGAGAAGGTAGGAGTACAGGTTAGTGGTGAGGCTGATCATTACTAGAAAATAAAAGCGTGTGAACATCATATTGCACCAAGGAATTGTACAAGAGTAGGGAAATTTAATAATAGAATATAATTTATATTTATATTTATAATATAATTTAATAATAGAACAAACTTAAAGGCTTTATATCTGAATGCACGAAGCATTCAGAATAAAATAAATGAGTTAACAGCGCAAATAGAGATGAATGGGTATGATTTAGTGGTGAATAATAAGACGTGGTTGCAGGGAAACTATGTTTGGGAATTGAATATCCAAGGGTACTCAGCATTTTGGAAGGATAGACAGGAAGGAAAAGGAGGTGGTGCAGCTTTGTTAGTGAAGGAAGTGATCAGTGCTGTAGTGAGAAATGATATAGGCATTGGAGATCAAGGTGTAGAATCAGTCTGGGTAGAAATAAGAAATAGCAAGGGAAAGACGACCCCGGTGGGAGTAATCTATAGGTCCCCAAACAGTAGTTCCACAGTGGGGCACAGTATTACCCAGGAAATACTGGGGGCTTGTAAAAAAGGTACGTCAATCATCATGGGTGATTTTAATACGCATATAGACTGGATTAGTCAAATTGGCAAGGGTAACCTCGAGGGAGAGTTCATTGAATGTATTCGAGATTGTTTTTTGGAGCAATATGTAGTGGAACCAATCAGGGAGCAGGCTATTCTAGATTTGGTGTTGTGGGATTAATAAATGATTTCATTGTTAAGGATCCTCTAGGGAAAAGTGATCAACGCATGCTAGAATTTCAAATTCAGTTTGAGGGTGAGAAACTGGAGTCCCACAATAGCATTCTGGAGTTAAACATAGGTAATTACATAGGCACGAGGACAGATTTGGCCCTAGTGGACTGGGCAGGAAGACTACAAGGTAGGTAGGACAGTTGACGCGCAGTGGCAGATGTTTAAGGAGATATTCAATTTATCCCAACTAAAATATATTCCAGAGAGGAAGAAAAATTGTAAGAGGGGGAAAAACATCCATGGCTAAGCAAGGAAGTTAAGGATAACATAACGACAAAAACTAAGGCATACCATATTGCAAAGGCTGGTGGCAGGCTGGAAGATTGGGAAACTTTTAAAGATCAACAAAGGGTTATTAAAAAAGTAATAAAAAGAGCAAAGGTAAATTATGAAAGAAAACTATCGCAAAATATAAAAACAGATACCAAAAGCTTCTGTAAGTATAAAAAAGGAAGAGGGTAGCTAAAGTGAATGTTGGTCCTTTAGGATGAGACTGGGGAGTTAATAGAAGGGAACACAGAAATGACAGAGACACTAAATCAGTATTTTGCTTCAGTTTTCATGGAGAACGATAGTAGCATCCCAATAGTAACAGGTAATGCAGAGATTATAGAAAGGGGGGAACTTAGAACAATCATTATCACTAGGGAAAAAGTACTGAGCAAACTATTGGGGTTGAAGGCAGACAAGTCCCCAGGGCCTGATGGCCTACATCCTAGGGTCTTAAAGGAAGTGGCAGTGGAGATAGTGGATCCATTGGTTATAATATTCCAAAATTCTCCGGAGACGAGAAAGGTTCCAGTGGATTGGAAAAAAGCTAATGTAACGCCTTTATTCAAAAAGGGAGGGAGGCAGAAAGTAGGAAACTATAGACCAGTTAGTTTAACATCTGTCGTTGGGAAATTGTTAGAATCCATTATTAAGGAAGTAATAACAGGACATTTAGAAAGTCAAAACGCAATCCATCAGAGTCAGCATGGTTTTATGAAGGGTAAATCATGTTTGACTAATTTGCTAAATTTCTTTGAAGCTGTAACAAGCAAAGTGGATAATGGGGATCCTGTAGATGTAGTATATCTGGACTTCCAGAAGACATTTGATAAGGTGCCGCACAAAAGGTTAATAAACAAGGTAAGTTCACATGGGGTTGGGGCAATTTATTAGCTTGGATAGAGGATTGGCTAACCAACAGAAAATAGAGAGTCGGGATAAATGGGTCGTTTTCTGGTTGGCAAGATGTAACTAGTGGGGTGCCACAGGGTTCGGTCCTCGGGCCCCAACTATTTACAATCTATATAAATGACTTGGATGCAGGGATAGAAGGTACTATAGCCAAATTTGCAGATGGCACTAAAATAGGTGGGATAGGAAGTTGCAATAAAGAAATAAGAAATCTACAAATGGATATGGATAGATTAGATAAATGGGCCAAAATTTGGCAGATGACGTTTAACGTGGATAAGTGTGAGGTTATCCATTTTGGTCGGAAGAATAGAAAGGCAAATTATTAACTAAATGGAGAGAAACTTCAGAGTGCTTCGGTGCAGAGGGATCTGGGTGTCCTCGTGCATGAATCACAGAAAACTAGTTTGTAGGTACAGCAGGTGATAAGGAAGGCAAATGGAATTTTGGCATTTATTGCTAAAGGAATAGAGTATAAAAGTAGGGAAGTGTTGCTGCAACTGTACAAGGCATTAATGAGACTGCACCTGGAGTATTGCGTACAGTTCTGGTCCCCTTACTTGAGAAATGATGTAGTTGCATTGGAGGCAGTTCAGAGGAGGTTCACTAGATTGATTCCAGAGATGGGGGACTTGTCTTATGAAGAAAGATTGAGCAGTTTCGGCCTTTATTCTCTGGGTTTTAGAAGAATGAGAGGAGATCTAATTGAGGTATATAAGATGATTAAGGGGATTGACAAAGTAGACGTAGAGAGGATGTTTCCTCTTGTGGGGTAATCTAGAATGACAGGTCATAGTTTTAGGATAAGGGGTAGCAGATTTAAAACAGAGATGAGGAGAAATTACTTCTCTCAAAGGGTTGTGAATCTGTGGAATTCACTATCCCAGAGTGCAGTGGATGCCGGGACATTGAGTAAATTTAATGAGGAGATAGACAGATTTTTAATTAGAAATGTGTTTAAGGGTTATGGAGAACGGGTAGGAAAGTGGAGTTGAGGCCGAGATCAGAGCAGCCATGATTGTGTTGAATGGTGGAGCAGGCTCGAGGGGCCGAGTGGCCTACTCCTGCTCCTAATTCATATGTTCATATATATGTTCGGTCAGGCATGTTATGGAGGTGGATGACGCGAATTTGTGTTTAGAAGCTCCAAGGTTGCAAACAGACTGGTTTAGTTTCAGATGGTTGCCAGGGAGATGGATGGAGTGAAACAATTAAGATGCCTTTACTGAGACGCTCTGGGCAGGAGTGCTGCAGGATGCTAATTGTAGCACTGGACCGGTCAGAACCCAGTTTAAAGAGGTAGCAATGTCATATGAAGTATTTGGATCCAATTGCAACAGGGTGGTGTATTTCTCCTCGGGTGTCTCTTCCAGCAGCTGAATGAGCAGATTTGCAGACTTTGATGTAGCCAATTTAGGTGAGTTGGAAATAATGGAACATGTCATGGTGGCAGCTGGTACCATTAGAATGCTGCTCTTCGGGGACATCATCCAAATGCACAGTGTTCGTTTTGTCATGCAGGCCCCCACCTGCCAAGAATGAGGCATATTAATTTCGCCACATGGACACTAAATTTCAAATTGTTGCTGGGAAGAAGAGAAGGCCTGTTACAAGGAATTGCCAGGCCCCTGGACGGAAAGATCTTTTTGCATATTAGCAGACAGTGTTGAAACAATGGAGCTATCCCCTGCTCCCATACAATACACAGAAAAGACCTGGTCAAACCAGTCGGTCACGTGACCACCATGCTGGCCAACTTGGAGTTTTAAATTGTAGAGTCAGTGTTTGAACTGGCAGAAAGGTCTTTGCTCCTCGATTGAAAAGACATCTTCTCTGCCTGTCTGCTCCATCTTTCTCACAGAACTGAAACCCACTGAAGCCACATCTCTCCCAAGAGAGAAAAGTCTCCTACAGTGAACATGGTTTAAGAGGAATACAGGGCCCCAATGAAAAGCAAGAACTACCAACAATCAAAGACTAAACAGTGAGCTCAAAGACCCGTAGCAAAGAAACTCTTCAGATATTGCCTCAAACCTCTCCACTTTATTTTTCTTCTCTTTTCTGTCTCTATTTGTATGTGTGTATCATGTATGCATGCTGGCGTGGAGTGTGGCGTGTATCCGTAGGTGTTAACCGAATTAGAGTTTAAGTTTTAATAAAATTTCACCTTTCTTCTTTAAACCTAAGCAAGCCTGTTTGTGCTCGTTTCTTTACCTTATAATTGGAAAGTGGTGAACAAGGATTCACCAAGGGGGAGCTAAAACGCTGTTTAAAAATAAAACCCTGTTACAGTAAGACCAGGTGAAGGCTGAAAGGGAACACTAGACCTCTTTCTCACCTGGTCATAACAATTTTCATATGCACGCTGACAACACCCAGCTCTACCTCACCACCACCACTCTCAACTCCTCCACTATTGCTAAATTATCAGACTGCTAATTGACATCCGGTACTGGATGAGCAGAAATTTCCTCCAATTAAATATTGGGAAGACTGAAGCCACTGCCATATCTTTTCAAGTCTGCGACTCTCAGACTTAAGGGAGTGGAGATGAGGGCCATAATGGGGAATGGCCAGGGTGAGAGAGAAATGATTTTATTGGGACCAGGGCGTCAAAGGTTGACGAGTGGGTATATGGTAAGCAAATCAGTAGCTGCAGAAATACTGTTGCAAACAGGGCCAAAGGCTAGACAGTTGGGACTTTGAAAGTGCAGTTGTAAGTGAATTAGGGGATTGTTTTTACCAGGGGCCTATACAGAAGGAGGTAGGGTTGGAGTGTGGAAGGGGCATGAGTGCAGTGAAATAAAGAAGTGATCAGAGATGGCTTTATCTGTGACTGATACGATGGGATTAGCAAGACCACGTGAGATGGCAGATCAAGGGGGTGGCTCTAAATATGGGTTGGGGAGTTATACATGGAGGGAGCAATTTAGAGAGGATAAGAGAGCAGTGAATTCTGAGGAGAGAGAGCATGATGAGTTGAAATGGAGGTTGAAATCACCAAAGATGAGAAGTCGTTTGGTGCAGAGACTGAGGGAGGAAAATAATGAAGAGATCATGGTGAGAAAATTTTTATCATACTTGGGAGGAATTTTGAATGAGGGGTGAGGGCATGGAACAAGTTGAGATCCTTAAAGGAGGAGAAATTTCCAGAGGAGTAGGGGGTCAGGCCAAGGTGTAATCTGGTGATAAGCTCCACACGGCCACTGTGATGATCTTGGTGGGGTAAATGGCAGAAGATGCAGCCAGGTGGGGAGGCTTCTTTAAGTGTCAAGATGCCATTATCCCTCCCCCAGGTTTCCATTAAGTTCGATGCAATCATCCACAATAAGTTCATGGATGGCAAGGGCCTTGTTCACAAGTGAACAGACACTTTGGAGAGAGATGGGTAGAAGGGTGATGAGAGCTGATCCAATGACAGAATCCCCAGGATCAGCAGTGGGAGGGTTGAGTTGGACAGGAAGGATATTGGCAAGATTAGCCCCAGTGTGCACACTGGGTGGAAAAGTTGAGTGAGTGGAATGGTGCAATTGGAGTTGTAATGAGCAGCGCTGAGTGCCTCTGAACCCTTCGGGGGATGCCAAGAGCATTACTTTCTAAAATGTTAAAATAAAACCAAAATTCTGCAGATGTTGGAAATCTAATAAAAACAAGAAATGCTGGAAATACTCAGCAGGTCTGGCAGCATCTGTGGAGAGAGAAGCAGAGTTAACGTTTCAAGTCTGTGACCTTTCATCAGAACTTTCTAATGTTTTACCATCTCTCCTGCTTCCTTACACTCAGTGGTAACAATGCTAAGAACTGAACATGAAGTTAGCACAATTTTAGGAACTTAAGAACAGGAGTAGACAATTTCCAGCCCCGAGCCTGTTCTGCCATTCAATGATTGGCAACCTAACTCCAAATACCCACCTTTGACCCTTATTCCTCAATACTTTTAATATTTAACAAAAATCTATCTATCTCGGTTTTAAAATTACTAATTTATCTAGCATCGATTGGCACTTGCAGAAGAGAGTTCCAAACTTCTACCACCCTTTGCATGAAGTGTTTCCTATTTCACTCCTGAAAGGTCTGGCTTTAATTTTTAGATTATGCCCCAGTCCTGGATTTCCCCAACTAGTGAAATCATTTCTCCCAATTGACTAACTGTATCTGGTTTCCTTTATTTTAAAAGTATATTGAGTAAAATCTTTCCTGCAGAGATGAAACAGGTTGTGTCCATAATAGAGAGCCATCTGGACCTTTAGCAGAATGTAATCATACAGTCACACTGACTGGGTAGGGAACCTGACATTCTTGCATGTGTTCTCCAAGCTGCTTACAACTTATACAATGCATTGTGAGCAGATCAACCAAACACAATTTGACAGGACTCCAACAGTGCCTGGTTTATCTCAAATGAGTCAAAATAGAAATGCTGGTCACTCTTTAAAGAAATCATTGCAGTATCTATTTTGTTGATTGCTTATGGTTGCAATAATTAAGCATTAAAAATATGAAGAATGCAGTGAAAATATGCAGTGGTTAGCACCACAGCCTCACAGCTCCAGCGACCCGGGTTCAGTTCTGGGTACTGCCTGTGCAGAGTATGCAAGTTCTCCCTGTGTCTGCGTGGGTTTCCTCCGGGTGCTCCGGTTTCCGCCCACAGCCAAAGACCTGCAGGTTGATAGGTAAATTGGCCATTATAAATTGCCCCTAGTGTAGGTAGGTGGTAGGAAAATGGTGGGGATGTGGTAGAGAATATGGGGTTAATGTAGGATTAGTATAAATGGGTGGTTGTTGATCGGCACAGACTTGGTGGGCCGAAGGGCCTGTTTCAGTGCTGTATCTCTAAATAAATAAAATAAATGTTTGCACTGTTCACAAGTTAAAGTTTCCCTGACAGCACTGCTAGTTCATTCAGTGAATAGGGGAGCCACCCCAATGAAAAACTTTCCAATAAGTGGAGTAAAACTGGTTCCTTTGAAACAACAAACCAGCTAAGAGTCAATGACTTCAGGTCAATGGAATGGAATTGATGAAAGATAAAGTATTAAACAGTTATGAAATCCTCTGGTGGCTCAGTCAGTAAATGGATCAGGAGGTGTGGCGGTTTTAACAAAAATAAAAAAAACTAAACTGCTGTGCGTACATTATCTAAGGCCGCTGGACAGGCATCTCGCGTCTGGTAAAAGTGTTGCTGAGGACCCCTTGTTGCCTCTTCTGTGGGAGGCCCGCCTATTCGAGAGCCAATTAGGCATTCACTTGGACAACAGCAGGCCTTCCACAGGATCAAGGACCCCGGCGATGGAAGTCCCACCCTCTAGGAGCCCCTGGCCAATCAGAGGCCGGCAGCTCTTTAACTGAGCAGTGCCACTGCTAAGGCGATGGTTGCTGCTGGGGGAGCACCCACCTGAGGCCCAGGAGTGGCGCTGGACCCAGGTCACAGGTAGGTCACTGCGGGAGGGGTCTCATGGGGTGGGGGTGGCAGCACCCACCTCTTCCTGACGCCGGGTCCCTCATTCAGGCACTAAGTGCCTTTTAACGAGGGGCCCCATGACTGGAACTGGCAAACATCCCACATGGTTTTTCTCACTGTGGTTTTGTGTGGCGACAGGCCCGCCCACCGCTCAGCTAATTCTGGCAGCGATTGGATGAAGCCCTTAATTAGGCATTAATTTCCCACTTTAGGGCCTCAATTGATGGTGGGGCGGGAAAGCCATTCACATTATATCTAGCCATTCTTCTACCAAAATATATCACTTCCATGCACATGCACACATACAGAAGTACCCATCAGAGAAGGCAGCGGCAGGCAGGCTATCTATTAAACATCTTCGTCAGCTGCCCTGGAACCCTTCCACATAAGGTCAGAAGTGGGGATGTTAACTGATGATTGCACAGTGATCAGTTCCATTCACACCTCCTCAGATACTGAAGCAGTCCATGCCTGCATGCAACCAGATTTGGACATCATTCGGGCTTGGAATGTTAAGTGGAAAGTAACATTTGCACCACAAGTGCCTTTGAATGACCATCTCCAACAAAAAGTCTAATCGCCTCCCCTTGGCATTCAATGGCATTATCATCGCTGAATCCCCACTTCAAGAAGTCTAGCTCAACTGAGTACTGCTGCAACAGAGAACCTAACTTGAGAAATTAGGTCAATGAGGGAATTTGACACTGTGAGGGAATAGATGCTATTCTGGTCTTTTACAAACCAAGGAGCGGTCTGAGTGAGGGAGCGGGAGACAGCGAGACCTGGCAGTAGCAGAAGCGGCTGATAATTCAGAGTGGGGAAAGAGGACCTTCCATGGCTTTTTCTGTGCCGACCAACAACCACCCATTTATACTAATCCTACATTAATCCCATATTCCTACCACATCCCCTCAATTCTCCTACCTACACGAGGGGCAATTTATAATGGCCATTTTACTTATCAACCTGCAAGTCTTTGGCTGTGGGAGGAAACCGGAGCACCCGGCGGAGAATTTGCAAACTCCGCACAGGCAGTACCCAGAATTGAACCCGGGTCGCTGGAGCTGTGAGGCTGCGGTGCTAACCACTGCACCACTGTGCCGCCCCTCTAATCTAGCGTAGTCATTTAAACTAGTACTGGGAAACTATAAAGTACTGTATTAAATTAAATTGATTAATAGAATTCCAATTGGGGTAAATATAACTAACTGAATTAAACCATGCAGATCGAGAGGCATAGAACCATAGAAAAACTACGGCACAGAAGGAGGCCATTCAGCCCATCGTGTCCGTGCCAGCCGATAAAGCTAGCCGCCCAAACTAATCCCACCTTCCAGCACCTGTTCCATAGCCTCGCAGGTTACAGCACTTCAGGTGCATGTCCCAGTACCTTTTTAAATGAGCTGAGGATTTCCACCTCCACTACCATTCCTGGTAGTGAATTCCAGACACCCACCACCCTCTGGGTGAAGAGGTTTTTACTTATGTCCCCTCTAATCCTTCTACCAATCACCTTAAATCTGTGCCCCCTGGTAATTGACCTCTCCTCTAGGTGAAAAGGTTCTTCCTGTCTACTCTATCCAGGTCCCTCATAATTTTGTACACCTCTATTAAGTCACCCATCAGCCTCCCCTTCTCAGGAAAACAACCCTAGCCAATCTAATCTTTCCTCACAGCTGCAACTTTCAAGCCCTGGCAACATTCTTGTAAATCTCCTCTGTACTCTCTCCAGAGCAATTATGTCCTTCCTGTAATGTGGTGACCAGAACTGTACGCAATACTCCAGGTGTGGCCAAACCAGTGTTTTATACAGTTCCAGGATTACATCCCTGCTTTTGTATTTTATACCTCAGCCAATAAAGGAAAGCATTTCATAATGCCTTCTTCACCACTCTATCCACCTGTCCTGCCACCTTCAGGGGCCTGCGGATATGCACTCCAAAGTCTCTCACTTCTTCTACCCCTCTCAATATCGTCCCGTTTATTGTGTATTCCCTCACTTTGTTTGCCTCCCCAAATGCATTACCTCACACGTCAAAAAAATGTTTTAAAAATGAATAGTTTATACAAGGTAATAACTAGATTATAAAAGGGAAGAGAGATATTTTCCTTTGCTCATGGATGGGCACCTGTGACCTGTTGCTTGCAGTTCCTGTGCCATTTGGGAACTTCAGGACATTTCACGTGTCTTGAGTTACCATGTGTGTAGGAAGTGTCTCCAGCTGCTTGAGCTCAAACTCAGAATTCCCGAGCTTGAGGGGAGCAGCTGGAGCCCCTGCAGAGCATCAGGGAGCAGGAGCATTTCCTGGATTGTTCATTCCAGGAGTTGGTCACCCCACAGGCAGTGACAGTTCAGTATAATAGGTGGGGTGGTCATCTGGAAGAGGCAGGAAGTGCAGGAGTCTTCGGGGTGTGTGCTATTCCCAAACAGATACTCAGTATTAGGGGCTGCTGTGAGTGATGACACCTTGAAGGAATGCAGTCCAGACCATGGCACCAATGGCCAAGGGACTGCACAGGAGGTAACAGCAAAGAGTAGAGTTATTACTAGAGATTCCATAGTTAGGGGGACAGACAGGCATTTATGTAACTGTCATTGTGAGTCCTTCATGGTTTGTTGCCTCCCTGATGCCAGGGTTAAGGACATCACAAAGAAGGTGCAGAATATTCTGCAGGTGGAAGGGAGTGAGCCAGAAGTTCTGATATGTCAGTATTAATGATATTGAGAGGGCAGGTACTGAGGTCCTACAGTCATGTTTTTAGGAGCCAGGGAGAAAGTTTAAAAAGTAGGACCTTTAAAGTTGTGTTCCCTGGATTACTCCCAGTGCCACACATTAGCGAGGTTAGAAATAGGAAGATAGGGAAGATCAAGGTGTGGTTTGAGACATGGTGCAGGAGGGAGGGCTTCAGATTCTTGGGTCATTGGGACCAATTCTGGAGCAGGAGGCACCTATTCAAAAGGGACAGGTTACACCTCAAAAGGACTGGAACAAATGTCCTCGGGGGAGGTTCATTAATGTTGGGTAGAGTTTAAACTAAATTGGCAGGGGGATGGGACCCAGCTAATAGAAGTCTCTTCTTCTTTGGGCCTCCTTATCTCGAGAGACAATGGATATGCGCCTGGAGGTGGTCAGTGGTTTGTGAAGCAGCGCCTGGAGTGGCTATAAAGGCCAATTCTAGAGTGACAGGCTCTTCCACAGGTGCTGCAGAGAAATTTGTTTGTCGGGGCTGTTGCACAGTTGGCTCTCCCCTTGCGCTTCTGTCTTTTTTTCTGCCAACTACTAAGTCTCTTCGACTCGCCACATTTTAGCCCTGTCTTTATGGCTGCCCGCCAGCTCTGGCGAATGCTGGCAACTGACTCCCACGCTAATAGAAGTAGAAAAGAGGAATAAGGTGCCTAAAAGGTGTTGGATAGAACTAGAGAAGGAAGTAGTGCCATATTAGATAGGAGCAGCCTAGAAGGACTAGAAGGAATACAAAGACAGGTTTACAATGCATGTATGTAAACAAACAAAATGTGAGGAATACGGTTGGTGAGCTATAAGCACAAATAGCTGTGTAGGAATATGATGCAGTGGTAATAAGAGAAACGTGGCTTAAAAATAGTGAGGACTGGATGCTAAATATTCAAGGATACAAAATGTTCGGAAAAGATAGGGAAGGAAAAAAAGTGGTGAGGTGGCAGTACTGATTAGGAAAGACACGGGATGCCCTAGAAGGGGCAAAGACAGAATCTATTTTGTTAGAGTTAGAGAAACAGAAAAGGGATGATCACGCTACTGAGGGTATCCTATAGGCCTCCAAATAGTGAGAGAGATAGAGGAGCAAATCTGCAGGGAAATCAGAAATGTGCAAGAAGTATAGAGTGGTGATAGTAGGGAACTTTAAATTACCCAAATATCAATTGGGATAGTGTTCAATAAGAGAGAAAGGAGGGGGAGAAATTTCTGAAATGTGTTCAGGAGAATTTCCTTGACCAGTATGTTCTCAGCACAACAAGGAATTGCTGAATCTGGTGCTGGGGAATGAGGTGGACCAAGTGTCTGTATGGAGCACTTGGGTAAGAGTGATCATTATGTCATAATGTTTAGATTAGTCATGGAGAAGAGCAAGAAACAATCTAAAGTAGAACTTGTAAATTGGAAGAGGGCTAACTTCAATGGGATGAGAGGGGATCCAGCCAGGGAAAAATGGAACCAAAGATTCACAGGAAAAACTGTAAAGGAACAATGGGTGATCTTTAAGAAGGAGATGTTTCAGGTAAAGGCTAAGTACGTTCCAACAAGGGTGAAAGGTAAGGGCTCCTTGAAGGGGGCAGAGGAGAGGGAAAAGGGAAGGAGGGGAGAATGACAAATAATTGATCTTTATTGAAAATATTTGAGGAAAAAAAATTAATCTAAAAATTAGTTCAAACAAAGGCAGAAAACTGAGAATTACTGGGCTTTAATTTCAGTCTTTTTGTTCGTGTATAAAGGATAATCTTTCATTCCTTGTCTTCTCCAGCTTCTTTGTCTTCCCTTTGCCTCTAGCCTTAAGGTTTACCATGTCTGAACGGTTTTATCGCTTACAAACTCTCCATGTGGGCCTTCTGCCCCTGCTGGGAGAACAGCTGAATAAACTGGGGTCACAGCCCCTTCTTCTGGGGTTCCAGGGGCATTGGGACCAACCATGTCTGTTTTTATCCAAACCGAACAGCAAGCATTCAAGAGGATCCTGTCTGCTGCTTTCTCCTTACTCAGTATTCGGGCATGAATCCTCGAAAGGACCATAACACCGATCTTTGAAACCCCATAGGTAGTGAATGCCCACCCCTGTTGAGTGTGAACCCCTCTTTTAGCATCGTCAACAAATTTCTTCATCAGTTCCACCAGTTCATCTTCTGTGACGGTAGAACTGCGGAATTTCTCTTGGAATTCTTGGCTACATTTCTGCAATGCCATGGAACCGGATACACTGGATACATTCACAGTTCTTGCTGTAGATTTAAAGAAAATCAAAATCAGGTTAGATACGAGAGCACAAAAAACCAAAAGCAATATTTCTCTCTCTCCCAATTAGATCCTATTTTCTCTTTCCCCAAAGACTATGAAACATGATGGGAAACCGTTTCAAGGGCACTGACTAATCTCAGTCACCTCCCCCAAATGGTCATTTTCCACAGTTGAGATGGCCAATCTGATATCCAACTATCAGGACATCACAGCTGACTGCTGATTATGTCTCAATGTCCATGCAAAGACATTTTCCACCAGGTGTTATTTCTTTAAGAGCACAAAACTTGACTAATTTTTTTCTTCTTTCCCTTCTGATGCTGAGAACACTGAGGCCGATCATCATGTCTGACCAGCTGATATCAGCTAACTCAGCACAGGTCAGGGATCAAACCTGGGACTTTCTGGTCTATAAACCTCCGTGCCAGGCGATCGCGGGTCACGTTTTTGAGGCAAATAATTTAAAGGTGCATCAAATGAATTTTACATCCAAAAGGAGTCATTAATATAGAAACAGGAATAGACCATTCAGCTAGTCAAGCTTGTTCCAACTTTTAATGAGATCATGGCTGATCTATATCATATATATCTCCATATAGTTTTATAGCCTTGTCTAATTAAAATCTATCAATCTCGTGTTTAGAATTGAAAATTGAGCTAGCATCTATTGATTTTTGTGGGAGAGCATCCCATACTTCTCTCTTGAGTGGCCTAACCCTGAGGGCAAGTCCCCCACCAGAAGAATACTGTCTCTCTATCTACCCTATCAATTTCAATCAAAATCCCTAAAACCTCAATCAAATTACCACTTAACTGTCTACATTCCAGGGAATATAAATCTCTAATCTCTCCTTGTAATCTAACCCTTGCAGCCCAGGTAACATTCTGGTGAATCTGCTCTCCATTCTTTCCAAGGCCAATATACACTCTTTAAGGTATGGTGCCCAGAACTGTATTCCAGATCTGATCTAACCAATGCTTTGTACAGCTGTAGTACAATGTCCTCCTTTGTATTTTCATTCTCTAGTTGTAAAGGCCAACAATCCATCAGCCACTTTAAAATGTAATAGTCTGGTACAAAAGATAGTGAAATAAAAGCAAAATACTGCGGATGCTGGAAATCTGAAATAAAAACTGTGCTGGAAATACTCAGCAGCATCTGGGGAGAGAGAAGCAGAGTTAACGTTTCAGGTCTGTGACCTTTCAAGATGACAAAATAGTGATCCATGTATATGAACCCCGAAATGTGTTTGGACCGCCACTGTCCTTAGTTTTTCATATTTAAGTAATACTTGGTTTATGGTTTTTTGATCAAAAATGGATGATCTCACACTTAGCTGCATCAAGGCAGCTGCCACAGTTTTTCACACTCACTTAATCTATCAATGTCTCTTTAATCATTTTCTTCTAATTCAAGCACATACCCATTTCTCTACTCTCTTGTCTGCTACCACCTAACCAATCTTCAAAGCAGATCAACAATTTGCCTTCAACTCCATGAGCTTTAAGCTTAGCTAACACAGGGTTCTCCAACCTTTAGTGAGAGCTACTTCTGAAACAAAAAATTTCACCAGTTACTTAAACATGTATTGAAAAAATATGAATAGATAAATGCAAAATAATTATAATTTATATAAAGGAAAACTGATCTTGACTTTATTGCAATGTGATATTTGACAGTGCATGCAAGCCTGGTCAAGAGATCACTGTACTTGCCAGTGTCCAGAAGCCCAGCAGCAGCTACATTGACTGGTTGGTGTCTGTTTAGCAACGTCATCTCCCCTACCTCCCTTGACGATCTCACATTGGAAATTGTTGGGCCTGACTGGGTTCAAGAGTACTTTGGGTTAAATCCAGCAGCTTTTCCTCCACCTGCACTCCAGCTCAAACTGAGGCAACAAAAAAAGATCTGCCTAGAAGGTCAGGGACCGAATTCTGCATCCAACACCCACCCCAATACAAACTGGTTGCATTTCTCAACTCAGTTCTGTGAACAACACCTGCAATAAACTGAAAGCAAAATACTGCAGATGCTGGAAATCTGAAATAAAAGAAGAAAATGCGGGAAATACTCAGACAGCACCGCCGGTGAGCCACGAGTAGTTTGCACTCGATGTGTTGGCAATCCCTGAGCTAACAGTTTCTTATGTGGAGATGGGGTTAAGAGGTTGAGAGAAGGGTTCAGGATCACAAACCTGCACTCCTGCAGGAGCGAGGCATTCCTGCTAAAGGCGTGCTACCTGACCCAAGCCCTACGGGACCCGATGTCATGTGTCTGATTCGGGTCGGGTCGCACTTCCGGGTCTGGCATTCGGGCTCGGGTCAGGCTGGGTCGGACATGCTTTATCACAGGTAAGTGGCTGTACTGTTAATTTAATTTTTGGACTAGAAAGGTGGTTTTGTTAGTTATTTTAAGCTTGTGCAGATCATCAACAGTGAAAAACAGAAGGTAAGTTAACTAATGGTTGGGTCGGGCGCAGGGAAAAAATGGAAGGACTCGGGCCGGGTCGGGCTTGGGTCGAATGTGGTTCTGTCGGGCTCGGGTCGGGTTTTATTTTTGTAGACCCGAGCAAGCCTTTAATTTCTGTATCCCATTGTTTAACAAACAAGTCTGTAACAATGCTGATTCGAAACAAAGAGTTAAACTCTCAGCTGTTCTCTTGCTTCGGGGTGGTGGGCAACGGTCATCTACTGTAATGAGTTTGTTTCTTTAAGATAAGATTTTAGCCTTCACAAATGTACTTTCATGTTTGGTGCTAGTGGAATAAAGAGACACTGAGCTGGAACCTTCATGTGTTCAGTGTGCTTTGAGTTTACACTGAGATAGAACTATAGCGCCGTACCTTCACCGTGACTGGGTCAAAATCCTGAAACTCGCTCCCTAACAACACTGTGGGTGTATCTACACCTCAAGGACTGCAGCAGTTCAAGACGTCAGCTCACCACCACCTTCTCAAGAGAAATTAGGGAAGGGGGGGGCAATAAATGCTGGCCTTGCCAGTGACACCCCATCTCAAAAATAAATTTAAAAAAATTCTTTCTTCCTGTCTGAATTTTTGAGGCAGTCATTAAAATAGTAATGAGGTTCATTTGACATACCTGCCCTTTACAAATCCATGTTGGTTCTCTCTAATCGGCTCAAATTTCTGTAACATGCTAGTCATTGCATCCTTAATTATAGATTCTAGTAACATTCTTACTACAGGTGTTAAGACTAACAATATCCCAGTTTCTCTCTCTCTCATTTTTATTAAGATGGAACAGAATCAGGATACCTCTGCACTAGTTACACCATATGTGTGAACTATTGACTGCATTGTTAAAAGCATTGTTGATGAGTTGTGCTTATACTGCTTACAAGAAGGCACATATACAGCAGTAATGAGCAGTATCTGTCTGCGAGTGACGTTTCTTGCAACTGGTGGGATGCACCCTAGGTTACGAAGGGAAATAAGGCTGGAAATTGCAAAGGCTACAGTCACAATCTTCTATTCCTCCTAGGATTTGGGATGGTGCCAGAGGACTGGAAGATTGCAAACATTCCACCCTGTTTAACAGGCGAGAGGGATAAACGTGGCAAGTATAAAAGAGTCAGCCAAGCGTTGGTAGTGGGGAAATTTTAGAGACAATAATACAGACAACATTAATTGGTATTTGGAAAAGTATGGCCAATAAATGAAAGTCGGCATAGACATGTGAAAGGCAAACCATGTTTGACTGACTTGACCAAGTTCTTTGATGAAGTAACAAAAGGGATTGGTGATGACAGTGTGGCTGATGTGTATATGTCTGACAAAGTACACATCATAGGCTTTCATTTTGCTAACAATTCTATGTGATTAAAGGGGCAGTGCAGTGTGGATATAACATTGTCTGAGGGAGAGAAAGCATAAAGTTTTTTTTTACAACTGGAGGGAAGTATACAGTGGTGTTCCTCAGGGGTTGGTATGAGGACTACTGATCTTTTCGATGTAGATTAAGCCAGGGACCTGGGTATACAGGGTATAATTTCCAAGTCTGCAGGTGATACCAAACTCAGAAATGGAGTAAACAATGAGGAGGGTAGTAACAGACTTCAGGAGGACATAGACAAGTAAAATAGGTAAAACCCCTCATTATCTTGAATACCTCTATGTAATACCGTTAGCCTCATCGTAATCTTCTCAGCAACATCCAGGCCTATGTTAAAGGCTGGCTATAAGCTGTTGCTGTGTGGATGTTTACATTCCAGCCAAGTAAATCATCCCAATGACAAAGACCAACATGTGTGCTGCATTCTGTAAAGGTCTAAAGTGCTGCACATAGATTAAAATGAAGTGAATACCTGTTCATGGACATTGAGAGATTTTTTTAAAATGAAAAGTGTGCTGCCTCTAGGTAAATATTTCCAGTAAGTACTGTATTCAGTATCTTGGGGCTTGATGATGGGCAGGAGCTTAGTACACACATCACTGGTGCCAAAGATGTTGATTGCCAGAGTCTCAGAATCACAAAATCGCAGCATTGTTACAGCACAGAAAGAGGCCATTCAGCCCATCATGTGCGCACCAGCTCTCTGAAAGAGCAACTCCCTCAATTCCATTCTTCTGCCTTCTCCCCGAAATCCTGCACACTCTTCCTTTTCATATAACTGTTTAATTCCCTTTTGAATACTTCAATTGAACCTGTCTCCACCTCGTTCTCAGGCACCATAGTCCAGACCTTAAGCACTCACTGCATGAAAAAGCTTTTCCTCATGTCACTTTTGCTTCTCTTACTAAATACTTTAAATCTGTGTCCTCTCGTTCTCCATCTTTTTCAAAAGTGGGAACAGTTTCTCTCGATCTACTCTGTCCAGACTCCATGTTTTTGAATACCTCTAACAAATCACCTCTCAGCCTTCTCTTCTCCAAGGAAAACAGTCCTAACTTCTCCAATCTATCTTCATAACTGAAATTCCTTATCTCTGGAACCATTCTCGTGAATCTTTTTTCTACTCTCTCCAATGCCCTCATGTCTTCCCTCAAGCGCAGTGCACAGAATTGGACGTAATACTCCAGCTGAGGCTGAACAAGTGTATGATAAGCACATTTTGTCTTCTTTATCTTAATCTCTACCTCTTTTGTCATCCAGGGAGTGCTGGATTTGTTCGCTCTACATTTCCCATTCGAGGGAACATACCTTGACTGTGCCCAAACTATCTCTGCTTTGAAAGTAACCTATTGGTCATCTACAAGTTTTCCTGCCAGCTTTTGACTCCAATTTATTTGCCCCAGCTCCATTCTTACCCCACTGAAGTTGGCCTTCCCCTAGTTAATTATTCTTACCCTGGATTGCTCGGGTCTTGAATGGAGTGGTATCTGTACTTCTAAAGTAGATGCTGGCGTTGTTGATCAGGATGTCGATGCCTCCGTATCTCTCGGCCATGACGTCCCGCAGGTTTCTGATGCTCTGCTGATCGGTGATGTCCAGCTGGTGGAAAAGCGGCTTCAGCTGCTCCTGCTGCAGTTTCTGCACCGCCTGCTGCCCGCGGTCCTTGTCCCGGGCTGTCAGGTACATGTCCCCCTCGAACTGTTGGCACAGAGCCCGCACCACCGCCAGGCCGATGCCTTTGTTGGCCCTGACACCACGACCACTCGCTGTGACATGTTTGCTGGGAGGTTGGGTTCACTGGGTATCGGATTTCAGAGCCAGAAGCGACTGAAACTGACACGCAGAAACAGGGGGCAGTTTGTTACATTCAGGACAAGTGCGCAGACGCTAAAACTAAATTCAGAATCAGTTCTGATGAAAGGTCCCAGTCCTCTCTCCACAGATGCTGCCTGACCTGCGTATTTCCAGCACTTTCTGTTATTATTACAGAATCAGAGCACTTCAGTCCCACTCTGCTGATCTTTGATGGATACACAAAATAATCTTACTGAATTTGTAACCTTTTCTTTTTATCATTTAGGTGTGCTTATAAAAAAAGGAGACATTTTTCTTTGATTATCTTTATTTGGGTCTGATCAAAATAGGGGATTGAATCAGTAACCGGTCAGGAGTGGTTATAAAAGGCAGGAATTTCTAACTGGACACTGATATTTTGCACAAAATCCGTTTCACTGAGAATACTTCATGGAAAATCAGTTTAAATGAATCCAGTTTAAATTTGTCATGCATTCTGATTATTGAAAATAGCGCAATTTAATTTACAGGCAAAGTAACACTAAAAATTTCAGAATCTCACAGCAACTAGAGATGTGCAATAAATGCTCAACCTGCCAACACCATCCACATACCAGCAATGAGTAAACAAAATGAATGACTGATTCCAAAGCCAGTTAAAGCAAGGCTGCATTCTGTGATTCCACTATTTCTGGCGAGAATGGGGACGATTAAAGGATTTAAGTATTTAAAATATTTAATAATGCTTGTCTTTATCAGTATGGAATATCTGAGCTAAAATAAATCAGTCTACAACATCAGTCGCAACTATTAATTTTTTTTAAAAGTGACAAGTTCTTTCAAGGTCAAAACTTTGATCTTTATTGAACACATTTCATAGAGTTATTGTGGCAGAGAAGGAGGCCATTCAGCCCATCGAATGAATGCTAGCTCTCTGTAGGGAAATCCAGTAAATCCCATTCCCCCGCTCAACCCCAGAGCCCTGCAAGTTTATTTAGCAAGAGCACAAGAAATAGGAGCAGGAGTAGACCATATGGCCCATCAAGCCTGCTCTGCCATTCAATACGATCATGGATGATCTTATGATTCAATTCCACTTTCCTGTCCGCTTGTCATGTCCCTTGATTCCCTGAGAGACCAAAAATCTGTCCCAGCCTTAAATGTATTCAACGATGGAGCATCCACAACCCTCTGGGATAGAGAATTACAAAGAATCACAACTGTTTGAGTGAAGTAATCTCTCCTCAACTCAGTCCTAAATGATCGGCCCCTTATCCTGAGACTGACCCCGTGTTTTAGATTCCCTGCCCAATGAAAATAATCTCTAATCAGCCCCTTTAGAATCTTAAATGCTTCAATGAGATCATCTCTCATTCTTCCAAACTCCAGACAATACAGGTCCAATTTACTTATCCTCTCATCATAGGACAATCCCCTCATCCCAGGGATCAATCTAGTGAACCTTCGCTGTACTGCCTCCAATGCAAGTATATCCTTTCTTAAATGTGCACACAGTACTCCAGATGTGGTTTCACCAAAACCCTGTACAACTGTAGCAATACTTCTTTATTCCTGTACTGCAATCCCCTTGCAATAAAGGCCCTCAAGTACCCATCCAGTTTCCTTTTGAAATCATTGATCGTTTCTGCTTCCACTACTCTCGCAGACAATGAATTCCAGGTCATTACCACTTGCTAGATAAAAAAATTCTTCTTCACATTCCCCTGCTTCTCTTGCTCAAAACCTTAAATTTGTGTCCTGTAGACCTTCTACCAACAGCTAATAGGAATAGCTTTTCTTTGTCTACCTTATCTGAACCTGAAGATTTTTGATTGGCAAGGGAGTTAAGGGTTATGGGGGGCAGGCAGGAAAGTGGAGTTAAGAGCACAATCAGATCAGCCATGACCATATTGAATGGTGGAGCAGATTGAGGGACCGAATGGCCTACTCTTGCTCCTATTTCTTATGTTCTAGTATAATCTTGTACACCTCTATCAGATCTCCCTTCAACCTCCTTTGCTCCAAGGACAACAATCCCAGCTTCTCCAGCCTAACCTTGCAGCTAACTGCCCTCATGTCCTAAATCTGCTCTGCACCCTCTAAAGGACCTTCACATTCTACCTAAAGCATGGTGACCAGAACTGGACAAAATAATCTAATTCTGACCTAACCAGAGCTTTGTAAAGGTTCAGCATAACTTTCCTGCTTTTGTACTCGGTACCTCTATTTATGAAGCCCAAGATCCCATATGCTTTGTTAACTCACATGGCAGGCCAGGATTTATTGCCCAACCTTAATTGCCCTGAGAAGGTAATGGTGAGGCATTTTCTTGAACTGTTGCAGTCTATGTGGTGTTGGTACACCCATAGTGCTAGTTGGGAGGGAGTTCCAGGATTTTAACCAGCAACAATGAAGGAATGGCATTATATTTCCAAGTTAGCATGATGTGATTTGGAGGGAAACTCACAAGTGTTGGTGTTCCCATGCACGTGCTGCTCTTGTTCTTCTGGATGGAAGAGATCGCGGGTTTGGAAGATGCTGTCGAGGGACCCTTGATAAGTTGCTGCAGTGCATCTTGTAGATGGTACACACTGCTGTCACTGTGCGTCGGTGTTGGAGGGAGTGAATGTTCAGTTGGGGGATGGGGGTGCCGATCAAGGGGTCTGCTTTGTCCTGGATGGTGTCGAGCTTCCTGAGTGTTGTTGGTGCTGCACTCATCCAGGCAAGTGGGAATCACACTCCTGATTTGTGCCTTGTAGATGGTGGACAGGCTTTGGGGAGTCAGGAGACTTTTTTTCCCCAAAAATATACTTTATTCATAAAACTCTAAAAAATGCATTACAAAACAGTTAAAAACAGCACCGAGTTGACATTCCAAAAAGTGCAAAGGAAATCAGTTTTCTTCGATACAGGAGTGAATTGCCTACAACTCTTCCATTCCATTTTACATGTCATGTACATTTTACAGCGAACCCATATTTGTTTCCCATGGGTCCAGCCCCTCAGTTCACTTTGGCGGGAGGACCTTACACTGTGGTCTTTCACCATTGAGCCTTTGCAGCAGCTGCCCCAAGCTTTAGTGCGTCCCTCAGCATTGGAATGTGCCAGTCTGCAACACTCAGTCATGGACCAGCAAGTTTCGGGCAGGCCAAAGAGTGTCTTTCACCAAATTAATGGTCCTCCAGCAGCAGTTGATGTTTGTCTCGGTGTGCATCCCTGGGAACAGCCCGAAGAGCACAGACTCCTGTGTTACAGAGCTGCTTGGGATGAACCTCGACAAAAACCACTGAATCTCTTTCCACACCTGCTTTGCAAAGACACATTCCAGAAGGAGGTGGGCAACTGTCGCTTCCCCACTGCAGCCACCTCGAGGGCATCATGTGGAGGGGGTGAGACTCTGGGTGTGAGGAAGGATCTGACGGGGAGGGCCCTTCTCACCACCAGCCAAGCTACATCTTGGTGCTTGTTTGAAACTTCTGGGGATGAGGCATTCTGCCAAATGACTTTGGCGGTCTGCTCGGGAAACCATCTGACAGGATCCACCATCTCCTTTTCCCGTTGGGCCTTGAGGACATTCCGTGTAGACCACTGCCTGATGAATTGGTGGTCAAAGGTGTTTTCCCGCAGAAACTTTCCCAAGAAGGATAGATGGTACAGCACGGTCCAACTGGATGGAGCGTCCTGCGGCAAAGTGACCAGACCCATCCTTCGCAACACTGGGGACAGATAGAACCTCAGCACATACTGACACTTGGTATTTGCATACTGGAGGTCTACACACAGCTTGATGCAGCACCACACAAAGGTGGTCATCAGGATGAGGGCGACATTGGGTACATTTTGGATCCCCATATGAAGTGGAAAATGGCTCAGATGACCGCCACGGCGCAGGAGTGGGGTATGGGCCAGACCTGTGCCATATACAGCAACAACGTGAGCGCCTCACACCTGATGACCACGTTCTTACCCACAATGGAGAGAGATTGCTGCCCCCACATGCTCAGCTTATGTTGTGCCCTGGCTCCTCACTCCTCCCAGGTTTTGGTGCATGCCCCGGCCCTTCCTAACCATATCCCCAGCACCTTCAGGTAATCTGACCTGATGCTGAAGGAGACAAAGGATCGGTTGGCTCAGTTCCCAAAGAACATGGCCTCACTCTTGCCGTGGTTAACTTTGGCTCCCGAGGCCAGTTCGAACTGGTCGCAGATACTCATCAGTCTGTGAACGGACAGCGGATCTGAGCAGAAGATGGCGATGTCATCCATATACAGGGAGGTTTTAACTTGAGTGCCTCCACTGCCTGGGATTGTCATCCCTCTTATACTCGCATCCTTCCTAATAGACTCAGCAAAAGGTTCGATACAGCAAACAAACAAGAGGGGGAGAGAGGACAGCCCTGTCTGACTCCAGATTGGATCAGGAAACTTTTTGATTCCCACCCATTGAGACTGCGCTACTGATGTTTGTGTAGAGCAGTTTGATCCAATTGCAGATTCCCTCTACAAACCCCATTTTGGAAAGCAAGTTCATCATGTATGTGTGCGATATCCTGCCAAAATCCTTCTCCTGGTCCAAGCTGATCAGGCAGGTGTCCACCCTCCTGTCCCGTACATAGGCGATCGTATCCCTGAGTAGCGCGAGACTATCAGAGATCTTCCTGCCGGGTACAGTGCAGGTCTGGTCGGGGTGAATCACCAACTCCAGAGCAGACTTGACCCGACTGGTGATGACTTTGGACAGAATCCTGTAGTCAACATTAAGCAGTGAGATGGGCCGCCAATTTCTGATTTATGCCCTCTTCCCATTCCGCTTGCAGATGAGGATGATGATGCCTTTCCTCATGGATTCTGACATGCTGCCGGACAGAAGCATTCTCTCATATACTTCCAGCAGGTCTGGGCTGACCCAGTGCCACAGAGCCAAATACAACTCAACAAGTAAGCTGTCGCTTCCGGGAGTTTTACTTGTCTCGAAGGACCTGACAGCATTTGTCAGCTCATCCAGAGTTAGTGGTTTGTCCAGACTCTCCCTCATGCTGTCATCTAAGACCTCTGTGATAGATGACAGGAAGGACTGGGAGGCCGTGCTGTCCATGGGCTTCACGTCGTACAGCCGTGCATAAAAAGATATGCTGATCCTTAATATGTCGGACAGCAAAGACGTTACCGAGCCATCCTCTTCCTTCAGGCTGCTGATCACAGAGCTCACTCTGTGTAGCTTTTGGAATAAGTAACGCAAGCACATCTCATCCTGCTCAACGGAGCAGACTCTGGACCGGAAAATGATCTTGGAGACCTCTGTGGCAAAGAGCAAGGCCTGCTGGCTCTTCACCTCTCGGAAATCCTCCTTGACCTCGACGCCCATCGACTGCAGCCGGAGCAGATTTTGCATTCTTTTCTGGAGTCGGGACATTCCCTCTGTCTCTCTCTCGCCCTCTGAACACCTTTGAAGGTAAAGAACCTCTTGATGTTCTCCTTGATCGCCTCCCACCAGTGAACTGAAGACTCAAAGAGGGGTTTCACGGTTCTCCAACCTTTGTGATCCCTTTTGAGTTCCTCAGCATTCTCTGGGGTTAGCAGTGTAGCATTGAGCTTCCATATCCCCTTGTCAACCTGCTGGTCATCCTGTAGGTGACAGTCAGCCAGTAAGAGGCAGTGGTCAGAGAAGAACACCTGCTTAACGTCGGTGGATCTGACCGTGAAAGCACGGGACGCAAACAGGAAGTCAATCCTGGAACAGGCAGACCTATCCGGTCTTGACCAGGTGTAACTATGCCGCGCTCCGTCTGCAGGGTTGCTGTAAACATTGTGCAGCTTGGCATCTTTTACTGTTTCCATCAGGAATCTGAACGTAGCGTCCGGTTTGCTGTCCTCCCTGCCGGATCGTCCAGCTGTGTTAATGATGTAGTTGAAGTCACCGCCTAGAAATGACCAGTCTGGAAGTTGCCAGCTGCAGTGGGAGCTGCTGGAGGACTGTCAGTCGCTCACTGCATTGAGCCAGGGCGTACACATTGATCAACCAAAGCAGAGCATTGTTGCATATTACATCTGCTATGAGGATGCAGCCGCCTACCACTTCCTTAACTTTGGAGATGATGAGGTTGCCTCCCTGCAGCAGAATACCCAGGGAATCAGGAGATGAGTTACTTGCTACAGGATTCCCAGCCTCTGACCTGCTCTTCTAGCCACAGAATTTATCTGGCCGGTCAGTGGCGACCCACAGTATGATGATGGTAGGTTATTCAGTGATGGTAATGTCGTTGAATGTCAGGGGGAGATGGTTAGATTCTCTCATGTTGGAGATGGCCATTTCTTAGTATTTGTGTGGTGCAAATGTTACCTGCCACTTCTCAGCCAAAGCCTGAATGTTGCCCAAGTCTTGCTGCATGTGGGCATGGACTGCTTCAGTATCTGAGGAGTTGCGATTGGAACTGAACACTGTACAATCACCAGTGAATATCCCCACTTCTGACCTTCTGATGGAAGGAGGGTCATTGATGAAGCAGCTGAACATGGTTGGGCTTAGTTCACTACCCTGATAAATCCCTGCAGTGATGTCCTGGGACTGAGATGCTAGATATGACTCCAACCAGTGGAGAATTTTCCTCCTGATTTCCATTAACTTCAATTTTACTAGTGCTTCTTGATGCCACATTCTGTCAAATGTTGTTTTGATGTCAAGGGTAGTCACTCTCACCTCACATCTGGAATTCAGCTCTTTGGTCCATGATTGGACCAAAATGTAATGACGTCTGAAGCCAAGTGATTCTGACAGAACCCAAACTGAGCATCAGTGAGCTGGTTCTTGGTGACTAAGTGCTGCTTGATAGCACTATTAATGACATCTTCCATCACTTTGCTGATAATTGAGCATAGACTGATGGGGATATAACTGGACAGATTGGATTTATTCTGCTTTTTGTGGACAGACATACCTGGGCAATTTGCAACATTGTCAGGTACATGCCACTGTTGTAGTTGTTGTGGAACATCTTGGCTAAGGGTGCAGCTAGTTTTGGAGCATACGCCTTCAGCAATACAGCCAGGATGCTGTCGGGGCCCATAACCTTTGCTGTATCCAGTACGCCTAGCCATTTCTTGATATCACTTGCATTGAATCAAGTTGGTTGAAGACTAACATTTGTGATGCTGGGGGTCTCAGGAGGAAGCTGAGATCGATCATCCACTCGGCCCTTCAGGGTGAAGATGGTTGCAAATGTATTAGCCTTATCTTTTGCACTGACGTGCTGGGCTCCTCCATCGTTGAGGATGGGGATGTTTGTTAAGCCTCCTTCTTCCATTATTTGTTTAACTGTCCACCACCATTCATAACTGGATACGGCAGGACTGCAGAGCTTTGACCTGATCCATTGGTTGTGGAATGGTTTAGCTCTGTCTACAGCATGTGGCTTCTGCTGTTTAGCATGCATGTGGTCCTGTGTTGTAGCTTCACCAGATTGGCATCTCATTTTTAGGTATGCCTGGTGCTGCTCCTGACATGCTCTTCTACACTCCTCATTGAACCTAGGTTGGTCCTTTGGATGGATGATAATGGTAGAATTAAGGATTTGTTGAGTCATGAGTTTACAGACTGTGGTGGAATGCAATTCTGCTGCTGATGGCCCACAGTGCCCCATGGATACCCAGTTTTGAGCTGCTAGATCTGTTCTGAATCTATCCCATTTAGCACAATGATAGTGTCACACCATGATGGAGGGTGTCCTCTGCGTGAAGATAGGACTTTGTTTCCACGATGACTGTGCGGTGGTCACTCCTACCAATACTGTCACCGACAGATGCATTTGCAACAGATAGACTGGTGAGGATGAGGTCAAGTATGCTTTTCTCTCATGTTGGTTCTCTAATCACCTGCTGAAGGCCCAGTCTGGCAGATATGTCTTTCAGGTCTTGGCCAGCTCTGTCAGTAGTGGTGCGACCAAGGCACTCTTGGTGATGGACATTGGAGTCCCCCACACACCACATTCTATGCCTTTGCTACCCTCAGTGCTTCTTACAATTGGTGTTCAATATGGAGGAGCACTGATTCATCAGTTGAGGGAGGGTATTTCAGTGACATCAGCAAGAGAGAAATTGAGACATTTCCTTTTAAATTAGCTAACAGTATCACAAATTACCTTTGATGAATGATTATGCACATCCTGAATTTAAAATATCCACCAACTGCTATCTAAAACTTTTATGAAATTATAAACACACTATAGTAATTATAAACATCCAGGCTGGCTTTTCTGACCATTCAGATGTTAAAAAGCATGTTCAAATATAATTAAAAACTACAATACAAATTCACAGGTTAAACATCAAACTTTTAGTGACTGTGTGAACTCTCATATTAAAACTCCAATGTATTGTCACTTGAGTTAATACAATCAGAAGGAGACCTGTCAGCTTTAACCTAAACATCAGATTCCGGCATGACAAAGCCACACCCATCTAGTCCACCATTGAAAGCGCGCCTCCCAAACACCTTGCGAGCAGTGTCAAAGTTTGGTGAGCTTCCCACAGACTAGTCAAGCAACAACCTGACATTGTCATTCTCACACAATCATATCCATCAGCCAAGGTCCCAGACTCCTCCCTCACCATCCCTGGGTATGTCCTAAACCATCGGCACTTAGTCACCTGCTCACTGATGCTCAGTTTAAGTTCTGTCAGGACTATTCAGCTCCAGACCGCATTACAGCCTTGGTCAAAATATGGACAAAAGAGCTAAATTCCAGGGCTGAGGTGAGAATGACTGCCCTTAACATCAAAGCAGCATTTGACTGTGTGTGGTCTGAAAGACCTGAACTGAATTGGAATCAATTCCAGAGGCTGGAGTCATGTCCAGCACAAAGGAAAATTGTTTTGGTTGTCGGAGGCCAATCCGTGAAAGCGCAGGACATTTCTGCAGGAATTCCAAAGGGCCAACTATTCTCAGCTGCTTCATCCACAACCTTCTCTTCAATATAAGGTCAGAACTGGTGTGTATGCTGATGATTGGACATGTTCAGTTCCAAGCGCAATTCCTCGGATAATGAAGTTGTCCATGTCTGCATGTATCAGGACATGAACAACGTCCAGGCTTGAGCTAGTACGTGGCAAGCAACATTTGCACCACACAACTGCCAGCTGATGACCGTCTCCAACAAGAGAGTCTAACCACCTCCCTTTGAAATTGAATGCCATTACCATCATCAAATATCCAACCATGAACATCCTTGGGAACACTATTGACCAGAAACTCAACTGGACCAACCACATAAATGCTGTGGCTACTAGAGCATATCAAAGTCTGGGGATCATATGACGAATGGTTCATCCACTGACTCCACAAACTTTTCTATCACCTACAATGCACAAGGTCAGGAATGTGATGGAATACTCTCCACTTGCCTGAATGGTGGCAACTGCAACTCCATAAGAAGCTTGACACCATCCAGGACAAAGCACCCTTCTTAAATTTGCAGCCCAACCACTGGTTTAAACTTTCACTTTCTCCTTCATGGGTGCACCATGGCTGCAGTGTGTACCATCTACAGGGCGCACTGCAGCCACTCACCAATGCTTCTTCAACAGCACATTCCAAACACACAACTTCTACCCCCTAGAAGGACACAGGCAGCAGACACTTAGGAGCACCGTGACCTCCAAGTTCACCCTTCAAGTCACACATCATCATAACTGAGATGTATATCTCCATCCTTCATTGTTGGTGGGTCAGAATTCCTGAAACTCTGAACCTGACAGCACTGTGGGAATATCTTCACCACACGGAATACAGCAGCTCTAGACAACATTCCAGCAATAGTAATGAAGACCTGGGCTCCACAACTTGCATGCCCCTAGCCAAGCTGGTGCAATAGAGCTCAGTAGGGCATCTACCCAGCAATGTGGAAAATTGCCTGAGTATGTCCTGTACACAAAAAGCAGGACAAATCCAACCCGGCCAATTACCACCCCATCAGTCTACTCTCGATCAGCAGTAAAGTGATGGAAGGTGTCACGGCAGTGTTATCAAACCACACTTGCTTAGCAATAACCTGCTCAGTGATGCTCAGTTTGGGTTTTGTCAGGGCCACTCAGCTCCTGACTTCATGACAACCTTGATTCAAACATGGACAACAAAGCTGAACTCCAGAAGTGAGGTGAGAGCGACTGCCCTTGACATCATCAGAATTTGACCAAGTATGGCATCAAGGAGCCCGAGTAAAACTGGAGTCGATGAGCATCAGGGGGAAAACTCTCCATTGGTTGGAGTCATACCTAGCACAAAGGAAGATGGTTGTGGTTGTTGGAGGTCAGTCATCTCAGCTCCAGGACATCACTGCAGGAGTTCCTCAGGGTAGTGTCCTAGGCCCAACCATCTTCAGCTGCTTCATCAATGACCTTCCTTCAATCATAAGGTCAGAGGTGCGGTTGTTCGCTGATGATTGCACAATGTTCAGCACCATTCGTGACTCCTCAGACACTGAAGCAATCTGTGTAGAAATGCAGCAAGACCGAGACAATATTCAGGTTTGGGCTGATAAGTGGCAAATAACATTTGCGCCACACATGTGCCAGGCAATGACCATCTCTAACAAGAGAGAATCAAACCATCTCCCCTTGACATTCAATGACATTATGATCGCTGAATCCACCACTATCAACATTACCATTGACCAGAAACTGAACTGGAGTAGCCATATAAATACTGTGGCTACGAGAGCAAGTCAGAGGCTAAGAATCCTGTGGTAACTCACTTCCTGACTCCCCAAAGCCTGTCCACCATCTACAAGGCACAAGTCAGGAGTGTGATGGAATACTCTCCACTTGCCTGGATGGGTGCAGCTCCAACAACACTCAAGAAGCTCAACACCATCCAGAACAAATTGTCCACCACCATTCACAGTTGGATGTGGCAGGACTGCAGAGCTTAGATCTGATCTGTTGGTTATGGGATCGCTTAGCTCCGTCTATCGTATGCTGCTTACACAGTTTGGCATGCAAGTAGTCCTATGTTGTCGCTTTACCAGGTTGACACTTCATTTTGAGGTATACCTGGTGCTGCTCCTGGCATGCCCTCCTGCACTCTTCATTGAACCAGGGTTGGTCTCCTAGCTTGATGGCAATGGTAGAGTGAGGGATATGCTGGACCATGAGGTTACAGATTGTGGTTGCAGTTGATGGTCCACAGCGCCTCATGGATGCCCAGTTTTGCATTGCTAAATCTGTTCGAAATCTATCCCATTTAGCACGGTGGTAGTGCCACTCAACACGATGGAGGGTATCCTCAATGTGAAGGGTTTAACCCCTTTTGTATTTTATTTGTCTAAATACAACTGCTGTCTAAGAGATTATTTATTGAGTAATATGCCTTATCCCAAAATTGTTGCAACCGCATCCACTTACACATTCACTCGCACGCGTGTGCATACACACACACACACACAAACAAACACAAAAGAAGAGACAGATAGAGAGGAAAAGTGGTAAGTGGTTTTCAGGCAAGGTAGGGTTTCAGGGTTCATGGTAAAGCTGTTGAATTCTCATGGAAGTCTTGTTGTCATTGGTTGAAGGCCTGAGGTGTTCATTGATTTATCGATTTGTTCAAAGTTCAGTTTGAAGACAGAGGATCACTTCAAATTCACTGCTGCACAAATTGAAAATGTAGATTTGGCAGCAGGGCATCTTTCCTTTTGGCCTGCTGGATTTTTTTTTTTTATTTCCAAAATATACTTTATTCATAAAAATCTGCAAAAATTACACTGCCAAACAGTTCCAAACAGCACCTATTAATGCAAACATTGCAAGGGAGATCAGTTTCCTTCTATACTATCATGAGTTTCCTCCCAACCCTTCCATTTCACAATTGTCATGCCAATCACAGTTTCACATTTACAGCAAATGAAAATATCAACGATACAGTTCGAGGGGTTTCCCATGGATCCAGCCCCTCAGTTCAGCTTGGTGGGGGGACCTTACACTGTGGTCTTTCCCCATTGAGCCTTTGCTGCGGCTGCCCCAAGCTTTAGTGCGTCCCTCAGCACGTAGTCCTGGACCTTGGAATGTGCCAGTCTGCAACATTCGGTGGTGGACAACTCTTTGCGCTGGAAGACCAGCAAGTTTCGGGCAGACCGAAGGGCGTCTTTCACCGAATTGATAGTCCTCCAGCAGCAGTTGATGTTTGTCTCGGTGTGCGTCCCTGGGAACAGCCCGTAGAGCACAGACTCCTGTGTTACAGAGCTGCTTGGGATGAACCTCGACAAAAACCACTGCATCTCTTTCCACACCTGCTTTGCAAAGACACATTCCAGGAGGAGGTGGGCGACCATCTCTTCCCCACCACAGCCAACGTGGGGGCACTGTGCGGAGGGGGCGAGACTTCGGGTGTGCATGAAGGATCTGACGGGAGGGGCCCTTCTCACCACCAGCCAAGCTACGTCTTGGTGCTTGTTTGAAAGTTCTGGTGATGGGGCATTCCGCCCAATGACTTTGACGGTCTGCTCGGGGAACCATCCGACAGCATCCACCGTCTCCTTTTCCCGTAGGGCCTTGAGGACATTCCGTGCAGACCTCTGCCTGATGGACCGGTGGTCAAAGGTATTTTCCCGCAGAAACTGCTCCACGAAGGATAGGTGGTACGGCACGGCCCAACTGCATGGAGCGTTCCGCGGCAATGTGGCCAAGCCCATCCTTCGCAACACCGGGGACAGATAGAACCTCAGCACAGAGTGACACTTGGAGTTTGCGTACTGGATGTCTGCACACAGCTTGATGCAGCCGCACACGAAGGTGGTCATCAGGATGAGGGCCACGTTGGGTATATTTTTCCCGCCCTTGTCCAGAGATTTGAACATCGTGTCCCTCCGGACCCGGTCCATTTTAGATCCCCAGACGAAGCGGAAAATGACTCGGGTGACTGCCACCGCGCAGGAGTGGGGTATGGGCCAGACCCGCGCCACGTAGAGCAACAATGTGAGCACCTCGCACCTGATGACCAGGTTCTTACCCACAATGGAGAGAGATCGCTGCCCCCACATGCCCAACTTTTGTCGTGCCTTGGCTACTCGTTCCTCCCATGTTTTGGTGCACGCCCCGGCCCTTCCGAACCATATCCCCAGCACCTTCAGGTAATCTGACCTGACGGTGAAGGGGACAAAGGATCGGTCAGCCCAGTTCCCAAAGAACATGGCCTCGCTCTTGCCGTGGTTAACTTTGGCTCCCGAGGCCAGTTCAAACTGGTCGCAGATGCTCATCAGTCTGCGCACGGACAGCGGATCCGAGCAGAAGACGGTGATGTTGTCCATGTACAGGGAGGTTTTAACCTGAGTGCCTCCGCTGCCTGGGATTGTCACCCCTCTTATGCTCGCATCCTTCCTAATAGACTCAGCAAAGGGTTCAATACAGCAAACAAACAAGACCGGGGAGAGAGGATAGCCCTGTCTGACTCCAGATTTGATCGGGAAACTTTCCGATTCCCACCTGTTGATTGAGACTGCGCTACTGATATTTGTGTAGAGCAGTTTGATCCAATTGCAGATTCCCTCCCCAAACCCCATTTTGGAAAGCACGATATCCTGTCAAAAGCCTTCTCCTGGTCCAGGCTGATGAGGCAGGTGTCCACCCTCCTGTCCCGTACGTAGGCGATCGTATCCCTGAGTAGCGCGAGACTATCAGAGATCTTCCTGCCGGGTACAGTACAGGTCTGATCAGGATGAATCACCAACTCCAGAGCAGATTTGACTCGACTGTCTATGACTTTGGACAGAATCTTGTAATCAACATTAAGCAGTGAGATGGGCCGCCAATTTCTAATTTCTGCCCTTTCCCCCTTCTGCTTGTAAATGAGGGTGATGATGCCTTTCCTCATGGATTCTGCCATGCTGCCAGCCAGGAGCATACTCTCGTATACTTCCAGCAGGTCCGGGCCGACCCAGTCCCACAGGGCCGAGTACAACTCGACCGGTAAGCCGTCGCTTCCGGGAGTTTTACTCGTCTCGAAGGACTCGATGGCCTTTGTCAGCTCGTCCAGAGTTAGCGGCTTGTCCAATCTCTCCCTCCTGCTGTCATCTAAGACCTCTGTGATAGATGACAGGAAGGGCTGGGAGGCTCTGCTGTCTGTGGGCTTCGTGTCATACAGCCCAGCATAAAAGGATTTGCTGATCCTTAGTATGTCGGACTGCGAAGACGTTACCGAGCCATCTTCTTCCTTCAGGCTGCTGATAACAGAGCTCTCTCTGTGTACCTTTTGGAAGAAGTAACGCAAGCACGTCTCATCCTGCTCGATGGAGCGGACTCTGGACCGGAAGATGATCTTGGAGGCCTCCTTGGTAAAGAGCGAGGTCTGCTGGCTCTTCACCTCTTGGAGGTCCTCCTTGACCTCGACCCCCATTGACTGCAACCGGAGCAGATTTTGCATACTTTTCTGGAGTCGGGTCATTTCCCTCTATCTCTCTCTCGCCCTCTGAACACCTTTGTGGATGAAGAACCTCTTGATGTTCTCCTTGATCGCTTCCCACCAGTAAACTGGAGACTCAAAGAGGGGTTTCATGGTCCTCCAACCTTTGTAATCCCTTTAGAGTTCCTCAACGTTCTCTGGGGTCAGCAGTGTAGCATTGAGCTTCCACGTCCCTCTGCCAACCCGCTGGTCATCCTGTAAGTGACAGTCGGCCAGTAAGAGGCAGTGGTCGGAGAAGAACACCGGCTTGACGTTGGTGGATGCGACCGTGACAGCACGGGACACAAATGGGAAGTCAATCCTGGAACGGGCAGACCCGTCCGATCCTGACCATGTGTATCTGCGCTGTGCTCCGTCTGCAGGTTTGCTGAAGACGTCGTGCAGTTTGGCATCTTTAACTGTTTCCATTAGGAATCTGGACGTAGCGTCCAGTTTGGTGTCGTCACTGCCGGATCGTCCAGCCGCATCGATGATGCAGTTGAAGTCACCGCCTAGGATGACTAGCCTGGACGTTGCCAGCAGCAGTGGGAGCTGCTGGAAGACGGTCAGCTGCTCACTGCGTTGTACCGGGGCGTACACGTTGATCAACCGGAGCGGAGCGTTGTTGTACATCACGTCTGCTACGAGGAGGCGACCGCCCACCACCTCCTTAACTTCGGAGATGGTGAAGTTACCTCCCCGCAGCAGAATACCCAGGCCGGAGGAAGGGCAATCATTACCCCCCGACCAGATCGATGGCCCGTGGGACCACCATCGCGACCACTGCCTGTAGGTGCTGAGGTGTGGTATTCCTGCAGAAACAGTAGGTCAGCTTTGACCTTGGCGAGGTAATCCAAGGTTGAAACACATCGCGTAGTAGATTTAATGCTACGCACGTTAATGGAAGCAATTCCTACACCCATTTTTAAAAAGTTATTTGTTGCTTCCCATACCATTTGTCCTTGCTAGTCCCAGTCCTTCGGGATGTTCCTGCATACCCATCGTGTGCGCAAGCAGTTTCATGTTGGTTGGGCTCAGAAACACCTCCTGCTTTTTCATGCAGTGTTTGTTCCGCTCGGGTGACATCGGGGGGGGGGGGTGGGGGGTGGGGGGGGGGGTCTTGTAGGCAGGGAGGATTGGGTTGTCCTCAGCTGCTGGATTTTCTCCCAGCTCTTAGCTGGACAAGCTTTTGGTGATGCTTCTTTCTAGGTCTCTCGCTCTGCCTCCACTTTGAGGGCTGCCTTTTAAGGTCACATCAGATTCTGGTAGGAGACGCTTTGGTCTCTTACCCCATGGTGATCACACAATGGCCCATATTGAGAATAATCCAGTTATGATGTTTCTACTTCATACCGTCTTTGTTTCACTAGAACCCATTCAATTCAGGAGTGTTGCAGGATGGGTATAATTGACTCCTTTGTCTAAACAGACTGCATGGCAATGTTTGAATACACATGCGGCCATCTTTTGCAGCATTGTCTATTTTTAAAAAAAAAGTAAATTCAATTGTTATAACTCTTCAGCTTGTGTCTGTATTTTTCATCATTGCACTTCTCATTAGCGTAATAAAGTATATGTAAAAATTCAGAATAGAAATTAAAAGGAATTTCTGTAATGTATCATGCGATATTTACAGATACTACCACACATGGTTTTCCCCACTCCTTTGGGCTCCTGTGTATTGTCACAGAAATGTATTTTATTTTCTCCTCTGTTTAAAACAGTGTGCCTTTAAGTCTCTGTTAAAAACAGTGTACATTTAAGGCAGAGAGAGAAGTTTTAGATTTCTGAAAACAAAGTGTGCTACAGACGCATTTGTTACCTAGACAACAGCAGGAGAGTGAGGTGGTCAAATGGTGTAATGTTTCAATTTAACTGTGTGGAAAAACCAGCTAAAACCAGTTTTGAGAGACACCAGCAAACCGTGCTTACAGGAAGAAAGAGCTGTCTATTTCTCAGCAGAAATTCTACAATGAGCTTTAGGCCATGTTAAGTGCCTAAGGAGGGAAAAAAAAACCTTTGAAGAGACCATTTGTATTGCTGCAGGTAGCAAAATTCCTTTTCTTTACTTCCAATCTGATAAGTATTTGCTTCAAGATTGAATTTCTCTTGACCGATTGTTTTCTGGAATTCGCAGTGAAGTTTTGTCTGAGAGACTGCTGATTTTAAAATCAGAGTGAACTCATTGCTATACTCCTTATTTAAAGAACTGTTTGATGCCTGCTGCAGCCAAAGTGCTTTATATGCCTACCTATTGAAGGATTGTTTCATCAAATCCATGTGGAGATATCAAATGGCATGATTATTTTTACGTGAGGATACCTCACCCATCAGGAATGTAACCCACAAATACTAACAACCTAGTTAATTATTTATTAACAGCTAATTTTTTTTTTAAATGGTTAACCGTTGATTTTCGAGTAGGAGTGCAAATGGGGGAGTTAGATTAAAATAAGAAGTGATAAGGTCTTTAGACATAGATTTATCTTAATAGTGTTTAAGATTTCATTTTTAATAAATAGTTAATCTGTTGTTGTCTAAAGATACCTGGTTTGGTCTGTTTTATTTGAGGGTTTAATAGAGTGTT
Source organism: Heterodontus francisci (assembly GCF_036365525.1). Taxonomy (NCBI): domain Eukaryota; kingdom Metazoa; phylum Chordata; class Chondrichthyes; order Heterodontiformes; family Heterodontidae; genus Heterodontus; species Heterodontus francisci. Next base: position 98,621,835 of record NC_090380.1, on the reverse strand, counting down.
TAATTTGACTGTTTTCCAGTTGGGTGGGAAAACTTTAATAATATGCTGTGACCTGTGGAATGATGGGGCTGAATTGCACTAACGCTTTGTCTTTCATTAACACATCCTTTCCCTTTGCTCCATGAACTTCTGGTCAGTTATTCTCTGTCCTATCAACACCTTCCCTTTTGTTATCTTTTGCCCCACCCCTGCTTTATTCGCTTAAAACCCATTACATTTCAAACCTTTGCCAGTTCTGATGAAAGGTCACTGACCTGAAACGTCAACTCTGCTTCTCTCTCTCCCCACAGATTCTGCCAGACCTGTTGAGTATTTCCAGCACTTTTTGTTTTTATTTCAAAAACCATCATTGCTTCTTTCCCAAAATTACTGTGATTAACAATGTACTATGGGGAAATTTACCTCTGCCCCACCATTGCAAGACAAAACTCAATGCACCATCACTTGTTGTTAGAATGATACATGTAGTAACTTAATTTGATTATTATAATCTCCAAGGAAATAGATACATTATTACATTGGAGACAGCAATACCGAATGATTCAGAACACTGGGTTTATTGATTTTAAAAGTTACCAAGTATTTAAAATGTTTAGTTAACTTGTGTTTATGGGTGTGGAATATGCAAGTTAACAAATTATTTACAACACCAGTAGCAACTGTTATTTAAAAAAGACAAATGATTTCAAGGTAAAATGATTGATCTTTAATGAAAGTATTGGAGAAAAAAAAAGTGTTAGCTTCATGCAAACAAAGCCACAAACCCACCAAATGAAATTACAGGCCAAAAATTGTCAGTTTTTTTGTTAGTATATAAAAGGATAATCTTTCATTCCTTGTCTCCTCTAGCTTATCTTCCCTCTGCCTCTAGCCTTAAGGTTTACCATGTCTGAACAGTTTTATTGCTTACAAATTCTCCATGTGGGCTTTCTGCCCCTGCTGGGAGAAGAGCTAAATAAACTGGGGTCACAGCCCCTTCTTCTGGGGTTCCAGGGGCATTGGGACCAGCCATGTCTGTTTTTACCCAACCAGGACAGCAAGCATTCAAGAGGATCCCGTCTGCTGCTCTCTCCTTACTCAGTATTCGGGCATGAATCCTCGAAAGGACCGTAACACCGATCTTTGAAACCCCATAGGCAGTGGATGCCCACCCCTGTTGAGTGTGAACCCCTCTTTTAGCATCGTCAATAAATTTCTTCATCAGTTCCACCAGTTCATCTTCTGTGATGGTCGAACTGCGGAATTTCTTTTGGAGTTCTTGGCTACATTTCTGCAATGCCATGGAACCGGATACACTGGATACATTCACAACTCTCCCTGCAGGTAGAAAGGAAATCAAAATCAGGTTACATACAAGAGCACTAAAAAACCAAAAGCAATATTTCTCTCTCTCCCAATTAGATCCTATTTTCTCTTTCCCCAAAGACTATGAAACATGGTGGGAAATCGTTTCAAGGGCACTGACTAATCTCAGTCACCTCCCCCAAATGGTCATTTTCCACAGTTGAGATGGCCAATCTGATATCCAACTATCAGGACATCACAGCTGACTGCTGATTCTGTCTAAATATCCATGCAAAGACATTTTCCAGCAGGTGTTATTTGTTTAAGAGCATAAACCTTGACTAATTTTTTTCTTCTTTCCCTTCTGATGCTAAGAACACTGAGGCCAATCATCATGTCTCACCAGCTGATGCCATCTAACTCAGGTCAGGGATCAAACCTGGGACCTTCTAGTCCATAAACCTCAATGCCAGACTAATGGGGCTATCGGAGGTCATGTTTTTAAGGTAAATAATTTAGAGATGCATCAAATGAATGTTACATCCAAAAGGATAGTCATTAATATAGAAACAGGAGTAGACCATTCAGCTGGACAAACCTGTTGCAATATTCAATCACATCATGGCTGATCTGTATCATAGAATGGTTACAGCACAGAATGAGGCCATTCTGCCCGTCGTGTCTGTGCCAGCGCTCTGCAAAAGCAACTCAATTCGTCCCACTCCCCTGCCTTTTCCCTATGGTCCTGCGAAGTTTCTCTCTTCAGAGAATTATCAATTTTTTTTATTCATTCATGGGATGTGGACATCGCTGGCTAGGCCAGCATTTGTCGTCCATCCCTGATTGCCCTTGAACAGAGGGCATTTAAGAGTCAACCACATTGCTGTGGATCTGGAGTCACATGTAGGCCAGACTAAGTGAGGATGGCAGATTTCCTTCTCTAAAAGGAAATTAGTGAACCAGATTAAAGGCCTGCTCAGGTCAGGAAAAAGAACCCAACCCGAACCCGACCAATCCACAGCGGACCCGAGCCCGACCTGGCCCGAGTCCCTCCAATTTCACCCAGAGGCTGACCCCACTCGACCCTACCATCCCTTTACTTACTTTCCGACTGGGAAGTTCCACGAAGCTGCAGCGCATGCGTGATGACATCATAGTGACGTCACTCGCTTACTGCGCAGATTCAGTTTCGTCCCGGACTCCCAGCTCAGCTAAGTTTTTTATTTTTAATACTTACCGGCAGAGCACTTACCATGTGTGTCCGACCCGACCACGACCTGGACTTGTTCCAACCCGATCCAAGCCCGGAAGCCGGACCCAGAAGAGGGACCTGACCCAACCCGAACCTGACACATGTTGTCAGGTCCGGGTCAGGTAGCAGGCCTTTAAACCAGGTGGGTTTTTACAACAATTGACAATGGTTTCATGGCCACCAATAGATCAGCTTTCAATTGCAGATTTATTAATTGAGTTCAAATTTCACCATCTGCTGTGTTGGGATGTGAACCAATGTCCCCAAAGCATTAGCCTGGGGCTCTGGATTACTAGTCCAGTCACACTACCACTATGTCACCCCCTCCCCCAAATGCCTTTTGAATGCCTTGATTGAATCTGCCTCCACCACACTCTCAGGCAGTGCATTCCAGATCCTAACCACTCACTGCGTAAAAAAGGTTTTTCTCATGTCGCTGTTGCTTCTTTTGTAAATCACCTTAAATCGGTGTCCTCTGGTTTTGGATCTTTCCATCAATATGAACAGTTCCTCCCTACCTACTCTATTCAGACCCCTCATGATTTTGAACACCTCTATCAAATCTCCTCTTAATCTTCTCCAAGGAGAACAGCTCCAGCTTCTCCAACCTATCCACGTAACTGAAGTTCCTCATCCCTGGAATCATTTACGTGAATCTTTTCTGCACCCCCTCGAATGCCTTAACATCCATCCTTAAGTATGGTGCCCAGAACTGGACACAGTACTGCAGTTGAGGCCAAACCAGTGTTTTACACAGATTTATCATAACTTCCTTGTTCTTGTACTCTATGCCCCTATTTATAAAGTCCAGAATCCTGTATGTTTTATTGACTGTTTTCTCAACCTGCCCTGCAACCTTCATTGATTTGTGCACATATACCCCCAGGTCCTTCTGCTCCAGAAACCCCTGTAGAATTGTACCCTTTCATTTATATTGCTTCTCCTCATTCTTCCTACCAAAGTTAATCACTTCATACTTTTCTGCACTAAATTTTATCTACCACTTGTCCACAATATATCATAGATATCTCCATATAGTTGTATACTCTTGTCTAACTAAAAACTATTGATCTCACATTTAAAATGGTTAATTTAGACAGCATCTATTGCTTTTTGAGAGCAATCTCTTCATACTTCTCTCCTGAGTGACCTTACTCTGATTGAGGGTATGTCCCCTTGCCCCCACCAGCAGAATACTGTCTTTCTATATACCCTATCAATTTCAATCAAAATCCCTAAAACCTCAATCAAATTACCACTTAACCGTCTACATTGCAGGGAATGTTTATCTAACCTCTCTTCATAATCTAACCCTTGCAGCCCTGGTTAACAAGCTGGTGAATCTGCTCTCCACTCTTTCCAAAGCCAATATACTCTGTTTAAGATATGGTGCCCAGAACTGTATTCCAGATATGATCTAACCAATGCTTTGTACAGCTGTAGTACAATATCCTCCTCTTTATTTTCTAGCCCTCTAGTTGTGAAGGCCAACAATCCATCAGACACTGCTTATTAAAATAAAAAAAAAATACCAGACTACTACATTCTAGTGATCTAAATGTGTTTGGACCTCCACTGTTCATAGCTTTTCACTATTTAAATAATAGCTGGTTCTATCAGTTTTTGGTCCAAAATGGATGACCTCACACTTACCTGGGTTGAAATCCAGCTGCCACACAGTTTTCACACTCACTTAATCTAAGTCTTTGTAATTTTATGCTCACTATACCATTGGCAAAGATGAATACATAGCTCTCTTTTACTTTATCAAAGGCATGAACAAATATAGTGAATAGCTGAGGCCCCAACATAGACCCTTGTGGCACACAGATAATCACTTCCTTCCAATTTTAGTACATACCCATTTCCCTACTCTCTGTCTTCTACCATCAAAGCAGGTCAACAATTTGCCTTCAACTTCATGAGTTTTAGCAGTAGCTAACAGTTTCTTACACGGAACTTTATCAGCTGCCTTCTGGAAATCCATATAAACTACATCAATAGATAGTCCACCTTCTACAAAGCACATGTCAGGAGTCTGATGGAATACTCTCCACTTGCCTGGATGAGTGCAGCTCCAACAACACTCAAGAAACTCAACACCATCCAGGACAATGCAGCCTGTTTGTTTAGCACTCTATCCACCACCTTAAACATTCACTCCCTCCAATACTAGCACAAAGTTGCAGCAGCGCATACAATCTACAAGATGGGAGTACAGCAACTGGCCAAGTCTCCTACGACAGCACCTTCCAAACCCACAACCTTTACCACCTAGAAAAATAAGGGCAGCAGATGCATGGGAACACCAGTTGCCCTCCAAGTCACACACCATCCTGACTTGGAAAAATATTGCCAGTTGGTTAAAATCCGAGAACTCCCTTCCTCATAGCACAGTGGATGTACCTACAGAATATGGACTGCAGCGGTTCAAGAAAGCAGCTCAAAACCACCTTCTCAAGGGCAATTAGGGATGGACAAAGAAATGCTGGCCGTGGCAGCAACACTCATCCCAAGAACAAATATTTTAAAAATCCGCTGTTTACTACTTTAGTGACTGCCTCAATAAATTCAATTAGATTCGTTAAACATGACCTGCCCTTTATAAATCCATGTTGGTTCTCTCGGATCTCTAAGTGCTGGTCACTCCATCCTTAATTACAGATTCCAATAACATTGCAACAACAGATGTTAGACAAACCGATCTGTAATATCCCAGTTCCTCTCTCATTTTTCTTAATATGTATTAATGAGCCAGAATCAGGATCCCTCCATACTAGTTACACCACCTGTGAACTATTGGCTCCATTATTAAAAATAACGTCGATGAGCTGTGCTTATGCTGTGTCATGATCCTGTAGTTTTTTCGGAATATGCGGTTTGCCTTTAAGGCTTGCAAAGGATCAGTATTGCTTTAACAACCAGCAAGCCTCAAGAGGAAGGTGCATTTTCGTTGCCTTAGAAACAGCCATTTGGAGACTGCGATTCAAAGGGTGCATTCTCGATACATGGAAACAACCACTGGGAGTGAGACTCATGCAATACATTTGTTACAATTCAGTTTTTGAACGGGCTTTGGTGGAAGACAGTTTTGTTCAAACAGAACAGAAACAGACAGACACAACTGCGGTGTCAGCACCTAAAGAAAGAGCTCTCAACCATTTAATCCAAAGGAATAGGAATTTGGTCTGTCTAATTATTATCTCTCAAAATTCTAAAAAGTTAAGCCAAGATCTCTGGTAATTTAAATTGAAGAAAGCGAAGTTAGACTGTTTTATCCCTCAAAAAGTCTAAAGTCAGACTGATTCTGTTGAAAGTGTTTGCAAGTCGTTAATTGTTGAAATTCGCTGGAGAAGGAAAGCAACATTCTGTGAGGATTTCGAGCAACACTGGTCTGTAAATTTGCAAGGACTCTAATTTTTTCTATTTTAAATGTTGTTGACAGCTTCATAGTGTTTAAGAATGTAGTTCTTCACATAAAAGAGTTAATTTGTTGATTTAAAGACACCTGGTTTGGTTAGCCTCATTTGGGGTTAATAGATGGTACAATTTGGTTGGGTCTTTCTTTAATTTGGAAAGTTTTAAACGATATGTTAGCTGATCTGTGGAGCGACGGGATTGAATTAACAGTGCGTTGGCCCCACCACAATCAGAATCGTATATTTTGATTAGGAGCTTTGACAGGAGTGGTCAGTCGTAACAGCTGCTTGGGAGAATGCACAGATAGAGCAGAATCTGTCTGCAATATTCTGGGACAAATTAATTGGCACTTGGAAAAGTATGGGCTAATAAATGACAGTCAGCATGAATTTGTTGACAGCAAATTGTGTTTCACTAACTTGATTGAGAGTATGAGCGAGTCAGAGAGAACAGTGCCGGAAAGCCACGGTTAAAAGCCATGGCAAGGAGTCAGAGAGAGTCAAAGAGAGTAAGCCTGAGACAGAACAGTGCTGGAGAACCACAGGCGCCAGGGAGTCAGAGTGAGTGCATTTGATGGAAGTGTTCAAAATCATGAAGTGTCTGGACAGAGTAGATAGGGAAAAACTGTTCCCATTGGCCGAAGGATCCAGAACCAGAGGACAGCTATTTAGGGTGACTGGCAGAAGATGCAAAAAAAAAAAAAGGGATTCATGGTAAATGTTTGTTTTTCTGACTGGAGGATGGTAGACAGTGGTGTTCCCCAAGATTCAGTTTTTTCATTTATATAAATGACTTGAATATTGGAAAACAGAGTAAAATTTCAAAATTTGCTGATGATACCAAACTAGGAAGTGTGGCAAACAGTGAGGATGATACAAATCCACTGGAACAGGATGTAAATAGATCAGCAGAATGGGAGGCAATGTATACTTAATGGCACAATTCTAAAGAATGTGCAGGGACAGAGGAACCTGGAGGTTCATATGCATTGATCCTTAACGATGGCAAGACATATTGAGATTGTAGATAGCAAAGTACATGTGATCTTGGGCTTGATGAACAGAGGTATTTAGAACTTCCCTGCTTTTGTACTCATGAACCTTTGCAGCTCTGGTTAGGCCACAACTAGAGTATTGTGTGCAGTGCTTGTCACCACATTTTAGAAAGGACGTGGGGGTCCTTGAACATAAGGAATAGGAGTAGACCACAAGACCCATCAAGTCTGCACCCCCGCCCCCCCCCCCACCTCATTTAATATGATCATGGCTGATTTTTATGCCTCAACACATTCCCGCCCACTCCCCATAACCCTTGATTCCCAAGACCCCAAGAATCGATGTGTCTCAGCCTTAAATATATTCAACGATGGAGTATCCACAACTCTCTGGGGTAGAGAATTCCAAAGATTCACAACCCATTGAGTGAAGAAGTTTCTCCTCATCTTAGTTCTAAATAATCGACATCTGATCCTGATAGTGTGCCCCCGTGTTCTAGATTCCCCAGCCAGGATAAACCTCTGTGTCTACCCTGTCATGCCCTTCAGAATCTTGTATGTTTCAATGAGATCACCTTTCATTCTTCTAAACTCCAGAGAGTATAGGCCCAATTTACTCAGCCTCTCATCATAGGAGGCGGCACAGTGGCGCAGTGGTTAGCACCGCAGCCTCACAGCACCAGGGACCCTGGTTCAATTCTGGGTACTGCCTGTGCGGAGTTTGCAAGCTCTCCCTGTGCCTGCGTGGGTTTTCGCCGGGTGCTCCGGTTTCCTCCCACATCCAAAAGACTTGCAGGTGATCGGTAAATTGGCCGTTGTAAATTGCCCCTAGGTGATAGGGAATATGGGATTCCTGTAGGGTTAGTATAAATGGGTGGTTGTTGGTCAGCACAGACTCTGTGAGCCGAAGGGCCTGTTTCAGTGCTGTATCTCTAAATAAATAAATAAAATAAAAATAAATAAACCTCTCATCCCAGGAACCAATCTAATCAACCTTTGCTGTACTGCCTCCAATGTGAGTATATCCTGTGCACAGTATTCCAGCTGTGGTCTCACCAAAGCCCTGCACAATCGTAGCAAGACTTCCTTATTCTTGTATTCCCATCCCCTTGCAATAAATGCCAACATGCCATTTGCCTTCCTAATTACTTGCTGCACCTGCATGCTGACTTTGTATTCCTTGTATGAGTACACTCAAGTTTCTGTGAACATTAATATTTACAAGTTTCACACCTTTTAAAAAATATTCTGCTTTCCGGTTCTTACTACGAAGAAGCGAGTAACCTCACACTTTGCACATTATTCTCCATCTGCCACCTCTTGTTGCCCACTCACTTAACCTGTCTATATCTCTTTGCAGCCTCTCTGTCCTCCTCAGAGCTTACATTCCCAGCTAGTTTTTTTTTATTGTCAGCACACTTAGATACATTACTTAGATGCAAATAGCTGAGGCCCCAACACTGATACTTGCGACACTCCTCTAGTTACAACCTGCCAACATGTAAATGTCCCATTTATCCCTACTCTCTGCTTCCTGTCCATCTACCAATCCTCTATCTATGCTAATATATTTCCCCCAACTCCATGCGCTCTTATCTTGTGTATTAGCCTTTTGTGTGGCACTTTAGCGAATGCCTTTTGGAAATTCAAATATACTATATCTACTGGTTCCCCTACCCTACTAGTTACGTCTTTGAAAAACTCTAATAAAATTTGTAAAACACAATTTACCTTTCATAAAACCATGTTGACTTTGTTTCATCATACTATAAATTTCTACGGGTATTGTTAGGATTTCCAAAAGAGATTTATTAGAATGGTTTCAGGGATGAGGGATTTTAGCTGCAAGGTTAGCCTGGAGATGCTGGGTTGTTCTCCTTGGAACAAAGAAGATTGAGGGGAGATTTGATAATGGTTTAGAAGCTTATGACAGTTTAGATAAGGTAGACCAAGAAAAGTTATTCCCATTAGCTGATGGTACAAGGATTAGGGGACACAGATTGAAAGTTTTGGGTTAGAGATACAGGGGTGATGTGAGGAAGAAATTCTTTATGCAGTGAATCTCTGGAAGCAGAGACGATCAATGATTTCAAAAGGAAATTGGATGGGCACTCAAAGGGGAAAAAAAAAAAACTTGCCGGACTACCAGGATAGAGTGGGGAAATGGGACAGACTGGGCTGCTCTTCAGAGAGCTTGCATGGACTCGATGGTCTGAATGGCCTCCTTCTGCGCTGTAATGACTCTGACAGTTCTTTGTTGAAGTAACGGAGGGGGTTGGTAATGGTAGTGCAGCTGATGTGTAAATGGACTTTCAAAAGATGTTTGACAAAGTGCTATATAATAGACTTGTTAGCAAAGTTAAAGTCCATGGGATTAAAGCGACTGTGCAGCATAGATACAAAATTGGCTAAGGGAGAAGAAGCAGAGTGTTGTTTTTTTCAGACTGGATGGAAGTATTCAGTGGTGTTCTTCTGGGGTTGGCATTCGGACCACTGATCTTTACAATGTATATTGATGACATGAACCTGGGTATACAGGATATAATTTCCAAGTCTGAGGTGGTGGGAAACTCTGAAAAGGAGTAAACAATGGGGAGGAAAGTAACAACTTCAGGAGGACCTAGACAGACTGGTAAAATGGGCAGACACCTAGCAGATCAAATATAATGCAGAGAAGTGTGAAGTTTACTAGTTTTGTCGCAAAATCACAGAATTGTTACAGCATAAAAGGAGGCCATTCGGCCCACTGTGTCTGCACCAGCACTCCTAGTGAGCAATTCACTTCATGCCATTCCCCTGCCTTTTCCCCATAACCCTGCACATTCTTCCTTTTCAGATAACAGTCTAATTCCCTTATGAATGTCTCAGTTGAACCTGCCTCCACCACAGTGCATTCCACACGTTACGTTTACATTGATTGCTGTAAGGATGAGAGTATTGCTGAAGGCCATTTACATAAGAAGTTAATCAGGAGCTGGGAGCCCTAAATGAAAGATATTTTTAAAAATTGAGGGTTTCAGTTGAAGGATGCAAACTGGTAGGAGGGAAGACCAGGTAAATCAGCAAAGAGTCAATCATAAGGTTGGGCCTAGATTTCAAAAATAGGCAGGTGGTAGAAGGAAGGATTGAGTAAAGAGAAATATATACAATTACAATACAGAAAGAGGCCACTGAACTGAAACAGTCCATATTCCCACGGTAACAAACATTGTAAATTATTCATTTTCCTCAATTACTGCCACCCTCAAAAAGGCAATCAAACCTGCCTGAAAAAGACCCACACTTGTCCTCAGCGTACCTGCAAATTACTGGCCCATTCCCAACCACCCTTTACTCTCCAAAGTCCTGAAAGGTGTTGCCACCTCCCGACTCTCTCTCCACCTTTCTGACAATGCCATAGAATCATCGAGCACAGGAGGGTACCATTCAGCTCACTTTGCCTGTGCTCTGTCATTACCTCTTTAAATAGTAAATGTAGCCATGAGTTATTATTAAAAGGTATCAATCTTTTATTTGCCTATATAAAATAACAAATGAACTTATAGTATTTTAAGAGCTGCATGTGTTTGCTTGCCAGATCTCACACAGGAGAGAAAACAAAGGTATCACTTAATGAGTTACATGACAAACCCTAAGAAGAAGAATCAGATGCCAAGTCCTGACAGCCAGTGTGCATTGCACGCCACAGGCACCAACTCTCCTAAGGAATTACCAATCAGAGCAGGGGAGTGGCACTTTCTCTATATCCTGGCAACCTTTGCCCTCGGTTCCGAAGAAGGGTCACTGACCCGAAACGTTAACTCTGCTTCTCTTTCCACAGATGCTGCCAGACCTGCTGAGTGAATCCAGCATTTCTTGTTTTTGTTTGCCCTTATTAATCTGGTTCTCTTTAGAAAGGGACTATTGAACCTGTTTTTCCACCTCCCAATCAGCATAGCAACTTGCTCAAGTAAAAACATTCTGCTCATCTCCCTCAGGCTTTTTTTTTGTGCCAATTATCTTAAATTGGTGTATTCTGGGTACTGACCTTCCTGCCAGAAGAAACACTTAGGAACGTACGAATTAGGAAAAGGAGTAGGCCACTCGAGCCTGCTCCACCATTCAATAAGATCATGCATGGCTCCCTATGTACTCTAGCAAAACCCCTCATTATTTTGAACACCTCTATTAAAGTTATATTTAATACCCTGTTAGCCTCATCATTATCTACACAGCAAAATCCAGGCTTATGTTCAAGGCTGTCTCTCAGCTGTTGCTGTGTGGACGTTTACCTCCCAGACAAGCAAATCATCCCAATGACAGAAAGACCAACATGTGTACTGCACTGATCTCTCGGTAATGGTCTAAAGTGCTTCACATAAACTGAAATGAAGTGAATACCTGTTAGTAGACATTGAGAGATTTTTTTGAAATTAAATTAGTGTGTTGCCTCTGGGTAAATATTTCCAGTAAATACTGTGTTCAGTACCTTGAGGTTTGATGATGGGCAGGAGCTCGGTGCACACATCCCTGGTGCCGAAGAAGTTGGTTGCCAGAGTCACTTCAGCTTGGGTCCCGAATGGAGTGGTATCTGCCATTTTAAAGGCGATGCCGGCGTTGTTGATCAGGATGTCGATGCCTCCGTATCTCTCGACCATGAAGTCCCGCAGGTTTCTGATGCTCTGCGGGTCGCCGATCTCCAGCTGGTGGAAAAGCGGCTTCAGCTGCTCCTGCTGCAGTTTCTGCACCGCCTGCTGCCCGCGGTCCTTGTCCCGGGCTGTCAGGTACACGTCCCCCTCGAACTGTTGGCACAGAGCCCGCACCACCGCCAGGCCGATGCCTTTGTTGGCCCCGGTCACCACGGCCACTCGCTGCGACATGTTTGCTGGAAGGTTGTGTTCACTCGGTATCGGGTTTCAGAGCCGGAAGCGACTGAAACTGACTGGGGGAATCTGGGGCAATTTGTTACATTCAGGACAAGTGCGCAGGCGCTAAAACTGAATCCCGAATCAGTTCCCTTCAGTCCCACTCTGCTGATCTTTGATTGGCAGATATACTGCTGATGTTGTGGTAATATCACTGTATTAGCAATGCTGAGGACTAGGTGAATGCCATCAGAGCAGCTGGTGGAATTCAAGTTTAATTAATAAAATCTGGAATTGAAAGCTACTCAGTAACAGTGCCATGAAACTAATTTAAAAGCAAAATACTGCGGATGCTGGAAATCTGAAACAAAAACAAGAAATGCCGGATTCACTCAGCAGGTCTGGCAGCATCTGTGGAAAGAGAAGCAGAGTTAACGTTTCGGGTCAGTGACCCTTCTTCGGAACTGACAAATATTAGAAAAGTCACAGATTATAAACAAGTGAGGTGGGGGTTGGGCAAGAGATAACAAAGGAGAAGGTGCAGATTGGACCAGGCCACATAGCTGACCAAAAGGTCACGGAGCAAAGGCAAACAATATGTTAACCTTCTCCTTTGTTATCTCTTGCCCAACCCCCACCTCACTTGTTTATAATCTGTGACTTTTCTAATATTTGTCAGTTCCGAAGAAGGGTCACTGACCCGAAACGTTAACTCTGCTTCTCTTTCCACAGATGCTGCCAGACCTGCTGAGTGAATCCGGCATTTCTTGTTTTTGTTCCATGAAACTAATTGTTGGAAGAACCCATCTGGTTCATTAATGTCCTGAAGAAGGGTCACTGATCTGAAACGTTAACTCTGCTTCTCTCTCCACAGATGCTGCCAGACCTGCTGAGTATTTCCAGCATTTCTTGTTTTAATTTCATTAATGGCCTTATCTGGTCTGGCCTACATGTGACTCCAGACCTACTGCAGTTTAACTGCCCTCTGAAATGGCCCAGCAAGTCACTCAGGTGTCAAAGGCAATTCAGGATGGGTAACAAAAATTGGCCTTGCCCACATCCAATGAAAAAGTTTGTAAAGTTTCCTTTTTTATCATTTAGTTGTGCCCCTAAAAAAGGAGGCGTTTTGTTCGATTATGTTTATTTGGTTCTGATGAATATGGGTCAGGAGTGGTTACATATGGCAGGAATTTCTAATTGGATGCTGATATTTCACACAAAATCAATCTTGCTGAGAATTTTTTATGGAAGAATCTGTTTAAATGCAACCATTTTAATTTTAAAAATTGTTTGAAAGTTTTCATTGTGACAGCAGCATTTTATGGTTTTACACCAGTGAATGTGCTCTGAAAAGTATCACAAGCTCACAGGGCAACAGTCTTGCTTGTACTGTGTCTTTATTGAAATGCCTTGTGAAGGCTGCCTGCAATGAGTGCCTCATTGTAGAGACCGCATGACTATGGCAAGCCAGGAGGCACATTAGTACAGTATTGCATTTCTATCCCAAACATCCCCCTTTTCATACAAAAAAAATTACACACATTATCATTGACACTGTGAGTTGCCCAAGTTACCCACTGTGCACACAATTGTTCTTATGCATTAGCAGTTCGTTATTCTCGTCAGTCTCTGCACATGTATTGCAGACATAGGCCAGAATTTTATGCCTCCTCAAAGAGCAGGATGGTGACGGAGGGGCGTAAAATGGAGTGGGAGGCTCAGGGGGCCCTTTCCGACCCGCTCCCACCTCCGCCGCCATTTTACGCGGAGCATCGGTGGCAGGAATGGCCCACCTGTCCCAGCCGAAACAAGGCCCTTAAGAGGCCAATTGGCGGCCACTTAAGGGTCTTCACTTGCTGCCACGGGGATTTTACCCTTGGCCAGTTGGGCAGCCCTGAGCTGACAAAAGCAGGCGGCTCTCTGATGGCCTTGGGGGCAGGGGGGGGCCCTCCTGCCGCCCCCGATGCCCCAACCATCACCAACATCCAGCAAGCCCCTCAGTCCCTAATCGACCGCCCTTGCCTCGCATGGGGCCGACCGATCACCCCAGGCGAGGCCCCTAAAACTTACCTTTTCCTAGGGCCGTCCTTCCTTTTCTTCGCGAAGCTGGGCTGCAGTCCGAGCAGTGGCCGCCACACCCGGTGGCGCTGTTGGAACTAAGAGCTGACAGCCCACTGATTGGCTAGCAGCTGCATTAGGCGGGACTTCCTGCCTTAATGAGGTGGAAGTCCCACCTCAGACCTATTAAGGGCCTGGGGACCGTAAAATCCGGACTGGATCCCCAGGCCAGGCGGAGGTGGGATTGCCACCGACTTTTTGGTCAGTGGACAGCTCCTGTCCGAAAAGGGTAAAATTCAGCCCATAATCTTTAAATCGTGCCGGTCTCTTAATGGTGTGCATGCGTGTTGTCGTTAGCTGTTCATCTGGGTGCTTTTCCTTCTCCGGGGAGTATCATTCCCATGTCACTTGTTGACGTTGTAACTTCTTGTTCGATTTCCGTTGGTGGGGTGTTGTGGATGCTGGGACTAATGGCTGATCTGTGGTCTTTGCAGATGGTGAGTTCACATCTTTACATCTTCCTGGTCAGCCACCTGAAGTGAAGGAACAGCTTCTCCAGTTGTGCGTATGTGCCTACGGTTGCGACAGTATATCTGGTCGTACACTTCCACTGCGTATGATTGAGGTGACAACTGCTCTATGCAGGTTCCAAGTTGCCACTTGGACTGACTCTTGTTGTGAGTGTTGAAGGTTTGTACCCTGATTGGCTCTCCAGTGCTCAATTCTGACCATGGTTTGGCAGTTTTATCAAAATGAAATTTGGCTTTCTGCCATTTCACCTTGATTTTGTCAGCCTGTTACTACTCCTGGCTTCAGTAGCTTTTTCGCTATTGGAAGAGTAGTTTGGGTGCGGCGTGACATTAGTCATTGTTTTAGACTACTTGCCATGCCTTTAGTAGGTGTGTTTCTCGACTTGAGGATTGCCTTGCATACATCTGTCCAAGATTTGCTCACTTTCTTTATGATTCCTTTGGTGATTTTCACTGCCGCTTCAGCTTTTCCATTTGACTGGGGATAGTGTGGGGATGATGTATGGTGTATAGTGATTCGTCAGAATCTTCGGCTGATATTTCTCCAGTGGCCATCTGCACCTACTTGTGCTTCCTTCTAGCGAACACCTGCGTGCAAAATGATTCGGCTTCTTGCAGTGAGAACACTGCTTTCCCCACGCTGGACATGCCCTCTTTTCCTTTGTGTGATGTCCTCCACAGTATTTGCATCCTGCACTTTGTCTGTGATCTTTCTGCCCTTTCGGCTGGGAATGTCTATCAGCATAATGCAAGGTGTGGTCTGTTCTACCATGAATATGCTCTAGCTGCTGATTTACAACCTCAGCACTTCTG
The DNA here is from genome assembly GCF_036365525.1 of Heterodontus francisci. Lineage (NCBI taxonomy): Eukaryota > Metazoa > Chordata > Chondrichthyes > Heterodontiformes > Heterodontidae > Heterodontus > Heterodontus francisci. Next base: position 98,606,640 of record NC_090380.1, on the reverse strand, counting down.
CACATGTCCATCGCTTTCCTGAGAGTAAGTTTGGCCTTTCTCAGTAGACGTGCTCTCACTGCAGGATCTCTTATGCTTAATACAATCCTGTCTTTAATGAGATCATCTTTTAGTTGCGCAAATTCACAGGATTCTGCGAGCTGTGTTAATGCAGTCACATATTGATCAATGGACTCTTTTTTTATCTTGGGCCCTAATATTGAACATGTACTGTGCATAAGTTACATTCACTTTGGGTTCAAAGCATGCCTTCAAGGCTTTCAAAATTTCTGCTGTCTGTTTTGTTTGTTCGTCAGAGAGATTTAGGGAATACGTTTTGCAACAGTCACTCCCCAACAGTGATAACAGTGTAGCTACTTGTAGCTGCTCTGGTTTGTTAATTAAATCTGTCGCAAGTTTGTAATTTATGCCATTGCAAGTGGAAAAACTGCCAGTTCTGCTTCATGTCACCTTTCATTTTGACTCGTACTGGGAGAGAAAAAGTTGCAGCCATTGTGTCTTATCCAGTACTTTCAGCTGTGGCCTGCTTCTTTGTTCCTTTTCTGTGGCTTTTAGCAGCTTTCATCAGCTCTGAACATTCCTGTGTTCCTGTTTTAGTAGCTGAACTTCTATACAGCTCTTCAACACTCAATCCGAGCTCCACTCTGACACCATGTTACGAGCTCACAGGCCAACAGTCTTGCTTGTATTGTGTCTTTATTGAACTGCCTTGTGATGGCTGCCTGCAGTGAGTGCCTCATGGTAGAGGTCACATGACTACGGCAAGCCAGGAAGCACATCAGTACAGTATTGCATTTCTATCCCAAACAAAAAGAGCAGTTGTTTCCTTGATAAAGGAGTTCCTAGAAGAACTGGCAGGCCTCAACGTTTCGGGCAGTGTACTCTGCTCGTTGTCTGGAGGAATGCCTGGAACAGGTGGAAACAGTAGATTTATATAAGTGTGGAATGTGTGCAGGATCCTACTGCTGATTATTCCACCCACATCCCCATTCTCCACCACATTCTAATCATTAACAATAGCGCAATCAAGAATTTTTGAATCTCAGAGCAATTAGGGATGGGCAATAAATACTCGCCTTGCCAGTGACGTCCATACACCCGGGGCTGAATTCTTTCTGGCCAGCGGGAGTGGGATTAGAGGCGTGGGGGCAGTGCCGTAAAAATTGGGGTGGATGCGCTTGTACCAAAACCCGACCCCGTAACATCAGTTCCAGATTTTGTCAGAGGCAGGAAAGCTCCAAGGCAGCATTGCCGCCACAATGTGATAGAACTGCAATTTGACATGGTAAACAGCTAGTTAGAATACATTTGCATTGAAGTGAATCCAATTTTACGGGAGATTTTAAATTTAGTCAACGATGCACAGGGATCACGTGCCTTCAGATCCCCAGCTATTTAAAGATGGCAGCACCATGGCAAGGTATTCGTGCCACCATGGGAAGGCAGCCTTGGTGAACAGTGGATAGGGGGAGAGAGGACATTGTCGGCTTACAGTGCTGGGCTCTCTGCAAGGGTGAGTGCAGTCTCGGATGCTGGGATCTCTGCAAGAGTGGGTGCAGTCTAGGGTGCTGGTATAGGAGGGCGGTGTTTTGTTTGCTAAATTGACGACAGGGGAGGCCCCCTGAAGTCCACAGAGGAAGCCCTCCTTCTCGCTGCCGGTTAAATGCGGGAAGATGCTCTTAAGTGGCAGTTAATAGGCCACTTAAGAGCCTCAATTGGTTTCTGGGAACATAGGCCTTAGTTGGCTCATTCTGCCCCCAACAAAATTGCATTGCAAAGGGGAGGCGATGGGCCCTCTGCGCCCACCATCTCCCATCGCAATTCTATGGGACTCCGCACCCCCACCCCCCCATCCCCACCTCGCCCACCACCTCCGAATCCACCTCAAGGGTTCCATAAAATTCTTTACTGTCCAAGCAGTATGCAGCCTTCTTAATCTTCGTAACAAAATGCACCATCTCATCTTATATGAAAATTAATTTGCCCATTTTGCCAGTCTATTAATGTCCTCTTATATGGTGTCACATTCTTCCTTTGTTTTAACTGCAAGCAGGACAATTGGAGTGTGTTTCAGTGGGAGAATATATGAGTAGTATTGATCATAATATAATTAAGTTTAAAGTAATTACGGAAAGGGACGGGAAAAAAAATCAAAGGTGAAAATATACAACTGGAAGAGAGCGAATTTCATTGATTTGGGAAGGGGTCTCGCACAGGTGGGCTGGAAACAAAGAATGGCCAGGAAAACAGTAAGCAAGCATGGCGGGCCTTCAAGGCAGAGATAATTTGCAAACAAACCAAGCATATTCCAGCAGTAAGGAAATATGGGAATTGAAAGCTAGAACTCCAGCGATGACAAAGAAAATAGAGGTTAAAATGAAACAGCAAGATGAGACTAATATCATGTATAGAATGCAATTGAAAACCAGCTGGAATTCGGGGAGTGCAGGGGGACATTGACGGATATACGGAGGGCAAAGAAAGATTAAGAGAAAAAGTTAGCACGTAACATCCAGAAATCTTATATAAACACATTGTCATGCAGGCCCCCACCTGCTAAGACTGAGGCATAGTAATTTTGCCACATGGACATTAAATTTCAAATTGTTGTTGGGAAGAAAAGATGGCCTGATACAAGGGGTTGCAGGCCCCTGGCTGGAAAGATATTTTTGCATATTAACAGACAGTATTTGTAGACAAAGGGCCCACCCAATACACTAAGCCAGAAGTGCTAATACCAGTCACGTGACTACACTGCTGGCCAACTTGGGGAGTTTTAAATTGTAGAGTAAAAGCAAAATACTGCGGATGCTGGAAATCTGAAATAAAAACAAGAAATGCTGGAATCACTCAGCAGGTCTGGCAGCATCTGTGGAAAGAGAAGCAGAGTTAACGTTTCGGGTCAGTTCCGAAGAAGGGTCACTGACCCGAAACGTTAACTCTGCTTCTCTTTCCACAGATGCTGCCAGACCTGCTGAGTGATTCCAGCATTTCTTGTTTTTATTTTAAATTGTAGAGACAGTGTTTGAACTGGCAAAAATCTCTTTGCTCCTGGATTGAAAAGACCTCCTCTCCTCTCCTGTCTGCTCCCATCTCTTTTTCACGGAACTCCAAAACCCATTGAAGACACATGAACCCCCAAGAGAGAAAAGTCTCCTACAGTGATCAAGGTTTAAGAAGAATACTGGGTCCCAATGAAAAGCAAGACCATACCTTCAATCAAGGACTCAACAGCGAGCTCCAAGCACAGTAACAGAAATCCCTCCTCAGAGATTGCCTCAAACCCTTCCACTTTATTTTTTCTTCTGCTCTTTTCTGTCTCTTTGTTTGCGTGTATCACGTATGCATGTTAGCTAGGGGTGCATCGTGTATCCGTAGGTGTTAACCGAATTAGAGTTTAAGTTTAATAAAAATGTCACCTTTCTTCTCTAAACCTAAGAAAACCTGTTTGTGCTCGTTTCTTTACCTTATAATTGGAAAGCAGTGAACAAGGATTCACCAAGGGGGAGCTAAAAACACAGTGTGTTTAAAAATGAAACCCTGTTACAGTAAGACCAGGTGAAGGCTGAAAGGGAACACTAGACACCTTTATCACCTGGATAACAATATAAAAAGTTCAAGAATAGTTAAAGAAATGGAGGGCCGATTACAGACTATAAACAAAATTAGGTGGATGTAAAGATGCCATGGCACTTTTTGAAAACAGAGAGTGATTCTAATGTCCTTCCCAACATCTATCCCTCAACCAATATCCCCAAAGATTATCTGGTCATTTATTTCATTGATGTTTGTGGGACCTTGCTGTGGACAAATTGGCTGCTGTGTTTCCCTACATCGCAGCAGTTATAACACTTCAAAACACTTAATTGTCTGTGAAGTGCTTTGGGATGTTCTGAGATTGTGAAAGAAGCTATATAAATGCGAGTTCTGAGGATTTGCCACACCAGCTGCAATGAAATTGGGTAAAGCTAGCCAACCTTTTTTTTTGTTGCCAACATATGGATGTTGCATGTCAGCCTCCTGGAACAAGAGCTACTTCCCAGTGGACCATGTGAGCACACATCGCCAGTGGCTGTCAAGGTGGCTATCACTAGAATGCCACCACCACAACTCCAACTCCCCCACCCCCCCACAGTTGTCTGCCTCTCCCTGGAGTTCCCCGCTCTCCTCTGCAAGGACAGAAAGAAGAGAGATGTGAGTTTCAGAAATTGATTTTGTGGAGAGGAGGGAAGGGCAACATTTGTGTAGGGTGACTGTGAGGCATGGGTGTGTGATGGAAGAAAGATAAGGGTGAGTGCCAGTATTGGCTGTTCACGTGGGGATGTGAGGAGCTGCCTGGAGAGAGAGGAATGAGTGGACCTGCAAGGTGTACAAAATCATGAGAGGTATAGACAGGGTGGATAGCAAGAAGCTTTTTCCCAGAGTGGGGGATTCAATTACTAGGGGTCACGAGTTCAAAGTGAAAGGGGAAAAGTTTAGGGGGGATATGCGTGGAAAGTTCTTTACGCAGAGGGTGGTGGGTGCCTGGAACGCGTTGCCAGCGGAGGTGGTAGACGCGGGCACGATGGCGTCTTTTAAGATGTATCTAGACAGATACATGAATGGGCAGGAAGCAAAGAGATACAGACCCTTAGAAAATAGGCGACATGTTTAGATAGAGGATCTGGATCGGCGCAGGCTTGGAGGGCCGAAGGGCCTGTTCCTGTGCTGTAATTTTCTTTGTTCTTTGTGTGTTGTCCTGAGGAGTGCTGTATAGGAGAATGCTGGACAAGTCTTGGGGAAGTTATTAAAATACAAATGACCTTTCTGGATTCATCCTTGATAAATCGTTAAAATTGAAAAGACCCTTTCTGTTGTAATGGCTGCTTCTCTCTAACTGATTGCGTTAATAATACTGTCACAGACTTTTGACTCCAAACTCAAAGAATGGGTGTGTAAAGCCCTACTTTATCAAGGTGAGTTGAGGATGAATGACACCCGAACTCCATTGTGTAACAATGGCCTCACCATCAGAACCATTTATGAGGGCCATGAAAAGAAAAACTATCATCACATGACAGAAACCAGGTGTCTGATAAGGAGCTTTAATAAAGGCATATTCTGGGCAGCCAAAGAAGATCCATCTATGCCATTGAAAAGAAAGGACCCTGCCTAAGATTACCAACTTTGAACTGCATGTAGGCTGTGACTGGAGTTTGTTTTGAACTCCCTACCTGAGAAATCGCACCAGGACTTAGCTGTTGACTTTTGGCTGGAATATAACAAATGCAGTCTGCAACAGCGCATCCATCTTCCTGAACCTACCAAGTTTTTCTTCAGTGAACAGGGGAAAGAGTTACAGGCCTGTACCGTTCCAAGTCGTCACCCGGGGAAAAAGCAAGTTTAACAGAGGACTCTTTACAAATCATCAGACCTAGCCCATGTTATCTTTATAATCTCTATCTTTTTGCGAGTGTGTGTGTATCTGTGGAAGTGAAAGAGTGGGTGCTGTTACGTATATTTCAGGTATTGTGTAATAAACATTGTATAATAACTGGCTTCAGTCAGTTGAAAGGTGAAAAAGGGGGAACCATCCTTACCATTTCTCACCTATCTGTAACAGTAGTAGTTTACAAGGTATAGTTGAGAGTTATATTACCCTGCTTATGCCTTGGTCGGCCCCTGTCCCATCCTCTGAGTAGCTCCTGAATTCTCTCTGATGTCTTCTACACCTCCTCTCCGTTCGGACTCCCTTCTTATACTCTTTCGATAATTCAAAACTATTGAATTTCACTCGATCAATCATTAGCTTTCCCCCATCATCTTATTGTTCAATAACAGGAGATGATATGTACTCAATATCCCTGTTTGCTCAGGTTCCAATATTCTGACCCCCTGTCATCACTTATTTTGACGGTTGGAGCTGTTATCAGTATAGCTGAGGGAACACAAAATAGCACTTTTTGCAATGGAGATATATGGCATCCTTGATGGCTAATGGTTCCTTGTGGCGGACAGCCATAAAGGCGGGGCTAAAGAGTGGCGAGTTGAAGAGACTTAGCAGTTGACAGGAAAAAAGACAGAAGCGCAAGGGGAGAGCCAACTGTGTAACAGCCCCAACAACCAATTTTATCTGCAGCACCTGTGGAAGAGTCTGTCACTCTAGAATTGGCCTTTAGAGCCACTCCAGGTGCTGCTTCACAAACCACCGACCACCTCCAGGCACTTACCCATTGTCTCTCGAGACAAGGAGGCCAAAGAAGAAGATGGCTAATGGTTCCTTATGAAGTATAATCCCAGCCTTTAGCGAGATACCAGCCCTCACTTTCTTTCCACAGCATTCCTTTGAGGTTATGGCTGACCTTGGCTCCAATACACAGCTTGTCCTGCTCTATCTCATGCTCTTGCTGGTGGCTAACATTCAACTTTGGCTAAACCACTCACAGCTTGTGATCTTGATATTTCAGTTCACTCTCTCTCTCTCTCTCCTACTTTGTCTATACTGTGTTCTGAAAGTCACATGAAAAGACAATTGGTCATGAAGTCACATACAGTGCAATTAAAGTGCTACCTGACGCATTAGCTTTGCATATATATAAAATAGCATTTTGTAGGCAACCTGACCCTCAGGTAGTCAGGTATCTCACACTTTTTCCATCTTGTGTATATTTCTGGCTAATCATTAATTCACCCTCAGCTTCAGATTCAAATGTTATTTTAATTTAATTTCAATCCCTCTGATGGGTACCAGTGTGTTCAACTCCATCCTGATTGTTTCATTAATTAGTCGGTTTCTCTATGGAGCATGTGTCAGTGCCTTGAGTGAACGGTTTTCTCACTCTCCTGAGACACTTTGATCATTTCATGTATGTTGTTGAGTAACTGACAATGTCTGACACCCGTCCTTCAGTGCTTCTTCCCCATGCATTCCACATGCCTCACAAGCAGCATTTGTGCATACTATCCCAAGATCATGTCACTTGAGACTTCAAATACAAGCCTGTCCTGGATTTTCAATTTATTTCATCAAAAGATCAGTGGGTGTCTGGAGGTCTTTGCTCATCTCCCTCTGCAAGGTCCCAATGTCTCGGATACTAGCCAGACTATCAAATACAGTTTTCTTATTGAAAAGAAAAGTATTGCAGATGCTGGAAATCTGAAATAAAAACAGAAAATGCTGGGAATACTCAATAGGTCAGGCATGTGGAGAGGGAAACATTTCAGGTCAATGACCTTTTCATCGGGCCTTATTGTTCAGTATAGGCAAGGCCACAAACACCTTCAAGAGAAAGCTATCTATTTAACTATTCTTACCTGCACTTTCCTGACTTGTACTAAAATGTACTTTGATACACGTAAGGTTGATATCTTTTGGTAACTCAAAGCCAGGTGATTTATGATTAATCATGTATGCACTCAACAATGAACTCATCGCATTGAGTTCAACAATTTCAGATCATGACCCCCATTTTGTTTTTTTTTAGCCATGTGCCAGTCTTAAACTTGTTTTTCATGCTTTTGCTTTTGGACGAGGTTGTTCATTATTCTGCCATTAACACACCCTCTGGATAAATGCTTTGTGTTTTACTTCAACTGTTACCACTCCCTTTGCCTTTTATTCCATGATATCTTTGTCATTTAATCTCTCCTTTCCCTTATGTTCTTCTTTCCCCTCTCCCCCCTTTCACTTGCTCAAAATCTATTACATTTCTAACCTTTGTCAGTTCTGATGAAAGTTCACCGACTTAATGTTAACTCAGTATTTTGCTTGCTATTATAGGTTGTTTCCTGTCCTTGTTACTAAAATTCAGATTAAACTTCCACTTCTGTTCAATCATTAAGCATTTATTTAAAAAGTGTCCAAAATTCTATTTACTTTTATATAGTTAGTACAATCCAACCAGCAGATGTCTCCAATTTGTTGCCATGGAGATAGCCGAGATAATTCAATAATTCTTTGTTTCCCTGTCACTTTTAACCCAACAACACTCAATCGCCTGATCAAAGGGTACTGTCAGTGTGTTAACAGCTATCACATTCCGATACAATCAAAGCAAGCAGAATCACCTCAAATCTCCCAAAGGTTTAGAGGCACCAAACCAATTCAAAATTGATGCCCTGTACTGAACCAGTACCCCTATCCTCTTATCCCCCACCTCCGATAACAAAGGTAGATTTCCACTTTCAGATACCCAACTCCAAGCACATTAATTACACTCAAAGTTAATTCCTTATCTGAAGCTGATTCATAGAAACATGAACTTTAGAACCCATGAAGTTTGTTACATTCAGGACAAGTGTGCATGTGCCTTGGTGAAACCCATTCAGTCAAAACTTGGGTCAAGCTCCAGAAACTTTGGACTCAGTAAAACCATTTTGAACCTAAATCAGTGTTTAAAGTTGTAAAGATTTTCAAATGTGTTTTTGAACAGAAGTATCTTTGTTTTTGCTTTGAACTGATACTATTGCAATGCGCTGATCACGGGAAGGATGAGAAAGAGAAGCAGCGATCACAGGAGGGAGTGGGGAAGAAAAGGGGTGACCATGGGAGGGATGAGGAAGGGAAGTGGAGATCGAGAGAGGGAGCGGGATGGAGATACAGTGATTGTGGGAAGGAGATACGGTGATCATGGGAGGGAGTGGGGAAGAGAAGCAGTGATAGCAGGAGGGATGAGGAAGAGAAACAGCGATCGAGGGAGGGAGAGGGGGAGGGAAGCGGCGATCAAGGGAGGGATGAGGAAGAGAAGCGGCGATCGAGGGAGGGAGCGGGGGAGGGAAGCAGCGATTGCGGGAGGGATGAGGAAGAGAAACGGCGATTGCGGAAGGGAGCGGGTACTGTTGGAGGATGGAGGTGCCAAACGAGGCCATTGTGGGGGTGGGGGGTTAGATTCAATTTGTTTTTTTGTGTCGCTTTTCTCCATTGCATAAAGTGCCCCTTCATGTTCCCTCAGCTAAACTGACAACAGCTTCAACAGTCAAAATAACTGATGTCAGGGTGGGGTCGGAATATTGGAACCTGAGCAAACAGGGATTCTTCTTCTTTTTCTTTTGGGCCTCCTTATCTCGAGAGACAATGGATACGCGCCTGGAGGTGGTCAGTGGTTATTGGACAATAAGATGTTGGGGGGAAAGCTAATGATTGTTCTTGTGAAATTCAGTAGTTTTGAATTATAATAAAAGAGTATAAGAAGGGAGTCTGAATGGAGAGGTGGTGCAGAAGACATCAGAGAGAATTCAGGAATTCAGGAGGTACTCAGAGGATGAGACAGGGGGTGCTTTTACCCAGGGTAATATAACTCTCAATTATACCTTGTAAACTACTGCTGTCACAGACAAGTGAGAGATGATAAGAATGGTTCCTCCTCTTTCACTTCTCAAATAATCGAAGACAGCTTTATTTAAAGAAAGGTGTTTTTTAAACCCCTGAGTGCTTTGATTATCAAGAACAGACAAATTACAGGTTTTCTCGTAAGATAAATGTTTATTAAACAACACCCGAAATATATGCAACAACACCCACCCTCACATTCATACTGATACACACACACACTCAAGAAAAGATAGTGATTATAAAGATAGGTGTTAGGTCTGATGATTTGTAAAGAGTCCTCTGTTAAACTTGCTTATTCCCTGGGATGAAGACTTGGAAGGAATAGGCCTGTAATCTTTTCCCTAGTTCACTGAAGAAAAACTTGGGAGGTTCAGGAAGATGGATGCGCTCTTGTTATATTCCAGCCAAAAATCAGCGGTGAAGTCCTGGTGCAATTTCTCAGGTAGGGAGTTCAAGGTCAACTCCAGTCACAGCCTACATGTAGGTTAAAATTGGTAATCTTAGGCAGGGTCCCCTCTCTTCAATGGCATAGATGAATCTTCTTTTTCTGCCCAGAATATGCCTTTATTAAAGCTCCTTATCAGAAACCTCATTTCTGTCATGTGACCACAGTTTCTCTTTTCAAGGCCCTCATAAATGGTTCTGATGGTGAGGCCATTGTTACACAATGGAGTTGGGTGTTATTCATCCTCATCTCACCTTGATAAAGTAGGGCTTTACACAGCCATTCTTTGAGTTTGGAGTCAAAAGTCTGTGACAGTATTATTAACGCAATCAGTTAGAGAGAAGCAGCCATTACAACAGAAAGGGTCTTTTCAATTTTAACGATTTATCAAGGATGAATCCAGAAAGGTCATTTGTATTTTAATAACTTCCCCAAGACTTGTCCAGACATGAAGATTAGCTCAGGATTCTTGTAGTTCTATGTGTATTGGCAGGAAGGAAATGTCTCCTGACCTCTTAACTCATTTTGTGTTATAAGAAAAGTGTCTTGTTCCTGGTTTATTTCATAAGTTCATTTTATAGTTCATAAGTTTGGATTGTGTGGGCGTGACACTGCTCAGATACTGTCATTTATTCAGTCATGCTTGTGCTGAATAATATCGGAGGTAGGTGGAAATGTGGAGTAATCAGTTCAGACATGAACTTATTGAATGGCAGAACAGGCTCGAAAGGCCGAGTGGCCTACTCGTATGTTCATATTTAATCACTGCCACCAATATGGGTCATTGTTGAATCATTGGATATCTGTGTTTATCAAACCCTAACAAAGGGTAAAATGAAGATAATTGTCCTCATAATTATGATTGAAACATTTGGTGGAATCTCAATATCAGACCCGCACACAGTGTGGTGGCCTGTAGCAGGTCAGGAACCTGTTTGTAATTGAATTGGGCTCTGCTGTGGCTCTTTAACTCAACCATTGGTTCCGGATTTCCTGACCAATCAGAGAGGGTGGGTGGAATGACATGCCGAATCTGCCAAAGGAAGTATTTCTAGTTAAATGCAATGCTGGCTTCAGCAACCACAGGAATGGAACGGAGACCTGGAAAGGCTGCCCTCAGGTCTCAGACTTGTACCTGGAGGTCCTACTGCAGGATCTGAGGGACTGAAATGATGTTTGTCAAGGACAGGAGGAAGAGAAAAGCCTCTCAAACCAAGAAAGCGTGGAAGGAAGTGGCCGAGGAATTCAGCAGCAGGAGTGTGGGCCCTTGAACCTGGATACAGTGCACCAAGAGGATCCAGGACCTCAGGAGGGCAGGAAAGGTGAGTGGCATAACACTTTCAGGTGCTAACCCGCACACCCTCACTTTCTCAGCATTCTCCTGCACAGCAATCCTCAGGACAACACACCTTGCAGCTCCACTCATTCTTCTCTCTCCAGGCACCTCCTCACATCCCCACGTGAACAGCCAACATGACACTCACCCTTATCTTTCTGCCATCACACACCCATGCCTCACAGTCACCCTCCACAAATGTTGATGATTTGGGCTCAGGAATGAAAAGTATTATTTTGAAATTTGCAGACAATTCCAAATTGGGAGGAAGAATCATAGAATCTTCCAGCATGTGCTGGCTCTTTGAAAGAGCTGTTCAATTTAATCCCACACCCCGACTTTTTCCCCATAACCCTGCAACTTAGTCCACTTTAAATACATGTCCAATTGCCTTGAAAGAGTTCCTATGGAATCTGACTCCAGCTGACCTACACTGGCTCCCAGTCAAGAAACGCCTCAATTTTAAAATCCTCAGCCTTGTTTTCAAGTCCCTCCATGCCTAGCTTTATAAGCTCCTCCAGCCCCACAACCCTTCAAGATATCTGCGTTCATGTAATTCTGGCCTTATGAGCACCCCCGATTTTAATTGCTCCACCATTGGTGGCTGTGCCTTCAGCTGCCGAGGCCCTAAGCTCTGGAATTCCCTCCCTAAACCTCTTAGCCTCTCTGGTCTTATGTGGCTTGGTTTCAAATTTTACTTTCTAATGCTCCTGTGCAATGCCTTGGGACGTTTTATTACATGAAAGCCTACATAAATGCAAATTATTTTTGTTGTCACCCTTTTAGGTAGTGCATTCCAGATCTTAAACCACCCTCTGTATGAAGAAATTTCTCCTCATTTCTCCTCTAGTCCTTTTGCCAATTATTTTAAATCTACGATCTCTGGTTACTGGCCCACTTGCCAGAGAAATGTAGCAAGTAGGGAGAAACTATCAAAACCCCTCAGTTTTGAATACCTTTATTACATGTCCCCTAACCTTCTCTGTTCTAAGGAGAACAATGCCAGCTTCACCTTGGCATGGTGCCAAGAATTGTGCACAATATTCCAGCCAAGGCCTAACCAAAGATTTGTAAAGGTTTCACATGACTTCCTTGTTTTTGTATTCAGTTCCCTTATTTACAAAGCCAAATATCCCATAGACTTTGTTAACTGCCTTATCAACTTGCCCTGTCGCTTTCAAAGATTTGTGAAGAGGCAACTCCACAGTTCCTCTGTATTTGCATTCCCCCCCGCAAATAATATGCTTTAGATTATATTGCTTCTTCATGTTATGTATCCCAAATTGCATAATTTCATACCTTTCTGCATTAATTTGCATGTCATGTGTCTTCCCATTTCACCAGTCTATCCATGTCCTCCTGAAGCCTACTACTATCATGGTCAGTATTTACTACATTGCCAAGTTTTGTATCGTCTCTTAACTTCAGAATTGTACTCCCCTTACCCAAGACCAGGTCATTTATATATAACAAGAAAAGCAATGTTCCTACTATCGATCCCTGGGGACCCCACTGCATACTTCTCTCCAGTCATAAAAACAGCCATTCACCACAATGCTCTGCCTTCTACCCCTTAGTGTAAGGTATTTGGATATCTCTTGTATTTTTGTTATGCTGTGTGGCATGTGTTAATATCTCTTGCATTTCTGTTCATAAGTAAAATGTAACCAGTTGTGGTGTGGACCAGCCTGTGGAGCTCTGGGTGGTAAAGACATGGAGGCGAAGGATACCGGGACGAAGGGAGAAGAATCATGACAGAAGACATCATCACTGGGGTTCATATTGGACGTTTCTAAAAATAAAAGACAGTATAACTGAACTAGGACCCCACATATACACACACAGACAGAAGAGTCACGACATGCCATTGATGTGGTAACCTGGCCTGTTACAACTTCAAACTTGCCTTATTAAGATGCAGATATCACATCCAAGGATGGTATGCACCTAAGACCCTCCCCCCTGAGAGCAGCACATGACCACATGCAGGTCTTGCATAGCCAGGGTGGGATTGATAAGCCACTGAAACCTAATTGGATGACCTAATTCAAAACATTACCTTATATGTCAAGGGGCCAAGGTCAAAAAGAGGCATAAAGCCACAGCTCACAAAGACATTGTTGCTGCAGCCAGGAAGTGTGACTTGGTCAGTCACAAGAAGTCGTGTGGGAGAAGTCGTTCAGCGGACCTGACCACCCGGAAATTAGCCCTGCACGCGGGTCTACTAAGAAACTGGTGTTGTAAGTATATATTACTGCTTGGTGATTTAATAAAGGTGTTCCACATAAAGTGAAAATTGCATCCAAAGTTTGTTTCGTGCCATTGATACGCGTGGAGTCAGAGAAAATGGGTGAGATTCTAAACGAGTACGTTGCATCGGTATTCACCGAGGAGAGGGACATGACGGATGTTGAGGTTAGGGACAGATGTTTGATTACTCTAGGTCAAGTCGGCATAAGGAGGGAGGAAGTGTTGGGTATTCTAAAAGGCATTAAGGTGGACAAGTCCCCAGGTCCGGATGGAATCTATCCCAGGTTACTGTGGGAAGCGAGAGAGGAAATAGTTGGGGCCTTAACAGATATCTTTGCAACATCCTTAAACACGGGTGAGGTCCCGGAGGACTGGAGAATTGCTAATGTTGTCCCCTTGTTTAAGAAGGGTAGCAGGGATAATCCAGGTAATTATAGACCGGTAAGCCTGACGTCAGTGGTAGGGAAGCTGCTGGAGAAGATACTGAGGGATAGGATCTATTCCCATCTGGAAGAAAATGGGCTTATCAGTGATAGGCAACATGGTTTTGTGCAGGGAAGGTCATGTCTTACCAACTTAATAGAATTCTTTGAGGAAGTGACAAAGTTGATTGATGAGGGAAGGGCTGTAGATGTCATATACATGGACTTCAGTAAGGCGTTTGATAAGGTTCCCCATGGTAGGCTGATGGAGAAAGCGAAGGCGCATGGGATCCAAGGTGTACTAGCTAGATGGATAAAGAACTGGCTGGGCAACAGGAGACAGAGAGTAGCAGTGGAAGGGAGTTTCTCAAAATGGAGACGTGTGACCAGTGGTGTTCCACAGGGATCTGTGCTGGGACCACTGTTGTTTGTGATATACATAAATGATTTGGAGGAAAGTATAGGTGGTCTGATTAGCAAGTTTGCAGACGACACTAAGATTGGTGGAGTAGCAGATACTGAAGGGGACTGTCAGAGAATACAGCAGAATATAGATAGACTGGAGAGTTGGGCAGAGAAATGGCAGATGGAGTTCAATCAGGGCAAATGCGAGGTGATGCATTTTGGAAGATCTAATTCAAGAGTGAACTATACAGTAAATGGAAAAGTCCTGGGGAAAATTGATGGACAGAGAGATTTGGGTGTTCAAATCCATTGTTCCCTGAAGGTGGCAACGCAGGTCAATAGAGTGGTCAAGAAGGCATACGGCATGCTTTCCTTCATCGGACGGGGTATTGAGTACAAGAGTTGGCAGGTCATGTTACAGTTGTATAGGACTTTGGTTCGGCCACATTTGGAATACTGCGTGCAGTTCTGGTCGCCACATTACCAAAAGGAATTGGATGCTTTGGAGAGGGTGCAGAGGAGATTCACCAGGATGTTGCCTGGTATGGAGGGCGCTAGCTATGAAGAGAGGTTGAGTAGATTAGGATTATTTTCATTAGAAAGACGGAGGTTGAGGGGGGACCTGATTGAGGTGTACAAAATCATGAGCGGTATAGACAGAGTGGATAGCAAGAAGCTTTTTCCCAGAGTGGGGGATTCAATTACAAGGGGACACGAGTTCAAAGTGAAAGGGGAAAAGTTTAGGGGGGATATGCGTGGAAATTTCTTTACGCAGAGGGTGGTGGGTGCATGGAACGCTTTGCCAGCGGAGGTGGTAGACGCGGGCACGATAGCCTCTTTTAAGATGTATCTAGACAGATACATGAATGGGCAGGAAGTAAAGAGATACAGACCCTTAGAAAGTAGGCGACAGGTTTAGATAGAGGATTTGGATCGGCGTAGGCTTGGAGGGCCGAAGGGCCTGTTCCTGTGCTGTAATTTTCTTTGTTCTTTGTTCTTTGATACTCAGTACGACTGAGGCAGGAGGAGTGCACTGTTAATTCAGTCCTACTTCTCACAGGTCACAGCATATCAATAAATTTTCCCCAGAAACCGAAACAGCCAATTAGATACTATATTTGTCCCCAGAATAAAGCATACTAACCAGCTTACTTTAATAAACAAAATTATCCGTTTATTATAAAACCAAGTCTTAACCAATAATGAAGTAAATATATACACAAATCGAAATATAAAAGCCCCTTATTATTATCCTAGCCCTCACGCACACACATCCAAAAACCAGTTAACCAGAAATAAAATAATTTTTGTTTACACCTGTTACAAAGAAATAGAAGGAATAAAAAAAAACTTAGACTGCAATGATCTGGAATGAAGTTCTTTAGTTTGGTGTGGCATCCCAAAGTCGAATAGTTGGCTGCCACTAGGAATTTTTCCAGATGTGGTTGGTGAACAGTCTGGAGAGGCGTTCAAAGAAATTCAACTGTAGAAGGCTTCACATAGGTCTTCCATCAGGTGTGCAGCAACAGTTGTCAGTTATCACACGTATTCGATGCAAAAGTCCTTTTTTTAAAGATGCAAGGTTTCTGCAAGCATTCAGGATGTCTTCGAAATTACAGAAGGCAACAGTATCACTTCATACAAGCTTTTGCTTTTCCAGAGCAGGGATTCTTTAAAGAGAGGTAATAGCTTTCTGGTTTTTCTTCTGAATTCCTGGCAGGTCCATCTCAAATTCCAATTGCCTGCTTTAGTCCAAAGCCACTGTCTTTTTAAAGTTCACTACTTTTCTAAGGAAGTCTCATACTAAGTCATAAATTCTCTCTTGTCAAAACAAAGGGTAGCTCTTAGGTCAAAAACCCCTGCTGGTTTCCATGAAATTACCTAGTTTCTAGTACTTGTTTACTGGTCAATACCAGGAACCTCTTGTTGACCTTACTTTTTAAAAAAAACATCAATGGTGTTCAGCTGTCTCCAGATGTTTCAATATTCATGAAATGTTTGTGTTTAGTTGTTAAAAATATATAGATTCCAAAGTTAACAATAAATGGAACTCTCGTAACAATGGGATCAGGACCTTAGAGGGAAGGTGAGACCCCCTTTGTAAGAGTCTTATGTCAGTCAATTACATAGAACAGAATCATAGAATGTTTACTGCACAGAAGGAGGCCATTTAGCCAGTCGAGTCTGTGCTCGATCTCTACAAAAGCAATTTAGCTAGTCCCACTCCCCTACTCTTCAGCCCTGCATTTTTTTTCCGGCTTTGAGTTCTTATCCATGATTGAATTTGCTTCCACCACCCTTTCAGGCAGTGTATTCCAGGTCGTAACCACTCACTGCATAAAAGGGATTTTCCTCATGTCACCTTTGTCTTTTGCCGATCATCTTAATTTTGGTTCTCAAGCCTTCCACCAATGAGAACAGATTCTCTCTCTCCATTCTGTCTAGACTGCCTCATGATTTTAGCATGCCCAAAGCTCTGCTTCAAGGATGCTTGTAAGCATGACATGAAGGCTTAAAAATGTCGACTATTGCACCTGGGAGTCACTAGCTGGCAAAACAGGGGAATGGCAACACATCCTGTGGACTGGTGTACACTACCATGACATCCAGTGGCTATCAGCAACTTTACAAAAGGCACCAAAGCCGAAAACAACAACTCATAGCTTCACTTAGCAGCTTCACGTGCGGTACTTGTGGCAGAACCTGCCTCTCAAGAATTGGTCTTCACAGCCATCAGCAAGGTGCACCAAGATAAGACGCCCCTCCTAAATGGATTGTTTGCTGCATGTCCATCATCTTTCATAGATGGAAGGATGCCAACACAAGTTACTACCTCTTTTTAATACCATGTGCTTTATTTTTGAGTAACTCTGGTATGAGGTACTTTATCAAATGTTTTTTGAAAGTTAGTATATACAATATCTACTGCACTACCTTCATCAACCCTCCCTGTTGCTTTAAAGAACTCAATCAAGTTAATCAAACATACTTTGCCATTAACACATACATATTGGCTGTGTTTTATCAACTCATGCTTCTCCAATTGAGAATTAATTTTGTCCTTGACAATGGTCTCTAATAGTTTTCCCATCATTGATGTTAGACTAATTGGCCTGTAATTCCCAGGTTTATTCCTCTCTCCTTTTTTGAACAGGGTGTAATATTTGTAATACTCCAGTCCTCCAGCACCATTTCCAAAGGAGGGTTAAAGATTGTGGTCAGAGCTTCCCCTATCTCCAAGAAAACACAATATGCCAAATGAGAAATATTAATTCATTGGTTGGAAATTTGTATGAAACTTTTAATGGAAAAATCTTACAGTTAACTTTTAAAAAAACTGACAACCAAGATGGCTACAGCAATTTGCATCTGAAAAACCAGGAGATCGAATCGGAGAGACAAGTCAAACAAGAAGCCCAGCAAGGACAATGCTTTAGCTAACTGAACAGATTATCAAGATCACCCTCGTTAGCAGGACATTCAAAGCCATCTTGAGGCATTCATGAATGAAGACGCTCCTCCAGAGGATGAACACTTACACTTGAGAGATGGTTTGGGTTTTAGACTTGGGATCTCATTAAAAACAAAGGGGGTTGAGAGAACCATGTGATCGTTTCCCCAGGCTGTGTAATACTGGGAGTTTTGTTACACACAAGAGACAAGGAGTAACTGAAATTGAGCAGCAGCAGAAGGCTGTGTGCTTTCCTTTCTCTCTAGAAAGCATCAAGTTTGAAAAATGTCTGCGACTGTGGACCCTCCAAGCCTACAGACTGCTACAGCCAGAGACCAGGGGAAGAGAGCCAACTATAATTCTGCCAAGAAAACCCTGAGCAAAGCAGGCCAGCCACAAAGTGCACTTTGACCAGCCAAGACTTCAAGAATACAACTCCAGCCGGAAGACCAGCGAATCATCCAACCTCAGACTGTGTATTTAACTTTTATTTATTCTGGACTTTAATCCAATCAAAAAACCTCCTTTCCACTTGGTAATCTATTTGTGTGTGTGATCCTCATGTGAATGTGTGCGTGAATGTGTAGTGTTAGTTTTTAAAATTATTTTTAGATTGGGTTTAGCTTGTTGAGTATAATAAACTTACCCCTTTCTTGTTTAAACTCAAGAAAATCTGTCCGATTGGCTCTTTCACGATCAGATTAAAGGTAAAACACTCACTGAGGTACAACCACTGTTTCAAAAAGAATAAGCCCTGCTGTGGTCAAATAAGAGGAAGGACAAGAGGGGTGACTGTAACCCCCTCCTCACGTGGCCGTAACATTAATTTCTCTCAGCAGCTGAGGATGCATCCCATTTGGACAGGGTGACTTGTTAACTTTGAGTGATGCCAACCTATTTGGCACCTTCTTTCTAACTATTTTTATTTTATGCAATAACTCTACTCCTCCCTCCTTTACTGCGACATAAACTCATGCTCTTTTTTTGATGAAGGCAGCTGGAAAGTACTTATTTAAGTACCTCAGTCATGCCCTCAAGAAGATTTTGTTTTCAGTCTGGAATCAGCCCACCATTTCTTTACCTATTCTTGAACATTTCATGTGTTTATAAAAGATTTCTGGATGTTATGTGCTAACCTTTTCTGTTAATCTTTCTTTGCCCTCCGTACATCCTTCCATGTGCCACTGGACATGGTTTTCAAATGCATTCTATACATGATATTTGTCATAAACCTCTTCTTGCTGTTTCATTTTAACCTCTATTTTCTTCGTCATCCAGGGAGTTGTAGCTTTCAATTCCCATATTTCCTTGCTGCTGGAATGTGCTTGGTTTGTACGCAAATTATCTCTGCCTTGAAGGCTCGCCATGCTTGTTTACTGTTTTCCTGGCCAATCTTTGTTTCCAGTCCACCTGTGCTAGACCCTTTCCCAAATCAATGAAATTCGCTCTCTTCCAGTTGGGTATTTTCACTTTTGATTGTTTTTTTCTGACCCTTTCCCTAACGACTTTAAACCTAATTAAATTATGATCACTATTAATTATACATTCTCCCACTGAACACATCCCAATTGTGCTCCTTGCAGTTAAAATAAAGGAAGAATGCGACACTATAAAAGAGGACATTAATAGACTGGCAGAATGGGCATGTAGTTGGCAAATTAATGTTAATATGGATACGTGTGAGGTGGTGCATTTTGATAGGAAGAATAAGAAGGCCTCATGCTGCTTGCACAGTAAGGGTGAAATTTTATGGAATCCCTGAAATGAGTTCAGAGGCGAGGTGGGGCCCATAGAATTGAGACAGGAGGCGGGGGGAACGGAGGTCACAATGCAATTTTGTCGGGAGGCAGGATAGGCTGAAAATGCCCATTGCACCCAGAGGCCAATTGAGGCCCCTACGTAGCCTATTAATGGCCACTTAAGGGCCCCTTCCTGCCACTGCTGGGATTTAACCAGCAGCGGTGGGGGTGGGTGGGGTGGCTTGGGGGGCCTCCCCTGTTGGCAATTTATGGTCCACGGAGTGCCTCTGCCAGAAAACAAAACACCTCCCTGTACCTCCCTCCCCCTGTCCTCCATGCCTGCCCTCCCCTCCCCATCACCAGGCCCTTCCAGACTGGTCCCGCCGACCCCACCTCACTTACCTGAGGATCAGGTCTCCAGCATTGGACCTGGCTCCAACGCCTTTGCAGTACTGGCAGTGGTAACCACTCCCAGTGACACTGCAAATACTACTGAGCTGTGATTGGCCATCAGCTCTTGGAGGCGGGATCCCCATCTTTAAAGGGATGGGAATGCCAGCACTGGGCTGTTAATTGGCCCAGCACCGTAGAATCGCTCCAGGAAGGCTCCAGTTGGCCGAGGTGGGATTCCCCCTGCTTTTTCAGCCTGGCGCCAGGAGCCCCACCTTATGAGTCAGAATGGGGTACAGGAGCAAAGGATCTTAAGGTACAGATACACAAATCACTGAAAGTCGCAAGTGAGTTTCATAAGGCCATAATAAAAGCAAACAAAGCACTGATGTTCATTTCTAGAGAGACAGAATTCAAAAGCAGAGAAGTTATGTTAAACTTGTCTTGAACCTTGGTTAGATCACATTTGACATTTTGTGCACAGTGCTGGTTTCCATATTGTGATGACCAAGGTGGGAGAAATGCACTGTTAATTCAGTCCCACTTCTCCATGGGTCACAGCATAGCAATAAATTCTCCCACCTACCGAAGAATAGCCAATTAGACACTCTATTTGTCCCCCAGAGTAAAACACACCAACCAGGTTTCTTCAAACAACAACATTAACTATTTATTGGAAAAAAATAAAAGTCTTAACCACTAATGAGATAAATCTATATATATGAAAGCTCCTTATTTCCCTAGGACTCATGCACACACACATACATTCAAAAAAACAGTTAACCGGGGGAAAAAAAGATTCTGGTTTACAGCTGTTTCATATGAATGAAAGGAATAATAAAATAATTCAGTTGGTCACATTCTGGTAGGAAATTCTTCGGTTGGGTGAGATGTCCCAGAGTCAAATAGTTGGATGCCACTCAAAATCACTCCAGGCGAGGTTGATGAACAGTCTGTGATGGGTAGGCGTTCAAGGCAATTTGGCTACTGCAGGCATCATATAAGTATTTCAGCAGGGGTGTAGGACTCACAGCAGCAGTATAGCAGTAGAAGCTTTCTTCAGGTTCCAGGATTTCCCAAAACACAGGAGAAAACAGGAACCACATTGGATACAGGAATTCTTCAGAGGCAGGAGGCAATAGGAATCTGTCACCTTTCAAATACATGGTTTCTTTTCAAGAAGTGCAAGTTTCCTTTACAGAGAGAGGTCTTTTCTGGGTCTTCCACTTTGATCTCCAGGCAGGTCAGAAACCAAACTTCAAATGCCTGCTCTTTGTCCAACTCACTGTTTTTTTAAAAGGGTCCAAAGTGAAAGCAAAACCTTTCTGAACTGATCATATGACCAGACACAGTGTCTCCCCTGTCATTCAAAGTGTAGCTCTGAGAAGGTCAAAAACCCCTGGCTTGCTTTTCCTATTCTTGCAGACAAAGTCAACATCCAAAATTTCAGCTATTTGTAGGTGTCCATGTTCACTGAAAATCCTTTTTTCAGTTTTTAAAAAACACACAGCATTCTAAGATTTTACTACAAAAATAAAACCTCTTGTAACAGTATTATAAAAAGGTTATAAAAACAAGAAATGCTGGAAATACTCAGCAGGTCTGGCAGCATCTGTAGAGAGAGAAGCAGAGTTAACGTTTCAGGTCAGTGACCCTTCTTCAGAATTGGCAAATATTAGAAATGTGAAAGATTATAAGCAAGTAAAGCGGGGGTGTGGCAAGAGATAACAAAGGAGAAGGTGTTGATAGGACAAGGTCACAGAGAATAACTGACCAGAAGGTGATGGAACGAAGGCAAACGGTATGTTAATGGTGTGCTGAAAGACAAAGCGTTAGTACAGAGAGGGTGTCAACTGATTGTAAAATGAACAGCCCTGGCCCCAAGCACAAACATTAAAAAAAAAACAGTGGGTAGAAACAGGAGAAACAAACTAAACAAACTGAAATAAAATAAACAAATAAAGAAGAAAAAGTAACTAAAAATAAAAAGGGGAGCCCGTCATGCTCTGAAATTATTGAACTCAATGTTCAGTCCAGCAGGCTGTAACGTGCCTAATCGGTAAATGAGGTGCTGTTCCTTGAGCTTGCATCGATGTTCACTGGAACACTGCAGCAATCCCAGGACAGAGATATGAGCATGAGAGCAGGGGGTTTGGGGTGTTGAAATGGCCAGCAACCTGAAATTTGGGGGTCATACTTACGGACTGAGCAGAGGTGTTCCGCAAAGTGGTCACCCAATGTGCGTTTGGTCTCCCCAGTGTAGAGGAGACAGTATTGTGAGCAGCGAATACAGTATACTACATTGAAAGAGTACAAATAAATCGCTGCTCACCTGAAAGGAGTGCTTGGGACCTTGGATAGTGAGGGTGGAGGAGGTAACTGTGCAGGTATTACACCTCCAGTGATTGCTGGCCAAGGTGCCATGGAAAGGGGACGAGGTGGTGGGGGTAATGGAGGAGTGTTCGAAGGTGTCGCAGAGGGAATGATCCCTTCAGAATGCTGACAGGGGAAGGGAGGGGAAGATGCGTTTGGTAGTGGCATCACGCTGGAGGTGGCGGAAGTGGCGGAGGATCATCCTTTGGATATGGAGGCTGGTGGGGTAGAAAGTGAGGACAAGGGGAACCCTGTCATGGTCCTGGGAGGGAGGGGAAGGGGTGAGGGTAGAGGTGCGGGAAATGGGCCGGACACGGTTGAGGGCCCTGTCAACCACAGTGGGGGGGAAATCCTCGGTTGAGGAAAAAGGAAGACATATCAGATGCGCTGTCATGGAAGGTTGCATCATCAGAGCAGATGCGTTGGAGACGGAGAAACTGGGAGAATGGAATGGAGTTCTTACAGGAGGCAGGGTGTGAAGAAGTGTAGTCGAGGTAGCTGTGGGAGTCAGTGGGCTTATAACGAATATTAGTGGACAGCCTATCCCCATCAATGTGTCGGAGGTGGACCATGTGAAGGTGAGAGAAGGGTGGAAATTAGAAGCAAAGTTGATAAAGTTTTCTAGTTCTGGGCGGGAGCAGGGAACGGCACCAATACAGTCATTAGTATACCAGAAAAAAAGTTGAGGGAGGGGGCTTGAGTTGTGAATGTATCTAGTGTATCCAGTTCCATGGCATTGCAGAAATGCAGCCAAGAACTCCAAAAGAAATTCCGTAGTTCTACCATCACAGAGGAAGAGGAAAAGGACAAGGATAGAATGGGAGTTAGAGTTCTCAATTGGGGAAAGGCCAATTTTACTAAAAAGAGGAGTGATTCAGCACAAATGGACTGGAAGCTGCTACTTGAAGGTAAATCAGTGTCAGAGCAGTGGGAGGCATTCAAAGGGGAGATTCAAGGGGTTCAGAGTAAACGTTCCCACAAAGAAAAAGGGTGTGACGGCCAAATCCAGAGCCCCATGGACATCAAGGAGCTTACAGGGTAAGATAAGGCTGAAAAGGAAAGTTTATGTCCGACACCAAGAACTCAATACTACAGAAAGCTGAGAAAAGTATAGAAAGTGGAGGGGTGAAATCAAAAAGGAAATTAGGAAAGCTAAGAGAGAGCATGAAAGAATATTGGCAAGCAAAATCAAGGTGAACTTAAAGATGTTTTATCAATACATTAAGAGTAAGAGGATAATTAAGGAAAGAGTAGGGCCCATAAAAGACCAAAATGGTAACGTATGTGTAGAGGTGGAAGATGTTGGTATGGTTCTTAATGGATACTTTGCGTCTGTCTTCACAAAAGAAGGGGACGATGCAGATATTGTAGTTAAGGAAGAGGGGTGTGAAGTATTGGATGCAATAAACATATAAATGGAATTAGCATCCTTGAAAGTTAATAAATCACCAGGGCCAGATGAAATGTACCCCAGGCTGTTCAAAGAAACAAGAGAGGAAATAGAGGAAGGTCTGACCATCGTTTTCCAGTCCTCACTGGATACAGGTGTGGTGCTGGAGGATTGGAAGACTGCTAACATTGTACCACTGTTTAAAAGGAAGTGAGGGATAGACCGATAGGCCAATCAGTCTAACCTCTGTATTGAGCAAATTATTGGAATGTATTCTGAGAGGCAGGATAAACTGTCACTTAAAAAGGCACAGGTTAATCAAGGACAGTTAGCATGGATTTATTAAGGGAAGATCTTGTCTGACCAACTTGATTGAAGAAGTAACAAGAAAAATAGATGAGGATAGTGCAGTTGATGTGGCAAGGCTCTTGACAAGGTCCCACATGCCAGACTGGTTAAAAAAATAAAATCCCATGCGATCCAGGGAAGTGCAGCAAGGTGGATACAAAATTGGCTCAGTGTCAGTAAACAAAGGGTAATTGTTGATGGGTGTTTTTGCGATTGGAGGGCTGTTTCCAGCGATGTTCCACAGGGTTCAGTACGAGGCTCTCTGTTTTTTGTGGTATATATTAACGATTTGGACATAAATGTAGGAGGCATGATCAATAAGTTTGCAGACAACACAAAGATTGGCTGTGTGGTAGATAGCGAGGAGGATAGCTGTAGGCTGCAGGAAGATATTGATGGTCTGGTCAGATGGGCAGAAAAGTGGCAAATGGAATTCATCCCAGAGAAGTGTAAGGTGATGCATTTAAGGAGGTCAAGCAAGGCAAAGGAATACACGATCAATGGGAAAATACTGAGAAGTGTAGAGGAAGTGAGGGACCTTGGAGTGAATGTCCACAGATCCTTGAAGGTAGCAGGACATGTCGATAAGGTGGTTAAGAAGGCAAGGTATAGAATATAAGAGAAGGGAGGTTATGCTGGAACTGTATAACTCATTGGTTAGGCTATAACTTGAGTACTGTGTGCAGTTCTGGTCACCTCATTACAGAAAAGATGTAATTGCACTAGAGAGGGTACAGAGGAGATTTACAAGGATGTTGCCAGGACTGGAAAAATGCAGCTATGAGGAAAGATTGGATAGGGTGGGGTTGTTCTTCTTGGAACAGAGAAGACTGAGGGGAGCTCTGATTGAAATGTACAAAATTTTGAGGGGCCTGGCTAGAGTGGAGGTAAAGGGTCTACTTACCTTCGCAAAGAGGCCAGTGACTAGGGGGCATAGATTTAAGGTGATTGGTAGAAAGATTAGAGGGGAGATGAGGAAAGATCTTTTCATCCAGAGGGTGTTGGACGTTTGGAACTCACTGCCTGAAAGGGTAGTTGAGTCAGAAACCCTCAACTCATTCAAAAGGAGTCTGGATATGCACTTCAAGTGCCGTAATCTGCTGGGCTACGGACCAAATGCTGGAAGATGGGATTAGACTGGGTTGATCGTTTTTCAGCCAGCACAGACATGATGGGCCAAGTGGCCTCTTTCTGTGCCATAAACTTTCTATGATTCTATTTAAGAACTGGTGGAGCTGATGAAGAAATTTGTTGACAATGCTAAAAGAGGGGTTCACACTCAACAGGCATGGGCATCCACTACCTATGGGGTTTCAAAGATCGGTGTTACGGTCCTTTTGAGGATTCATGCTCGAATACTGAGTAAGGAGAGAGCAGCAGACAGGATCCTCTTGAATGCTTGCTGTCCTGGTTGGATAAAAACAGACATGGCTGGTCCCAATGCCCCTGGAACCCCAGAAGAAGGGGCTGTGACCCCAGTTTATTTAGCTCTTCTCTCAGCAGGGGCAGAAGACCCACATGGAGAATTTGTAAGCAATAAAACTGTTCAGACATGGTAAACCTTAAGGCTAGGGGCAGAGGGAAGACAAAGAAGTTGGAGGAGACAAGGAACGAAAGATTATCCTTTATATACTCACAAAACAACTGACAATTTTTGGCCTGTAATTTCATTTGGTGGGTTTGTGGCTTTGTTTGCACGAACTAATTATTATATAAATTTTTTCTCCAATATCTTCATTGAAGATCAATCATTTTACCTTTGTCTTTTTTTAAATAGTTATACTGGTGTTGCAAATAATTTGTTAACTTGGATATTCCACACCCATAAACATAAGTTTACTAAATATTTTAAATACTTGGTAACCTTTAAAACCTTTGTTCTGAATCATTTTGCATTGCTGTGTCCTCAGCGTAATAATATATCTATTTCCTTGCAGATTATAATAATCTTCAAATTAATTTATTTCATGTATCATTCTAACAACGAGTGATGGTGCTTTGAGTTTTATCTTGTAATGGTGGGTCATCAGTAAATTTCCTCATAGTACATTGTTAAACACAGCCAGTAATTTTGGGAAGGAGGCAATGATGTTTTTTATGAGCAGTAGTGAGTTACTTTGCCAGAGGGAGGGTGAAAGGTGTAGAAGGCAAGTAATTGCCATTCTTGACGATGGATTGCCTGTTGGCACTGCCTTCTCTGTTGGGTACGTGTTTGTGTGTGTGTGTGTGTGTGTGTGTGTGGGTTTGAGTGTGTACATTAGGAGCCCAAACGAATAGGGTGGTATCTGCACATATCGCATGATTCATTATAGAAATTCCTTTAATTTCTATTCTGAATTTTTGCACATGCTTTTTCACACTTACGAGAAGTACAATGATGAAAAAATACAGAGTCAAACTGAAGAGTTATAAAAATTGACTTTACCTTTTAAAAAAATGGACACTGCTGCAAAAGATAGTTACATGTATATTCGAACATTGCCACACTGTCTGTTTAGAACAAAGGATGCCGAACCAGGTTGAGTGACGTCAATTACACCGATCCTGAAACATTCCTAAATTGAATGGGTTCTATTGAAACAAAGAAGGTATGAAATGGAAACATCATAACCGGATTATTCTCATCCTGGGTCATTGTGTGATCACCATGGGGGAAGAGACCAAAGGGTCTCCTACCAGAATCTGATGTGACAAACTTTTCAGCTTAAGAAGACAGCTTTGAGGCAGAGAGAAAGAGAGAGAGGGAGAGAAACTCAGAAAGAAGCATCACCAAAAGCTTGTCCAGCTAAGAGGTGGAGAAAATCCAGCATGCCAAAAGGAAAGGCTTCCTGCTGCAAATTCTACATTTTCAATTTGAGCAGCAATGAATTGGAAGTGATCCTCTGTCTTCAAACTGAACTTTCAACCAACAGAGAAAGCTACAAGCACTCAGGCCTGCAACCAATGAGAGCATGACCTCCAAGAAAATTCAACAGGTTTACCGTGAACCCTGAAAACCTACCTCATTTAAAATGACTTACCCCTTTTCCTCTCTATCTGTCTCTTGTGTGAGTGTGTGTGCGTGCGCAAATGAATATATGAGTGGATGCGGCTGCGACAATTTTGGGATAAGGCATATTGTTCAATAAATAATTAATCTTCTGTTTTAAACCTACAAGAAAACCTACCGCTGTCTGTTTGTTTGAAAAATAAAACACAAAACAGGTAAGACCCTAATAACAAAAACACTTGCTGCAGTCAGGTGGGAGTTGAACAGTGGGAAACACCCAAATCCTTCAGCATGTGGCCATACCAATTTAAAATATATTTGAAGATTTTAGAATTGGCACAAAATCTGTTCTCCATCCCACCCTGCCAATGTTTTGCCTGGTTTTCTCTGCTAATGCAGAACTACACGTATCACTAGACCAATGGTATCTAAGTGATAATTAATCTCATGTAATCGCAGCTGGTGGTTGTTGTTTCATACCCCAAGCATGAAGAAATTAGACCCCATGATTTCTGTGTGTGCGTAGGCTTTATTCAGATGGCTGCCAGGATCTGTCTTAGATTCACTTTTGGAACCCCACAGGGTTGACTGACAGCATCGTGGGCCATCTTACAAACCCAGCACAGGGCAATTAATCACTGAGCAATCAAACACAGCATGTTTTCTCCCTTGTAGACTAAGGAGCTTATTTGGAATTAAACCTTCCAAAGCATCAAACAGGTATATAGTGAGCCAATTTTTAGAATCCGTTTGTTCCTTGAAATACACAAATAATCTTCGAGATATGGAGGTCACCTATGATGGTGCCAAGATCGAAGATATGGTTATGGTTCTGCACGATCATCTTGATGAGGTAGTTGATCAACATCACGATTGCAAGTCAGAAAAGGAAATGTATCCACATAGTCACGATCATTGAAATCTCCAGGTCTGCTCACCATCAAGCATCTCGTGTTCCACTTGATGTTGTCATCCAAGAGATAAGCGTTGGTATCGAGCATCTGCTTGATCTGCTCAGATCGCAATAGAGACGATGTGAGCTTGAACTTGCGATTTGGATGTTTGATGCGAACCCAATCTCTGACTGTGAATTATAGTTTCCTTGTGCTTGTTTACTTACCAAAGTACGCTTTTACTTTGCCTTTTTGCTTCATGATTTCTTCTGCTTTCGCTCTGACTTTCATGTTGGATGGCGGAGACAGCTTAAGAATGGTCAGCAACATGTGAATGTTGTGACCAATCATAAGTGCGGCTGGTGTCCTTCTGGTCAGAGTGTGTGGGGTGGATCGATATGTGCGAAGTTGGATATGAATGGATTGTTCAAATGTTTTCCCCTCCGACATACAAGCTCTCAAATTGTCCTTGATCATCCTGTTGAAACGTTCGACGTCACCATTCAATTTCAGGTTGTATTGTGATGGTGAATTTCGTAGCTTGCTAGGAACACCGTGAGCTGACTGGAAACAAACTGCGATCCATTTTCTGTAGTGATAGTCTCCAGAAAATCCCACTATGACATCCTGGGCAAGTTGTTTAGGATTATGGAAGTGGTGGTTATGGAATTTGTTGTAGGGATTTCCGGCCACTTGCTATGTAGATCACGAACAACACGGAAAAGACGATTGCTCGGAGAGGCATGAAATTCTCCAAAACATATCTACTTGGAGTTATTGCCATGGTTGTTGGTCATGGGGTTGGTTGTAGAGGTGTGGGACATGATTTAACAGATTTTTCACTACGCAGTTTCTAATTAATTCTTCTTTGCAGTGATCTATTCCTGGCCACCAGACTGCTTCACAGGATGGTTGTTTCATCTTAATGACACCCAGCTCTCTTTATTGGGCAAGACACAACACCCGTTCCTGTAATGTTTTCAGGATAACCAATTGAGTTCCGCATGCAATATAGTTGTCATCAAACAATGTGAGCTCATTGTGTACTCTGTAGTACGGGACCAGTTCTTCCCCTCTTTCGCGAAGCCAGCTGGGATTTAGGTATCGGCTTCCTTTCTACACTGTCCTGTCTGCCGCCGACTCTGCCTTCAACTCTTCTCGCGTCACAAGATTTGCGGTTACATGCGAAATCATCACTTCGCTGTTGCTAACACTGACTGCGATATTATTGCGGCTAAGCATGCCAGATTGTGTGAAGCTGCGAGAAACTCAACTTCGAAGTTGTAGTGATGAAGGCGATCAGACCATCGGTAGTTGCACAGAGGTCAACGACTAGATCCTGACATGGCTAACGATATAGTCAGCTCTTGATCTGTGCAGAGGGTGAACGTCCTACCATAGAGATACATGTGCCAATGTTCACAAGTGTAGATGCAGATGAGTGCTTCTCACTCTCCAGTGGACTACTTGCATTCAGTTTCTGGCAACTGCCATGACGCATACGCGATCGGTCGTTCATTCCCTGCAATGTACTGTGAGATTATAGCTCCTATCTCATTTCCCGATGCATCTGTTGTGATGTACATCTCTCATGT